>NC_080456.1:3742226-4084726 GCF_028018845.1 Melospiza georgiana | reverse complement strand
CTCGGGGTGTGAGGTGTAGGGCACTGATCTTGGAGTGTCCAGCTCTGTGAGTGGAGCTCCTGGGTTCTTCCTCCCCACCCTACAAAATGCCATTTGAAATGGAGATCCCTGTGCTTGGTGTCCTCTGCAGCTTCCCGACCATCAGTGATGCTTCCCAAACCCTCAGAATCACAGGGATCCCACAAAGCCAAGGTTTTGGGGGTGCAGGGTGTGCACCCAGGGGTGACCCCAAAGGAGATCTGTAGAGGAGATCTCCATGGATCTCCTCCTCCAGCAATTTTACCCACAAAATGCTGGGAAAATTCACCTCTATGTTCTTGAGAGGGAGGTTTCTGCAGGGTAGGAATCAAATCACATCATCCAGCACCTGTGCCTTGTGTTGAACCTGGAGAGAGGCTCCATAAAATCCCCATGGAGGGTTCTAAACTGGTTCCACTGGGCATCCAAAACATTCTTCTATCTGCACTGAAACCCTCAAAAAACCCCCAAAACCCGTCACTGAAACCCTCTTTTCACCCTTCCCTCTCTGTTTCCCCTTTGCTAAATGCTTTCTAGCAATGTTTTATTGGGTTTGGGGTCTATAGTTTGGAGATCTCCGTGGATCTCCTCCTCCTCCAGCGATTTTACACACAAAATACTGGCAGAGGGCATCCCAAACACCATTCTCTCTGCACTGAAACCCTCAGATGGCTGGAAAAATCACCTTTATGTTCTTGAAAGGGATATTTCTAAATGGTAGAATCAAATCCCAGCCTCCAGCATCTGTCCCTCGTGTTGAACCTGGAGAGAGGCTCCATAAAATCCCCATGGAGGGCTCTAAACTGGTTCCACTGGGCATCCCAAACACTCTTCTCTCTGCACTGAAACCCTCAGAAACAAAGGTGAGGAAAAATCACCTTTATGTTCTTGAGAGGGAGGTTTCTGCAGGGTAGGAATCAAATCACATCATGCAGCATCTGTGCCCTGTGTTGAACCTGGAGAGAGGCTCCATAAAATCCCCATGGAGGGTTCTAAACTGGTTCCACTGGGCATCCAAAACACTCTTCTCTCTGCACTGAAACCCTCAAAAAAAACCCCCCAAAATCCCTCAGATGGCTGGAAAAATCACCTTTATGTTCTTGAAAGGGATATTTCTAAATGGTAGAATCAAATCCCAGCATCCAGCATCTGTCCCTCGTGTTGAACCTGGAGAGAGGCTCCATGAAATCCTCATGGAGGGTTCTAAACTGGTTCCACTGGGCATCCCAAACACTCTTCTCTCTGCACTGAAACCCTCAGAAACAAAGGTGAGGAAAAATCACCTTTATGCTCTTGAGAGGGAGGTTTCTGCAGGGTAGGAATAAATCCACAGCATCCAGCACCTGTCCCTCGTGTGGAACCCGGAGAGAGGCTCCATGAAATCCCCATGGAGGGTTCTAAACTGGTTCCACTGGGCACACTGGACCCACAGGCGCAGCAGCCTGGCATCAGTGCCACCTCCTGCTCCGTTTTTAGGGATCTCCTCTCTTCTGCCTCTGCAGAGGATCTGCTACAGTCCTGCAGGCTGAGGAGCCGTGCTGCAAACTCCAAAATGAAAGGGATTAAATGTTTTCCTTTTCCCCTCTCTGCGCTCAGCTCTTCCCCACCCCCTCCAGGGCCGGCTCTGGAAGGGGTTTTTGCCTTTTCTCAGGTGATGGGGGAGGGACCCCAGAGGCCCCCAACCCTGCTCTGCCTCCGCTGCCCGGAGCACGGAGCCCTCAGCAAACACAGATGAAAGAAAGGGGAGCTGGGGGAGGGCTCCAGACTGGGAGGAACAGCCCTGGTGGCAGCTCCGTGGGCAGGGGTCAGGCTGCAGGACACACAGGAGATATATTAAAAAGGGGGAAGCTGGAGGAATCTAAATAATCAGGCTCCCCACTGGATGGTGCCTCGGCAAGAGGAGATGCTGCGGGAGCCAAGGAAAACTGACTCTGCACGGAGGGGCAGAAAAGGGAAAAAAACTCCCTGCACAGAGGGGCTGGGAGACCTGGGAGGCACGGGGGGGGAGGGCTGAGAGCTGGAAGGAAATTAAATAATGGCCCGAAACTCCCAGGTGAAGAACAATGGAATTGGAAACAGAAAGGCCCCGGGAGATAAACAGAGCAGGACGGAGAGGCCGAGGGCGGAGAGGGAGAGCTGGGGGACGAATGCTGCGCCCTGTCCTGCCACCCTGCCACCCATCCCTCCCTTCCACCTGGGTGCAGCCCCACCAGGCACCCCACAACATTGGGGCAGGTCCCAAATGCCTGCCCTGAAAGTTCTCACAACCCAAAGCCACACGAACAATATCAGTCATCCCTATTTATCTGAGCCACAGACAGATTAAACCCAATTCCCATGCCCTGAAAGGATTTTTACTCAGTTTTTTTTTCCTAAAAAGACTTTTCAGAGGATAAAAAATGTCCCTGCTTTCTCTAGCGGAGCCCCATGGAGAGTTTGCTGCAGGATGAGGAACTAAATCCACGCTTGAGAATCTCAGGATGTGCGAGGCACGTTTCATGGAATATCCAGCAGGAAACAGCCTGGGAGAGAGAAATCCATGGAACAGCTCTGAATAACTCCTGACACAGGTGTTACAAACTGCTGGAGCCTCTCTGGCTGTGACAGATGTGTTTTGATTGAGGACATGGTCCTTGGAGGGTGGGAAATTATTGACTTGGAACCAAA
Organism: Melospiza georgiana; assembly: GCF_028018845.1. NCBI lineage: Eukaryota > Metazoa > Chordata > Aves > Passeriformes > Passerellidae > Melospiza > Melospiza georgiana. The sequence continues at coordinate 4,082,041 of NC_080456.1, read as the reverse complement.
CAGCAGATTTTATTTTTTGTTTTGTTTTGTTTTTCTTTTTTTTTTGGCAATTCTGTTGTGTTTTAAAAATTCATGGGCAAGGCCTGAAAGCACTCTAGCAATAAGCATTAATATTCCCAGAGGAGAAACTGAGGCTTGGGGAGTGGGAGCTGCTGCACCACGAGGCAGAGAAGGCAGAGAGCTTCCGCAGGGTTTCCTTGTGGAATTCCACACACAATCCTGCTGGAATTCACCCACTGCACTCACACTGAACCTGCCCGCTCTGGTAAATCCCCTACAAGTGGAAAAACACAGGAAGCAAAGAGAAAAATCTGAATTTTTCAGCTCCAACTGAAAGCTGCTCCCTCACATCAAATCCCCTTTCCCACCCTGCATTCTTCCAGCACCAGCCCGGTTTGTGTTCAAAAGCTTTTTCTATTTCCTTTTGCAGTGCCACATGCTGCTGTGTCAACACAACCCAGGGTCTTCCCAAACAAAGGGATGTGTGTCTAGAAACCACGCACGTTCTGACAGCCAGAACCCCACCAGCAGGGGTAAAACAGGTCCCACACTCCTTTGTATGGCACAGCTCAAAACCGGGAACAGGCAGCACCAAACACAGGTCTGGTACAGGATGGGGCAGGTGTGAGGTTCCTCCATGAGCCCAAGGGTTATCCTGCACAGAAAAGTTCATTTTTGTCCTTTTTTAATGTCCCTCAGGCAGGAATAAGCAGCTAAAAATGGGCAAGGATGGGTTTGGATTCCTCTAGTACCCACCAACAACAGCCAAAAAGAACCCATTCATTTTGCTCCTCATGAAGGTTTGAGCAGCTAAAGGTGTGCAAGGATGGGTTTGAATTTGCCCTATGCCCATCAACCACAGCCACAAAGAACCAGGAGAATCCATTTTTGTCCTTCTCTGCTCCTCATTCAGGTTTAAGCAGCTAAAGGTGTGCAAGGATGGGTTTGAATCCTTCCTGTGCCCATCAACCACAGCCAAAAAGAGCCAGGAAATTAATTTTTCTCCTTCTTTCTGCTCCTCAAGCAGGTTGGAGCAGCTAAAAGTGGGCAAGGATGGGTTTGAATTTCCTCTGTGCCCATCAGCCACAGCCACAAAGAACCAGGAGAGTTCATTTTTGTCCTTCTTTCTACTCCTCAGGCAGCTAAAGGTGTTCAAGGATGGGTTTTAATTCCCCTGTGACCATAACCCCGGACAAAAAGAACCAGGAAAGTTCATTTTTGTCCTTCTCTGCTCCTCATGTAGGTTTGAGTAGCTAAAGGTGTGCAGGGATGGGTTTGAATTCCTCTGTTCCCATCAACCACAGCCAAAAAGAATCAGGAAAGTTCATTTTTTTTTCCTTTTTCTCTGTTCCTCATTCAGGTTTGAGCAGCTGAAAGTGTTCAAAGATGGGTTTGAATTTGCCCTATGCCCACCAACCACAGCCACAAAGAACCAGGAGAGTTCATTTTTCTCCTTCTTTCTGCTCCTCAGGCAGGTTGGAGCAGCTAAAGGTGTGCAAGGATGGGTTTGAATCCTTCCTGTGACCATAACCACAGCCACAAAGAGCCAGGAAATCCATTTTTCTCCTTCTTTCTGCTCTTTAAGAAGGTTGGAGCAGCAAAAAGTGTTCAAGGATGGGTTTTAATTTCTCTGTGCCCACCAATCACTGCCACAAAGAACCAGGAGAGTTCATTTTTCTCCTTCTTTCTGCTCCTCAAGCAGGTTGGAGCAGCTAAAAGTGTGCAAGGATGGGTTTGAATCCTTCCTGTGTCCATAACCACAGCCACAAAGAGCCAGGACAGTCAGGAGACCCCTCTCTGCTCCAAATTTGCCATTTCATCCCGGCCAAGGCCCTTCCCCACCTCGCTGGCTGAGCCCAAGCTGCTCCTGAGGCTGCAGCCAAGAAGGTTTTCATCGCAAAATATGGCTCAGAGGGGAACATATGACCTGCAGCTGAGCTCTGTCGGGGTGTGAGACCATTGGATTGCACAGTGGCATGCCAGACCTCCTCATTTCCATGCAGGGTTGGTGCAGAGCCCTGCCAAGGATCTGCAGGAAGCATATGCATTTGTTTAACATGGTGGGAGCACCAGGAGGAAGCTCAGGAAACATCCAGCCTTGTTGTGAGGAATCCTGCCCCTGCAAGCTCAGGAGAACAGCACAGCCTGAGCCAGGAGGGATTTTTTTTTTTTTCCGCCCCCAAGTACCTTGCAGGACATTGTAAAGGGGAAAAGAAGCCAAAATCAGCATCTCTGACCCCATCTTTCCTGCCTTGGAGATCCCAGCCAAGCGGAAGGGTGAGGATATCTTAGGAGGGATGAAAATTTGACAAGAGTCTCACAGATCTGTGCTTGACAGAAAGATTTTTACACGTGGAATCTGATTAAGGAATAGAAATAAAAGCAAGTTTTGATATAGAAGAAAAGAATTGCTGAGCCAGTCTCACTGGATAACCAAGGAGGCAAAGGGTGTGTTGGTTAGAAGGGGTTTTATGGCTTAGAGCAAAGGATAAACCCACCCCAAACAAGAAGATGTTTTTACCAAGCAGAAAGAGAGCACAGGCAAACAAGGCAGGAAATGTGGCAAGGAGAAAAAAGGTCTCAGAATTTTCCAGTGCAAGAAAACTGAAAAACAGCTTCTAGCTTAAACTGCAAAGTACTGACTGTTAGTGACTGGAGAACAGTAACATGAATATGGTAATTATAGCAGTTATGATGGGCTAGAGGTAAAAGTTAAGGTATAGATTCGTTCTGCTGTATGAAGATGCTCAGCAAACAAAAGTATATAATGCAATTAACCAAAGAAAAGTATATAATGTATTGTAACCAAAAGAAAAGTATAGAATGCAATGTAACCAAAAGAAAAGTATATAATGCATTATAACCAAAAGTATATGATGCATTGTAACCAAAAGAAAAGTATATAATGTATTGGAACCAAAATAAAAAGATATAATGCATTTGTAACCTAAAGAAAAGGATATAATGCATTGTAACCAAAAGAAAAGTCTATAATGCATTGTAACCTAAACTCAGGGTCTCCAGGCCTGCCTGCAGCTGGAGCTGACAGCTGTAGGCACAGGGTCTGTCACCCACAACCCTGCACTGCTGTAATGTCTTGGATGGAATAAATTGCATTTTGAATACAATAAACTGCATTTTGGATGCAATAAACTGCATTTTGGAGACCCCCTGGCGTCTCACATCCCTCATTCAGGCTCTTACAAGGATGTGCCTCCTACCCAGGCAGTGCCCTCTCCATCTGCACTTTTACTTTCTGTAGTTCTCTCTCTTTAAGCCCAGCATGGCTTTGAAATGACTCAAGCGACCTCTGGACTGGAATCTTGGTGCAATTTGCCTCTGTCAGGAGAGCAGGGGGAGCCTCCCCACGCTGCTCAGCCCCGCCAGACTTCCCTCACGAGGACTTGGCCCCTTCACTTAGGAGAAATCCTAAATATTTGTTTTAATTGCAGAACGGATCCTCATAAAGCAGCAGGCCTGTGTGCTCTCAGGCTTCGGATTGCGGCAAGCCTGGCATGTGGGCTCGTGAGGCAGATGGTCAGGGAAAAGCACCTTGGCACAGCCTTGCCTGGCATCTCTCAGACAGACAAAGGGCTGCACCAGGAGCGGGATTTGATCTGATTTTGTCTTTCATCGCCCTTTTGCAAAGGCTGCATCCAGCAGGGTGCTAAGCTCCTGTCAGTCTCTGTCAGCCCTTCTCTCCCAATGTCTTTCTCCCCGCAGTCTGGCTGCTGGGGCAGTGAGGTGTCCTGGCAGCAGCCAAGGCTGGGTTTGTTCCTGAGCCGTGTTTCCATCTCTGCCTGCACCCCCAGCCCCATCCTGCAGCTTTTCTCTGCCTCCCTCCCAAGAGCAACCCCTTAAAACTCATATGGGCACAAGTGTTCAACCCTGGCTGACTCTGATCCCAAATTCAGGATTTCAGGGTTTCCCAAAGGAGCATTTCTCACTTGTTGTTGGGGTCAGCTCTGCAGGGAAGGGCAATGCCCTGCCCAGGAATTCCAGATGTTTTCCTCTCCCTGAAACTCCCAGCAATGAGCTGCTGTTCTTCCACACCTCCCATGGACACAGAGGAACCAGGGTGTGACAGCGTTCACAGGGGTCTGAGGGTGAGGGAAGAGATGAGGATCTGACTCCATGCTTCAGAAGGCTTGATTTATTATTTTATGATATATATTACATTAAAACTGTACTAAAGGGATAGAAGAAAGGATTTCATCAGAAGGCTGGCTAAGAATAGAAAAAGAAGAAATGATGACAAAGGTTTGTGGCTCGGGCTCTCTGTCTGTGATTGGCCATTAATTAGAAACAACCCCATGAGACCAATCCCAGATGCACCTGTTGCATTCCACAGCAGCAGATAACCATTGTTTGCATTTTGTTCCTGAGGCCTCCCAGCTTCTCAGGAGGAAAAATCCTAAGGAAAGTGTTTTCCATAAAAGATGTCTGTGACACCAGAGGAGGGTTTGTCTCCCAGCCTGGAGCAGGAGCACTGCTTAGGATTTGAGGATTGGCTTCCTCTGGGCAGCCTGGCTCAGCACATGAACATTTTGTCTCTATTTGAACTCTGTGAGGGATGAGTTGAGAAAAAAACCCAGATTCCTATGGGTGCAAGTGATATTCCTCCCTGTCCTCCCTCATAGCTGCTCACATAAACTCCAATCCAAAACAACACCAGCAACCTTTTTATGCCTCTTTATGGCCAGCATGGCCGATTTAGCCCATTTTATAGGAGATCCAGCATGGATGGCACAAGCACAGGCTGGTAAAATTCTAGCATTTAAAAATACTAATTTAGCCCGGCACATTAAGTCCACAAATCTTTCTGCCAATTATTTTGGATAATTGTGACTATCACCACAAACAGTTTGAGATGCACGGGATCTGCAATTATCTGTGTTTCCCCCCCACTGTAAATGAAAGGGATAAGGAGTAGAACCATCAGGGAACAACTTAAAGCTCCTGTTTGCTGCTGGGAACATCTGAACCGTTTCTCTGACGCCTCCAAAAAATTGATTTAAAGGGGAGGAAAGGGGATGGACGAAGGGAGATTTGTTTGCGAACAGAATGGAAAGGGAGCCTGGAAAGTGGGAAAATAAAAGGATGGAGAATGAGAAAAAAGGGAAATAAAGGAAAATTAAGTGAAGAATATGAATGCTCACAGGCCAGTTTGGGTTTTGGTGCCGAAAGGTGCTGGAGGAGGGTGCAGACAGTGATGGGCACCCAGGCTGGTGCCAGTGTCCCCGCAGCAGGGACATTGCCCACCCAGGAGGAGCCAGGCTGAGCAGATCCAGCCGGGAATGCCACTAGAGGGCCCCTGGGCCGGCGGAATGAGCCTTTCCCAGGGCTGGGACCTTCCACCATCCTTGGGGACACACAGGTGACCTTGCACAGGGTCCCCTTCCAGCAGCGCCATCACCCCGAGCTGATGGAGACTGAGAGGAGAAAACGCTCCAGCGCTGCTCTGGAGGGCTCCATCCATCCCCACATCCATCCCCACATCCAGCCCCAGCCTGTTTGACACCCAATAAGTCAAGCCCCAGCCTGAAGAAGTCTGATTCCCCAGCCAGAGCAGCATCTTGCACCCGTTGGAAACGTCCTTTTGGAAATTCAGCGTGAATAACACAAACGCGAGGCAGATGCTGCCACTTACCCGAATGTCTTGGAGGAACAAATGGGGAGGCGAGTTTGAAAGCAAATGAAGCAACCAGATTGTAGCTCTTAAGTGGACTCTGTGCTGCAGCGAGGGGGAAACTTGGCAGGGAGGGACTCAGTGCTCACCACTTTGCTTGATCTACATAAACCATGGGTGCACGTGGAGCTGTTCGCTCTGAGGCTGAGGACTTAATCAAAAACAGGTGAAAAATCCATTTTTTTGGGGGGCTGTGGGGGAAAGCTCAGCCTAAAAAGCCACGAGAAGGGCTGTGCTGGGTCAGCACGGGTCCAGTGGCAGCTGCTGCAGGATGTGCAGCAGGTGCATGGGGGGGGGGGATTTTGTCCACAAAAATCTCATTTCACCCAGCACTGCTGCTCGGGGACGCTCCCTGAGATGCTGCGGGAGGTTTGGGAAGAAGATGGTGCGGAGACAGGGTGGAAATGGGGAAGAAAAAGGTGGGAATGGTGGTTCTGTGTGCTCTCCCCGAGCCACCCAGACGCTGAGCATTCAGTGGGAGAGCACATTCCGTGCAGCTGGCGTCGTGTCAGACCAGACTGGCTCCGTGCAGGAAATGCTGAGCGCTCGCAGCGCGCCTGGGAAGGCGTCCAAGATTGTGCCTCACATCTGCTCCTGCCAAGGCACCGCGAGCCCCGCTGGAGCGTGTGGGGTAAACAAGAGCAGCCCCAGCAGAACACAAGCACAAGCAAACGTGGGGCTGCTCGGGGGGCTCACAGCCAGGACCTTTGGGAAGAGCTCAGGGGCTTTGTCCTGGCACGGGCAGATCAGTGACCACAAAATATTGCCCCAGCACAGGGAAGGAAAGGTGCAACATAAAGTTCAAAAATCAGCGATTTAAGTCCTGCCATCAGTGAAATGCTGGAGTTTGATCCATGTCCAGTACCTTGCACCCCATCTTCCTAAAAATGATATTTCCATTCAGCAATCTGAATTTATTCCTAAGAAAACCAATGCGAAAACCAAAGCCAATGCGATCCCTGTTTGAGCATGTGGGGTAACAACAGCAGCCCCAGCAGAGTGCAAATGTGGGGGTGCTCCACCCAGAACCTTTGGGAAGAGCTCAGGGGCTTTGTCCTGGCACAGCCAAGCTGAGTGACCACAAAATATTGCCCCAGCACAGGCAAGGAAAGGTGCAATTTAAAGTTGAAAAATCAGTAATTTAGGTCCTGACATCAGTGAAATGCTGGAGTTTGATCCATGTCCAGTACCTTGCACCCCATCTTCCTAAAAATGATATTTTCTTTTAGCAATCTGAATTTATTTCTAAGGAAACAAACTAATTTGAGCTCTGTTTGAGCATATGGGATAAACAACAGCAGCCCCAGCAGAACACAAGCACAAGCAAACGTGGGGCTGCTCGGGGGGCTCACAGCCAGGACCTTTGGGAAGAGCTGAGGAGCTTTGTCCTGGCACGGGCCACAAAATATTGCCCCAGCAGAGGCAAAATTAAAGTTCAAAAATCAGCAATTTAAGTCCTGACATCAGTGAAATGCTAGAGTTTAATCCGTGTCCTTGCACCTTCCTAATAATCATATTTTCTTTTAGCAATCTGAATTTATTCCTAAGAAAAGAAATCATAAAAAAGCCACTGCAAGCCCTGATTGAGCCCTGATTGAGTGTGGGGTAAACAACAGCAGCCCCAGCCAAACACAAATTTGGGGGTGCTCCATCCAGAACCTTTGGGAAGAGCTGAGGAGCTTTGTCCTGGCACAGGCCACAAAATATTGCCCCAGCAGAGGCAAAATTAAAGTTCAAATATCAGGAATTTAAGTCCTGACATCAGTGAAATGCTGGAGTTTGATCCATGTCCAGTACCTTGCACCCATCTTCCTAAAAATGATATTTTCTTTTAGCAATCTGAATTTATTCCTAAGAAAACAAACCAAAAAAAGCCAATGTGAGCTGTGAGTGTGTGGGGCAAACAACAGCAGCCCCAGCCAAACACAAACATGGGGGCTCTCATTCCAGAATTTTTGGGAAAAGCAGAGGAACTTTGTCCTGGAACAGCCAAGCTGAGTAACCACAAAATATTGCCCCAGAACAGGCAAAATTAAAGTTGAAAAATCAGTAATTTAAGTCCTGACATCAGTGAAATGCTGGAGTTTAATCCATGTCCACTATCTTGCATCCACCTTCCTAAAAATCATCATTTCATTCAGCAATCTGAGTTTATTCCTAAGAAACCAAAAAAAGCCATGGATGCACAATCCCATCCACCTTTCTGCTGCTTTTCCTCCTCACCTCCACAGAGCCCAAGCCTGTTAAATGTTTCCTTTGCTGGTGTTGGCACCAATAAATCTAAATTTCCAAGCTTGGCAAAGCCAGCTAAACAACTGGCATGGAGATAAATGATTCCTCTAAGGTAATGTGCAACTCTCATTACCTCAGGACTTCTTTTTATTTTGTTAATCAATCCCCCCCAATGCTGATTTGAAAATCTTGGAAAAAACACAATTTTCTCCCCCAGCAATAAAGGTAGCAATTTTCCCTGTGGATTCTCAGTTTTTTTTCCCATTAGAAAATTCCCTGTGATAATGGCAGCTTCCCTCCAAACTGGGAGCTGGGAAAATGCAGAGCTGCAAAGAGAAGAAACTCCTCCAACCATCCAATAAATGGCATTCAGCTCCAACTCTCCAACACTGCAAGGGAACAGGAGAACAAAGGGATTTGAAGCGTGGATTAGATCATTCCAAATGGTCTCAACATTGCTGGTTTGGGGGTTTTCTTTATTTTTTTTTTTTTTTTTCTCTCCCTCAAGCCGTGTGGCAAAGGCTGGATTTGAACCTTTGAGGCCAATGTTTTGACACAAATATTTAAGCTATTTAAAATAAGTAATAACCTTCAGTTACCTTCAAGAGTATTATATTAAAAACAGAGAATGGGATTAAAGCAGATTAGCTCCCAACGTTCCTTAATGTGGCAAACAGCATCAATCAGATCATGTCAACGTGAGCTGACAGCTCAGGGAAATCCAGAGGAGCAGATTCCCTTGGAAAAAATGAGATATTTGATCAATTCCTGTAAATTCTTTTTTTCTGAGCTGTTAGAAACCGCATTGACTTCATGAAAATGTAATGACAGCTCAGCCTTTGCTTAGCATAACATCCTGAAGGTGCCTGAGAACAGTGAATTAGGGCAGGGCTGCGGTGATCCAGGAGTAAATGCTGCTGTCAGTTCGCTCCAAACGCTGCTGTCCAACAATTGTTGGAGTTCAGGATGTCCCTCTGTCTGTCCTGGAGTGCCCAGACCCTGCCAGGGGGCTCAGAGACCCTGGCACAGAGTCCAAGCCCCCTGTGCCTTTGATTGTGACCCATGGAAAAATTACGAACCTTATACGAAGATCTGCAAGACATAAAATATAAGTATAATAATGATTAGTTTGTCATGGGGTGAAAAATAGATTTTTTTTGGGTTTTTAGAATGGGGGTTCAGGGGGCAAGATGGAGGGATCTGGGTGTGTCCAGCCTTTCTCCTTCTTCTTCTTCTTGGCCTCCATCTCCTGCTGTGATGGTGGCACTTTGGGATTGGTTTAGAAGAGAAGCTCGCTGTCTAACACAGGTGAAATCCTGGGCGTGGGAACCCAGAACATCCCTCTGTCCAAGACCCTGCCAGGGGGCTCAGAGATCCTGGCACGGAGCCCAAAACACCTGTGGGTTTGATTCTGAGCAAATTACCAACCTTAGATGAAGATCAGCAAGCCACAACAGTTTAGATAGAGTAATAATGAAGCTATCACGGGGTAAAAAAGAAGATTTTGGGGTTTTTAGAATGGGGGTTCAGGAGGCAAGATGGAGGGATCTGGGTGTGTCCAACCTTTCTCCTTCTTCTTCTTGGCCTCCATCTTCTGCTGTGATGGTGGCACTTTGGGATTGGTTTAAAGTAGAAGCTCACTGTCTAACATAAGGGATGGGTATTGGGAAGTTATGGTAAATATTGTAGACCTAGTTTTTAGTATAAAAAGATAACACCAGAGTGCCTCTGTCTGTCCTGCTGAGCAGACCTCCGCAGGCCAAAGAAAGAATTTCAGAGATAAGAAACAATAAACAACCTTGAGAATGAGAGCTGAAGAGCTCTGACTCCTTTCTTCGACTGCTGGGCTGGGAAAAGAGACTTTCCAACACATCTGGGGTCACTGTGAGCAGCCAAAGCCCCGAGAATTGATTTCCTGAGCTCCAGGAGAAGGTTCATTGACTGGAGATGTTGATCTTTGACATCCCTGAAGGTCCTTCCTGCTCCTGAAGCAGAGAGCTGCTGAATCCTGAAACAGAGAACGGCTAGAGAAAGTTCATAACAACAATTAGAAACCCATCATATGTAATACTGCATAATTATTGAGAAAATTCCTGGAATTCCACGACCACCTTTAATTCAACCACTTGGGCTGAGGCTGCCTCGTGGCTTTCCTCAACTTTGAGCTGGCAGAAAACTGCAACTCCTGGGAGTGTCCCAGGCAGGATTGGAGCACCCTGGGATGGTGGAAGGTGTCCTTGCCCATGGAACTGGATGGACTTTTCCATCTTTTTCAACCCCAACCAGCCCGTGATCCTGCATTTAGCACCAGAATGGATGTGGAGAGAGCAGAAGGTTGGAATACCCTGGGATGGTGGAAGCTGTCCCTTCCCATGGAATTAAATGGACTTTTCCATCCTTTCCAACCCCAACCAGCCTCTGATCCTGCATTTGGCACCAGAAGGAATCAGTGACAGCAGGCCTGGAGCACCCTGGGATGATGGAAGGTGTCCCTGTCCATGGAATTGGATGGACTTTTCCATCTCTTCACCAGTCTCTGATCCTGCATTTCGCACCGGAAGGAACCTGGTGAGAGCAGCAGGTTGAAGCATCCTGAGACAGTGGAAGGTGTCCTTGCCCATGGAATTGGATGGACTTTTCCATCTTTTCCAACCCAAACCAGCCTCTGATCCTGCATTTAGCACCAGAAGGAATTGGCAAGAGCAGCAGATTGGAGCATCATGGGATGATGGAAGATGTCCCTGCCCATGGAATTAAATGGACTTTTCCATCCTTTCCAACCCAAACCAGCCTCTGATCCTGCATTTAGCACTACAAGGAACCTGGTTGGAGCACCCTGGGATGATGGAAGCTGTCCCTGCCCATGGAATTGGATGGACTTTTCCATCTCTTTCAACTCAGCCTCTGATCCTGCATTTGGCACCAGAGGGAATATGGTGAGAGCAGAAGGTTGGAATACCCTGGGATGGTGGAAGGTGTCCCTGTCCATGGAATTGGATGAACTTTTCCCACCCAAACCAACCTCTGATCCTGCATTTAGCACCAGAAGGGATCTGGTGAGAGCAGCAGGTTGGAGCATCATGGAATGATGGAAGATGTCCCTGCCCATGGAATTGGATGGACTTTTCCCACCCAAACCAGCCTCTGATCCTGCATTTGGCACCAGAAGGAACCCGGCGAGTGCAGCCAGCAGAGCAGGGTGGCAGTGCCACCGTCCCACGAGGGACCTGGGCTCCCTTTGTGCTGCAGGTCCAGCCAAGCTGCTGCTCTCCAGCACAATCAAACGGAGCGTGAAGGGAGCAGAGCCTGGTGCTCTGGACGGCATTATCGCTCCGTGGGAACCGCCGCCCAAATCCCCGCGCATTAACTCGCCCTAATCTTGGAGAAATCTCTTCCCGGCTGTTTTGAAATAAATCCTGTTAAATTCTGCAGGGAATTGGCCTTATCTCTCCACACCTGTGTGGGTTTTTTCCCCCTACCTTTTCCCTGGACAAAAGGGAGTGGGTCTGTGTGTGACAGCGTGTGTGTGTGTGTGTGTGTCTGAGAGGAGCTAAAGAGACAATTATCCTCCGCTGAAAATAAACATCATGAAACTATAGATGCCTAATTTTTGCACCTGGAAGATCCTCTTACAGCTATTCACTGCTAATCACTCTTAGCTAATAAATGAATAGAATAACTAATGTGATTAGAGTAATTTGCCTATTCATCAGGAATATTAAATGAATTGAATATTTTGTATTTGACTCGTCTCTCTCAGCGTTTCCCTGATCCTGTAATTAGCCCCTTGTCTGTTCCTGTGGCAAAAACACCACGTGGCCTTTGGAACGGGACACTTGGGCTCGTCCTGCATCCCTGGACAGATGGACACCTGCTTTTATAGCCATATTTTCATGCTAGAATTAAATATCCCACCGGAAAAAGGCTCTGGACAACTGGGGAAAGGAAATCAGGGCAGAAAATAAGGATAAAACTCTTGGTTTGGGGCAAAAAAGAGATTTTACACTCCTGGTCACCTCAGAGGTCACCCTGATACCTTCAGAGAGGTGGTGGTGGCAGAGGAGCTGCTCCTTGGCTCCCAGCATTGCTTAGGAAGTTGTCCAGAAAATTCTTGGCCACGGTGGCTCCTTTCCTTATTTTGCAGTTGGGAACGTGACAGCTCTCTGAAGACATCCAGGTGAACTCCCAGACCTGTTAATACACGCTGGGCTGGTGGCTGTTGTATTTAAATCTTGCTGAGGAGTCAGGAGGAAGCTGAGCTATGCAAATGACGGTATAAAATAACCAGTGGGCAGATATTCAAATAAGGATTTCACATATATACATAAAGGGGGGAAAAAAAATTGCAGATCTGGGCTGGAGTTTTCCATATCTCTACAAGGTTTTTGAGAGGGAAGACAGCAAAGATTTAGAAAATTAATGCTGGTCCTTGTCTGCTTCTAGAAACTAATGGGGATATGCAGAACAACACAGAAAAGATGCATTAATAAAATTGCCAAAGATCATCTGTCACTTCCTCTTGGTAAGAAGCCAAAGCATTTTTTAAAATGCATTTGCACTTAGCCAGAATGATATCATAATCTTCCTTAGTCATATCTTTTCCTGCCTTCCTGCTACTCCACAAAGCAGACAGCGAGGCTTGCAGGAGACAAACCCCAAACGCTGCATTAAAATTAAAAAGGGAAGAGAGGCAGCACGGAAAAAGCTGCACAAACAGAATCACCTTGAGCTAAACCTTGAGCGAGAAACGCGCGGGGCACGTTCGGAGCAGGGGAGGAAATTAGGAGGAGAAAACAATGAATTATTGAAGGCTTCAGGGTTCTCCAGGCTCTAAAATCAAGATGTCACACTGCCTTTGCAGGGTTTTGTTGGGGTGAGGCAGATGTGAGGTGGTTTTAATGTTTGGAAGGGCAGAATTAGGGGTTCATTTGGGTTTCACCTCCCTTCTTTCATAGCTAACCTCAGAAGTCCCTTCTTTACATTTATTTGGGGTTTTTTTTGGTTTTGTGTTTTTGGTTTTTGGGGGTTTTTTTTGTTTTGTTTTGTTTTTGGTTTTGGGGCTTTTTTTGTGATTTTTTTTTTTTTTTTTTTTGTTTGGTTTGGGTTTTGTTCTGGTTTTGGGCTTTTTTTTTTTTTTTTTAAATATAACTGCAAATAAAGCCCAGACCCGCAGAACCGAAAATGCGAGCATCACTGGAATTCTGCACCAGCCTCCATCCTCATTAATTATGCCATAAATCTCCACCTGAACTCCCAGATGTCCCCGTGCTGAAGCCAGCTCTGGATTCCTGCTTCAGAGCTGATCTATTGTGTATCACACACAGCTACCTGGAGAACACCCTTCGAGGCATGAGACGAGGCAAAACCTCTTCTAAATTCCCTTTCATACCTTGTTACACAACAAAATCCCTTTCCCAGCTACCCACAGCTCCTCACCATTATTTTTTCTGCCTCCCTACTCCGACCTGGAGTTTTCACTGTGAACCTGCACCCAGTTTCACAGATTTATTTAGGTATTTTTAACACTCTCCCCCCCACCCCGCCCTTAATTTCTCCTTTCAGATTGCTTTCAGACAGCAAGAGTGTAAACCACTTTGATTCCTGGCTTGGTGGGAGAAAAATGCTATATGAATGAATAAGTAATAATAATAATAATACATTACAGTGATAATGATGGATGTGTTTTAAACAAAGCCTCTGGCTGCCAGTGTGGAGGAGCTATGGATGGAAAAAAAAAAAAAATCAAAGATAATCTTGCATGAGGAGAATTGTAATGAGAAAGACCTGGAATATTTTATCTCTGTGCTGCTCCTATCAGGCTTGTCCCAGTTTGGCTTGAAGAGTGTGGCAGGTCTGGAGCTAAATTTAGGCCCAGGTGCTGTTGTGGTGGCAGCGAGGGAGGGCTGGGCTCCATCCTGGGATCCATCCTGCGTTCAGTGCCAGCCCCGTGGGCTCTGAGCATCAGGTTCAGCTCAATTCAGCTCATTTTTGTGGGAAAATGGGGAATTTTGGTCAAACTGCCCTGGCAGCCCTGTCCCACTGCTGGAAGGGCAGGTTCAGCTCAATTCATCTCATTTCTAGGGAAAAATGGGGACTTGGGGTCAAACTGCCCTGTCCCACTGCTGGAAGGGCAGGTTCAGCTCAATTCAGCTCATTTCTAGGGAAAAAATGGGGATTTGGGGTCAAACTGCCCTGTCCCACTGCTGGAAGGGCAGGTTCAGCTCAATTCAGCTCATTTATATGCAAAAACGGGGATTTGGGGTCAAACTTGGTGCCTGCAGAACGCAACAGATTAAACCAACAGGAATGCTCTGCGCAAAAACTCCTGATTTCCATAATTAACGAGATTTTTAGAGGAAGGGCTTCACCATTTATCCTAGTGGGGATAAATCCCTTTCAGTTTTCTCAAAATCGATTCATTTTGATTATTTATCAAAATATCACCTCTGCCACGAGCAGAAATTGGGCTGGAATTATGACAACCCCTAAATTTCTTCCAGCACGTGCACCTGTACAGCTGTTGAGGAGAGCTCCTCAATCTTGGGGATTTTGGAAGTGCAACACAGGCACCGAGTCCAAGACAGAAATGTTTTCTACTTCAGTTTCAACCCCAAGAGCTGCCAGACCTCGGGATGCTGAAGAGCTGGGGAATAGAAAATATAAAGCGGAATAATGCAATGTGTTAAAATATTGTCCAAATTGCAGCAGCATCCCCGGATCTGGGTGGCTGCAAAGCCCCTTCATCCACACCAAATTTGAGACGCAAAAGCAGCAGAGCCTTGCAAGCTCCCTAAAATGCTTTGGAGGTTCCAAAATCCTCAGCCTGTGCAAATCCCTGGTGTGCAAGGCTCGGCCTTGGGGTCTCTGGGGTTTGGGGGGATTTGCTCCTGGCCACTGATTTGAGCCAAAATCCAAATTTCCTGCGCTGCCTCAATCTCCCCACCCTCAGGACAGCTCCTAGGACAGAGCCTGAGAAAGTAATCTCATGATTTATGAGGTTTTGTAACAATGGCAATAAGCAAGGCAGCGTTTTAAGCAGCTAACTGAATTGGGATGTGGGCTGGATTTTTTGTTTTTTTTTTTTTTCTTTTTCCACAGCACAATGTGGATCTGTTTAGCCCTTGCAGCTTGAATTTCAGCCTTTCTTTGCCCATGAGGAAGGCTGGTAAATGGGATTTGGGCTAGGAGCTATAGGGGAGAATATCTTTTAATTAACCAGGAGGGCGGCTCAGGGAAGATGCAGCACTGCCTCTGAGCTGAGTTTCCAGCACACAGGTACAAATTAAGGCAGAACACATCAAATTTCCAATGGTTCTGATTTTCCTGGTGTTGTAGAGGACAGGGATGACTCCAGTGCTGCTCTCACATGGCCATTCCCACCTGAGCAGCTCAGGTGATGCCAATCCACATGGATTTTCCCCATTTCCCACATGGGTTTTCCCCCATTTCCCACATGGATTTTCCACCATTTCCTACATGGATTTTCCCCATTTCCCATAAGGATTTTTCCCGATTTCCCACATGGATATTCCCCATTTCACACATGGATTTTTCCCCCATTTCCCACATGGATTTTTCCCCCATTTCCCACATGGATTTTCCCCATTTCCCACATGGATTTTTCCCTCTGTTTCCCACATGGATATTTCCCCATTTCCCACATGGATTTTCCCCATTTCCCACATGGCTTTTTCCCCCTGTTTCCCACATGGATTTTTCCCCATTTCCCACATGGATTTTCCCCCATTTCTCACATGGATTTGTCCCCATTTCCCACATGGATTTTTCCCCCTGTTTCCCACATGGATTTTTCCCCATTTCCCACATGGATTTTTCCCCCCATTTCCCACATGGATTTTCCCCATTTCCCACATGGATTTTCCCCTCTGTTTCCCACGTGGATTTTTTCCCCATTTCCCACATGGATTTTCCCCATTTCCCACATGGATTTTTCCCTATTTCCCACATGGATTTTCCACCATTTCCCACATGGATTTTTCCCCATTTCCCACATGGGTTTCCCCCCATTTCCAAAATGGATTTTTTCCCCATTTCCCACATGGATTTTCCCCATTTCCCACATGGATTTTTCCCCCCATTTCCCACATGGGTTTCCCCCCATTTCCAAAATGGATTTTTTCCCCGTTTCCCACATGGATTTTCCCCCATTTCCCACATGTATTTTCCCCATTTCCCACATGGATTTTTCCCTCTGTTTCCCACATGGATATTTCCCCATTTCCCACATGGATTTTCCCCATTTCCCACATGGATTTTCCCCCATTTCCCACATGTATTTTCCCCATTTCCCACATGGATTTTTCCCTCTGTTTCCCACATGGATATTTCCCCATTTCCCACATGGATTTTCCCCATTTCCCACATGGCTTTTTCCCCCCATTTCCCACATGGATTTTTCCCCATTTCCCACATGGATTTTTCCCCCATTTCCCACATGGATTTTTCCCCATTTCCCCCATGGATTTTCCCCCATTTCCCACATGGATTTTTCCCCCTGTTTCCCATATGGATTTTTCCCTCTGTTTCCCACATGGATTTTTCCCCATTTCCCACATGGATTTTCCCCATTTCCCACATGGATTTTTCCCCATTTCCCACATGGATTTTTCCCCCTGTTTCCCACATGGATTTTTCCCTCTGTTTCCCATGTGGATTTTCCCCATTTCCCACATGGATTTTTCTGATTTTTCCCCATTTCCCATATGGATTTTTTCCCCCCATTTCCCACATGGATTTCCCCTGTTTCCCACATGGATTTTCCCCCCTATTTCTCTTTTCAAGGTGAGGCAATCAAACCTCTCATTACGCTGCTGGTGGGGAAATATTTTTCCATGAGAACACAGCGAGTTTCTCTGCCCATAAAGCACAAACTGGGCACAGATCCTGCCCTTCGTGCCCCAGCAGCATGGCTTGGGGCTCCTGCAGGGCAGGGGCGTCACAATGAGCACTCCTCAATCCTGGGTCACCTGCAAGACAAAGAGAGGTCACAGCCTGACCTAAGGCAGAGCTGGATTTATAATATTCGGTAATAAAAAACCCACAAAATATTCAATAATAAAACAACAATAAAAAACAAAATGTTCAAACTCTGTGGAGCTTGGAACAGAAGCAAACCTTTGAGGAACAGGTGGAATGACCCAAGTTCAGGAAAAACCAGAGATGGGGCAGCATGGTGGGAAATCTCAGCTCGTTAAAGGCTGAGTGAAGCAAAAATGAAGCACTGCTCCAAGAAAAAACCAAATTTCCCCAGCACCAGCACCCAGGGAAGGGCTGTGCCTGCTCCCAGGATGGATCAAAGGATGGAGCCTGGCCCAAAGCTTGGTTCCTGGTACCCTCACCAAAGGCAGAGCAGGATTTACACCCACAAAACTAGTCAGTTTGGGGAGGATGGAGCAGAAGCAAACCTTTTCTGGAATAACACAGGCTCAGGAAAGGGCAGAGATGGGGCAGCATGGTGGGAACTCTCACCTTGTTAAAGGCTGAGTGAAGCGAAAAGGAGACGCGGCTGCAAGAAACCCCAAATTTCCTCAGCATCAGCGCCCAGGGAAGGGCTGTGCCTGCTCCCAGGATGGAGCCAGCCCAAATCCTGGATCCTGGTGCCCCCACCAAAGGCAGGGCAGCATTTACACCCACAAAAATATTCAACCTCTTCCTGCAGAGCTGGCCCACACCCAGAGCATCCCTGCCCTGGCCCCTCTCCCTCTCCGAGTGTTTTACTGGACAAGGCTTGCGAGTTAAATTTACATTTTATTTGAACAATGTTTCATCTTGTTCCTGTGTGTCTCTGCTGGCGATGAGGCAGTGAGAAGCTGATGAAATTTATTCCTGCTCTCGCTGCCACGCTGTATAAATAAAGGGGAAGGAATAAAATACTTCTCCAACAGGAAGTGTGAAGGCTTTAATGCTTTGTTTAAATATGCAGTTGAGAGACTTTATTTATCACGCAGCATCTGTATGTGCCTACATCTGAAATTTGCTCCCTAAAATTAAAATAATTCCGTTTTGCATGCATTTTTTTAACCTGTGTCACACCACCAAACCTGGTGGATTTACCCTTAAATATTTGCTGGGTGAGAATCCCCCAAAATGTTGCCCAGGAATATCATGGCCACTGTATTCATGTATCTCAGGTGCTGTGAACTCTGGCTGGCTGCATTTCCCAAGAATAATTGGTGTATACACACACCCTGGGAGATTTATATCCCCCTGCATCCTGGGCTATATACAATATGATTTAAATGGCACAGGCACTGCAGAAAGTGGACAGTAAAGCGTACAGTATTTGAAAATAAACATAAAGCAAAATGGTTTGACATCCTATTTCGCTTAAAATGTAAATGGTGAACATTCAGGGCGTGATTTACAACCTTTTTAAAAGCACAAATGTTTGGTTTTTTTTTTTTCTTTTTGGCCCCCTTTACTCAGATGCCACAAATCAGGAGAATTCTTTGCAGCATCAAGAAATCCCCCGTGGTGGGTTGGCTCCTTTTTGTTGCTTTCCTAAGGAACAGACATGGATCCCCCAGATCAGTTTTCCTGCCTCTCCTTTTGTCTTTTCCCCTCTGGTGTCCTGACTTAAAATGTGGCTTTATTGTGAATTTTAGGCTGCAGGCTCTCAGAGGATGGGGATGCAACGTGTGAGGAGCTTGCTGCTCATTTTTGCAGCCTTTTGGCCAAGGTTAACACCTTGAGGTTAAATTAAGGTTTCCATGCCTCCAATCCTGGCTGTGTCACTGCTCCCATCACAAGGGCAGCGTGGGAATCCCTAAATTCCCTCATTCCTGACCCAGGACATCACCCAGCTATGCTCACATTGTTTTTTGGATGTCCCTCCTAAGCTGTTTTTGCTGTATTCCAAAATATCATCACCCTGTGCTGGCACCATCCCTGCGTCACCTTCCCAACCCTCCATTCCCCTCACCCAGCACAGAAAAGGTGCAGAGAGAAAAGCACAAATCAGAAAAGCACAGGGGAGATACCTGAGATGTTTCCTGCAGGATTGAGCCATTTTTATTCCTGGATCATGGAATATTCTGAGCTGGAGGTGATGTCTTGAGAGGCTGCCTGGAACAGAGTTAAAGGAATAAAGCAGGGATTTATTAAAAGGGTTTTAAAGGACACACCTTGGGCTGTACAAGAGCCTGGCCATGGCTACACCCAAGATGGACTCAGAGTCACGAGTTTTCACATTTTTATAATGCTTGGTCCATTTCCATATTGGGTTAATTGTCCAATTCCAGCTCAGGTAATGCAGTCTCACCCTCCCAGTTTGCTCTCTGTTGTTCAGTTTTCTGTTGTTTGTTGCTCAGTTGTCTGTTGTTTGCACTTTTTGGGCTGGAGCTGCAGTGGGGTCCTTGGTTCTGGGGCTGGACAAGGATTGTTCTGTGGGACTGAGCTGTGAGGAGAACTTGGTGACAATTTATATGTGTTGAAGTTCAGAGCTCTATACCAATGCAGGGCAGAATGTGGAAAGTATAAAAGCTCAACCTTTAGGCATCAGAAGGGTCCAACTCTAAAGGGAATGATCCACATCAGTTGGGTGAGAACTGACTGGAAATCAGGCTCCAAAGCATCAACAGGGTCATGTGCCTCAGAGGAATCATCTACTGAGCCCCTGAAGGCACAAATCTGTGAAATCTGCAGGAAATGTCTCTGAATAGAGAAGGAAGGAAGGAAGGAAGGAAGGAAGGAAGGAAGGAAGGAAGGAAGGAAGGAAGGAAGGAAGGAAGGAAGGAAGGAAGGAAGGAAGGAAGGAAGGAAGGAAGGAAGGAAGGAAGGAAGGAAGGAAGGAAGGAAGGAAGGAAGGAAGGAAGGAAGGAAGGAAGGAAGGAAGGAAGGAAGGAAGGAAGGAAGGAAGGAAGGAAGGAAGGAAGGAAGGAAGGAAATCTCTTCTGCACAGAGGAGACCGCCCCACCAACGTGGTCCTTGTGCAGCCCCTTGGCACCAGCACATTCCAGTCTCAAACCACAGCCACACCACAGGGGTGGCCCCAAACCACTTCCCAGCCCCTGCTGTCCCTTTCCCAAGGCTCGGGGATGCCGGAGGTGCTCTGAGCATCTGTCCTGGCTCAGCAGGACCCTGCAGCACCTGAGCACACCCTGGAGCCTCCGCCCTCCTCCCCGAGCTCCCTCCGCACCATCCAGCCCTTAAATCTTTAATAACCTTCCTTGCCTTCGCTGGGAGCACACGAGGGTGAGCACAGCTCCCCAGATCAAACCGAATCCTTAATTGGAGCAGCCGTTAACAAGGGTTAAATCCGCAGGCTGCGCTGCTCTCACCATCAGCGAGCCTGAAGGGTGTCCATTTTGCAAAGCCATAATGAATCATTTTTCCTTAGCAAATCTGGCAAACTTCAATCCTGGTTCCTGCAGCCTCCTTTTTTCACATGTCCAAGCCCTCTGTGACACATCAAATTTAATGAGACTGCACAGACCTCAAATAAGGCACTGTAGCACTGCTGGGATACTTTATTAAGGAGGATCAGACAGAATGTGTTTGCTGTTTAAGAGCCTTTAAAGGCAAATTACACTTCTTTTTTGGGGGGATGAGAGCCTCCCATTTTTGTTCAGTCCCTGGCCCTCCTCAAACACGTCCTGCAGTCCAATTCAAACACAGAGTTAAGGTTTCTGCAAACAGGGAAAGCAGCAGAATTGGCAGCGAGGGCTGAGAGACCAGCGAGGCTGGATTGAAGGTTGTGGGGTAGGACACAGACAAAGGAACGTGTGATTTCACCAAATAGTAATAATAATAATAATAATAATAATAATAATAATAATAATAATAATAATAATAATAATAATAATAATAATAATAATAATAATAATAATTTGCCTCTGACAAGCCGCGCAAAGGAACACCCCACCCCTGCTAGCAGGTGCTGCCTGTCTAGGTCCAGGGAAAGGCCAAATTAACCCTCTCTGGCTGCTGGAGAGGTGGGAAAAACTTTCTAGAAAGATCCTAAAAGCCCAGAGTGGTTTGGGTTGGAAGGGATCTTAAAGCCCATCCAGTCTCAGCCCTCAAAATGATGGTGTGAGATATGTGCTGAGCCATCCTTGGGGAAAAACTGGGGCAGACAATGAAAAACGGGGGAAATTAAATATTATTTTTATTTTAATGTCCATATAAATAAATATAATCAGGGAGCAAGGAGTGGTTTAGTCTCATACTTCAGATTTTGGGGCAAGGGGCTCTTTGCTTTTGCTGGTGGATGCTGTAAGAGATACAAGATGAAATCCTGGTTGACTTCAGGAGTTTTTCCAGCCATAACCAGCTCAGGTTGTGTCCTTACAGACTTTTTTTTCCCTTGGAAAACCCCGTTTTGTGCAAGGACTCGGCGCTGTAACTTTGGTTGGAGACTGCAGCAGTCTGGTGGCTTAGCAACCTCCTGCTTAATTCAGAGCATCTCTTCTGAGATCATCGTGTTCAGCTCCTCTGTGTCCACCTCTGGCCACGTCCAGCTCCACAAAGAGCTGTGATTTATTTCAGCGAGTGCCAGGCTGCTGGGCAAGGCTGCAGAAAGCCAAAATGTCTCTCTCAGCATATGGAGTCCCACCTAATTGGGGTTTATAGGGAAATATAAAATTGGACTGGCTTCCAGAGAGCTCTCAAGGGTGCCTGAAGAAGAAATTCTGTCTCAGAAGGTTTTTATGTGACTAGAGAAAAAATGATAACGTTTTCACCTTGTTGGAGTAAGGATCCACCCTCCAAAAAGCACAGAGAAAAATGAAATAATTTACACATCACAAATGCTTTGGTTGCAGGATAAACTTAGAAATGTTTCCTGTGTCAGGACAACCTGTGGAAGGTTAAATTTGACTTTTCTTCTCCATCTTTGGCTGTCTGAGGAGGTTTGGGGCTCAGCTCTCAGTGGCCATTTGGATCCAGGTCGCATTTTCTGCGAGCCACCTGCATTTGGAGTGGAAGGAAGAGTGTGGTTAATGGATCACTTTAATGACATCAGTTCTGATCCATCTCTAATTAAGGGCTCTGCCAGGAATACAGTCAAGCAATTCTAATGGCCCAGAGGAAAAATTGTGAAGTCAGGTAATGAAATTTGCTTATTAGACAAAATGGGAAGAAGGAGTGCAGGGGCACAGAAATCAATAGGGAGGGAGAGCAGGGCAGCAGCATTTCCACAGCCCTGCTCGTGTGGAGAGCCCAGCTAACGCAGCTCAGGGCTCACAGGTGGGACAGCAAAACCCTGCCCTGCTCCCAGCCCTGAGGATGCTCACCTGGAAAGTTTGTGTTCACCTGTTCCAGCTTGAACGTCCAAATAAGTTTGTTCCCCACTGTGGATTCCATCACCGCTGGGTTTTTGTGTCTCCCAGGGCTTTCAGAGACAGCTCCATGCCTCCTTCTGGAGGTGCCTGTGGTGGGACATCCCCAGGATGGTGCCACAACCCTCCAGGATTGAGAAAAGCAGGGTCACACCCTCAGCCTGGAATCTTCTTGGGTAAATTCCATAATGGCCCCCATTAGATCCCAATAAATGTTATGACATCAATACCCCTGGACAATTATTCACCTCTATGGCCTTGTCATCCCAGGAACTTTTCAATCTGTTCCCAGCTCCAGTGGAAGGTGTTCCTGGGATGCCTTTGAATCCCAGGAACTTTTCAATCCATCTGTCCCCAGCTCCAGTGGAAGGTGAGGATCTTTGGAATGCGAGGATCTTTGGGGTCCTTCCCAACACCAAACCATTCTGGGATTCTGTGATTAGCACAGAGAAGATGCAGGTAAAAAATAAAAAATAAAAAATAAACCAAAAAAAAAAAAAAAAAAACAGAGAGAAGCATGGATGCTGCCAAAAAATTAAAACCCATTTATTCTACAAAGTGCTGGGGAGGGAAATATTTATAGGTGGGATAGCTTCAGCTCCAAACCCTTCACTCGCAGGCTGGTAGGAGAAGAACGGTGTTTGGTGGGTTTTTTTTGTTTGGTTTGTTTTTTGAGGGGTTTTAAATTATTTTTTTTTTTTAAGGGGGAAAAAGTGAACTGAAGTTTATGAGCTGGAGCTGGTGGAGCAGAGCCCTTTGTGTCTGGCTTGCCCACATAATTGCGCTCCCCCCTCCTCTCAGCCGGTGGCAAAGGAATGTAGGTGGAATGTCTCTGCACGGAGAGCAGCTCACACAGGGGCTGCACAATGAGGGCGAGAAACAGGAGCCAATCTAAGTAAAGGATCAGGCAAGGAAAATAATATTGGGCTGTCTGCTGCCGCGTCTAACCCCGCGGAATGCCTCCATGAATCCCCTGCTTCCTCCTGCCTTAAAATGTCCTCCTCCTTCCACAGAGGTTCAGGGCACGGATCTCGTTTCATTCTCCTTTTTAACACTTTGCTTTTCCCCCCCATCCTCTCCTTTCATCCTGCTGCCGCAGATATATTTACTGGCAACGGAAAAAATCAATAAAGGAGAAGGAAATGACTTGGCAGCGTTCCCAAGTGTTAAAATAATTCTCATCTCGTCCAGCCCCCATTGTTTTTAAACAACATTGCCAGCTCAGGAGCTTGGCCTCGATTTTCAGAAGCAACTGGTGATTTTTGGGGAGATTCTGGGGTTTTTTGGGGGTGTCTTTAAAGGGAGAAATTTGGCACAACCACATGGGAAACACGGAGGCTTTTCGAATTTATCTGTCCCTCGAGGGATCCCACCCCACGAGTTTAATTTTTGGGGGCAAATTTAACTAAAATAGCCTCAAAAAAAAGCTGGACATCCCATAAACCATCCCAGCTGCCTTTCAGCAGGGAAAACTGGGAATGATATTAGCGACCAAGAGCCTGAACCAGGTGCATTCCAACCTGTCAATCCCTCCCGTGAGTTATTGCTGCTTAAATACAGACTTTCTGTCCCAGCAGTGAAATATTCTGGCACGTGCTGTGCAGGAACATGGAGAGCTGACCTTCACACTGAGCTGCTCCTTGTAACCTGGAATCTCTCCTGCATTTCTGGTTTTTTTTTTTCCCCCACATTTTTTTTTTGAGGTGGGTTTTGGAAAATCAGAAGAAGGAGGGCTCAAAAATGTTGAGGTGCTCAAAGATCCTCTCAGTTCCCACATAAAATACTTCTTCCCCCAGCTCCAACTAAAATCTGAACTCCATTTCTATTTTGTACTTTCTTTTTTAAAAAAAAGGATTCATGCTATACAAAAATAGAAGTGAAAAGTAATTTCCAAATGGAAAATTGGAGTGTTTAATTTGGGAGAGGATGGGAAGCACACCTCCACCTCAGGAATGCTCCATCTTGAGTAGAAACAGAATCAATAAATTGGTTTTTTTTCCCCCCAGAACAATGGTTTTTCACAGGGAGGCAACAGCCTAAATGAAAAGCATTCCTCTATCAATATTTTGGTGGCTCAATATTTAGAAATTAGGTGTTCTCTGATTCCACTTCTTTGGAGGAGAACATGATCCCATTTTGCACACCTGGAAAATATCAGAATTTGCCTTTTTTGCCCCCTTTTGACCCAGACATTCCCTTTCAGACCTAGAGATCCCTTTTAGGCCTAGAAATCCCCTTTTGAACTTAGAGATCCCCTTTTAAACCTAGAATTCCCTTTTTAGACCCAGGGATCCCTTTCAGACCCAGAGATCCCCTTTTAGACCTAGACATCCCCTTTCCAACCTAACTGAACCCCTTTTAAACCTCAAATTCCTTTTAAACCTCAAATTCTCATTTTTAAACCTCAAATTCTCTTTTTAGACCCAGAGATCCCTTTCAGACCTACTGAACCTCTTTTGAGCCTAGAATTCCCTTTTTAGACCCAGATATCACCTTTCAGAAGTAGATGAACCCCTTTTAAACCTCAAATTCTCTTTTTTAAACCTCAAATTCTCTTTTTAGACCCAGAGATCCCCTTTCATACCCAGAGATCCCCTTTAGGCCTAGAAATCCCCTTTTAGGCCTAGAAATCCCCTTTTGGACTTAGAGATCCCCTTTTAGACCCAGAGATCCCATTTCAGACCTAGCCAAACCCATTTCCAACCTCAAATTCCCTTTTTTAAACCTCAAATTCTCTTTTTAGACCCTGAGATCCCCTTTTACTTCCAGAGATCTCCTTTCAGACCTACTGAACCCCTTTTGAACCCAGAATTCCCTTTTAGACCCTGAGATCCCTCTTTAACCACTTGCACACCAATCCCATCCCCTCCAAGAGCGTTTCTTAACCAGCACCAGCAATCAGGAGATTATTTTAATGGAACAAAACCTCTCCCAAAGCCCCAGGTGTGCCCAAGCCCAGAGCCCTGAGCAGGCTCCAGCTGAGAGCAGCCGCTCCTTTCCGCCATCCCAGCTTTCATTCTTGATGGGAACGTGAGCAAACCGCGCAAGGAGGGAATTCTCTGCCCCCCCAAATTTCCATAAACCCCAGAAACGTGCACCTTGGAGGTCCCCTGTGTGTGTCAGCCTGAGAGAAATGGAATTTTTGGGGTGGGAAACATCTGCCCTGCTCCGGGGTCGATAATGGGGCCCATTGTGTGCGCGTGGAGACACAAATAGGGGAATCCATAAACCAGGAAAGGCTCAGTTGCTGGATCAAATGCCAGCCATATCTAATGGCTCCAGGATGCCTCTGGAGCCCACCAGGTCCTGCTGGTTTGATGCCTTCACTTTTTGGCAATCCCAAAAGGAAAAAAACCCCAAGATATTAATTTCTTGTGCGGGAATTCCGTGTGGGAACCCGGAGCTGGGGAAAAGCTCAGCCTGGCCAAGCTCAGCGTGTCTGTGGGGTAAAGGAGAGGCCAGGACCACCCTGTGGGGTGGGATCCCAAATTCCCACCCCAAAAGCACCACCAGAACACCATAAAGGGATGATGTTTCTATGCTGCATCACAGCAACGCTCAAATGGAAGGAAAATCCAAATTTCCACTGTGGAAAGCACATCCATCATCCCACAGCAAGGACAAAACAGGGATATTCCAAACCCATTGAAAAGCAGCCTCAGAGCTGCTTTGGGGATATTCCCTCAGAGCTGGGAATATCCCTGTTCAATTGGACTGAGAGGATTTTGGGAATCCTGGAATTTGCCACCCAGTGCCCAGGTCAGCCTTTCTCCCATGCAAGCTGGCACCAGGGCAAGGAGCTGCATTTCAAACCAGCAGAGAGGTTCAGAGCACAAAAATTATGATGGGATTAGGGAGAAAAAAATTTAAAAATCATACAAAACTAGATTATTTTTCATTCAGTCATTGGAAATTTTTCATTTAGTAATTTTTTGTTGGAAATTGGACTTGGCCACAGTGCAAGGACATCCTACAGCAAGGACAAAAAAGGGATATTAGCAACTCATTGAAAGAAGCCTCAGACCAGGGATTGGACTGAAAGGATTTTGGGAATCCTGGCATTTGCCACCCAGTGCCCAGGTCAGCCTTTCTCCCATGCACGTTGGCATCAGGGCAAGGAGCTGCATTGCAAACCAGCAGAGCACAAAAATGATGATGGGATTAGGGGGGGGGGGGGGGGGAAAGAAAAAAAAATATACAAACCTAAATGATTTTTCATTGAATAATTTTTCATTTAGTAATTTCTCATTTTTCATTGGAAATTGGGCTCGGCCGCTGCACTGTGTTTGGAGCAAACCTCTTTAACTGCAACCCATTGTGCAGGGAAATTCTCCTGGAATCTGGGTTTCCAGGCAGCTCCCCATGCTCCTGAAATCCCCTGGAAAAGTGAGGGGAAAGCAGCGTCCTGGCAGCTCTGGCTGTGGAATGTGGATTTTTCTGGGACAAGTCTCTGCAAGAGCTGCAGAGCTGCAGAGACAAAACCCCTGGCAGAGGGTGGCACAGGCAATCCCCTCCCAGCTCCTCTAAAATTGTGCCTGAAAAGGCAAAATCAGCTGTCTGGAGATAGATTTGGGTTTCTACAGGTTTGTGGGGTTTTATTCTGGTTTTTTTTTTTTTGGTGTTTCCCTCCTTTCTCTTCATTTCCTCGTCCCAGTAGCAAAAAGGGGGAATTGAGGGGAAAGACACAACTGAGTTTGCACTGAAGGGGAAGCAATGAAACCTTCCTATGTGCAAGAACAACCTCTGCCACTCCTAAACATCCCCAAAGCGCCTCCCAACACCTCCCAGCGCTGTCGGGCTGCAGCAGTGAGCTGGGAGGTGTGTGTGTGTTCACAGTTGCTGTGTGAAAATGCAGCGGTGAGGGGCGGGAGGCACAGCTGGACACAGCTGCGCGCAGCTGGGGGCTGGCACTGGCGCTGCACATTGCTGCAGGCAGCTCTGGCATGTGCACGGGGGGCCCTGCAAGGGGAATGCAGCTTGCTCTGGGTGAGCCGGGCCGTTCCACCTTCTGCCACAGCTCCTCGCTTCAGCCTCCTCCTTCCCCTTCCTTTCTCTGCTTTTTTTCATGGATTTCATGGAAAAAAAAATTCCTCCCTTTTGACCCCTTGCTGCTGGCAAGGTTCCGAGTGCTTCAAGCATCTGATGGGACTCTGAGTATCAGCACAGGCTGGCGGGGAGAAATCCTGCAGCTCCCAGAAATTCAGAGGGAGAAGCTGCTGCTCCCCAAACCTTTCCATGATCCCAAACATTTCCCTGCTCTGAAACCATTTCCAAAAAAGGGGCAAAATGCTGCTGCTCCCCCAAATCTTTTCATGATCCCAAATGTTTCCCTGGTCTCAAACCAGTCCCAAAAAAGGGAAAATGCTGCTGCTCCCCAAACCTTGCTCCCCAAACCTTTCCATACTTCCAAACCAGCTCCAGAAAGTGCAGAATGCTGCTGCTTCCCAAACCAGTTCCAAAAGGGGGAGAAGCTGCTGCTTTCCCAACCTTTCCATGCTCTCAAACCTTTCCATGATCCCCAACTTTTCCATGCTTCCAAATGTTTCCCTGCTCTCAAACCAGTTCCAAAAGGGGGAAAATGATGCTGTTCCCCAAACCTTGCTCCCCAAACTTTTCTATGCTCCCAAACCTTTCCATGCTCCCCAACCTTTCCATGCTTCCAAACCAGTTCCAAAAGGGGGAGAAGCTGCTGTTCCCCAAACCCTTCCATGATCCCAAACCTTGCCCTGCTCCCAAATAATCCAAATCCCAAAGCATCCAAACCTTTCCATGCTTCCAAAACTTTCCCTTCTCTCAAGCCAGTCCCAAAAGGGGGGAAATGCTGCTGCTCCCCAAACTTTGCTTTCCAAACCTTTCCATGCTTCCAAACCTTTTCATGGTTCCAAACCAGTTCCAAAAGGGGGAGAAGCTGCTGCTTTCCCAACCTTTCCATGCTCCCCAACCTTTCCATGCTTCCAAACCTTTTCATGCTCCCAAATATTCCAAATCCCAAAGCATCCAAACCTTTCCATGCTCCCAAACCTTTCCCTGCTCCCAAATCTTTTCCTGTTCTCCAACATTTCCCGTCTCCTAAACCAGTCCCAAAATGCTGCATCTGTTCTGCCTTCCTGATCTTTGTGATGCACCTGGACTCGCAGATATTTGGAATTGACAATGATTGGAAGGGTTTTTGTATTTCCACACAAGGCAAGGTCCAAGCAGAGCAGGGAAATAAGGGTGGAGGCAGATTAGGATCTGGCCCCCCACGTGGAACAAGAATATTTGTGCAAAATATTCAGTTTTTGCCCCTGAGAAGCAGCAAACCCTCAGGAAGTGGCATCTTGTGGGTATTTAGTTATTTAGGAAGCACCTGAGATGCCCATTGGTCATTGGCATAGGTGACAAACCCCAAAATAAATCAGCTTTCCTTCACTATGAGTGACCAACCAACACCAACCCATCACCAACATACCTGATGTCCAAGAGGTCTTTAACAAGCACCCAAAAAATCTGAATTTGCTCCAAAATGGCTCTGCTGGCCAAGAAAACCTCATTCAGCCACTTGCCAGGAGGGTAATGAAGGCTGACCTAGAACAGAGTAACAGAATAAAGCAGGGATTTATTAATAGAATATTCTCAATGGATGCACCTTGGGCAGCACAAGAGCCCAGGCAGGGCTGCCCCCAAGATGAACCAAAATGGTCCCAAAACGCACCCAAGGTGAATCCAAAATGGTGCCAAAATGAACCAAAATGAACCCAAGAGGAACCAAAATGGTCCCAAAATGAACCCAAGATGAACCCAAAATGGTCACAAAATGGACCTAAGGTGAACCAAAATGGTCCCAAGGTGAACCCAAATGGCCCCAAAATGAACCTAAGGTGAACCAAAATGGTCCCAAAATGAACCCAAGATGACCCAAAATGGCCCCAAAATGCACGAGCGCTCCCGGGGTCTCTCCCTGGGATCAGTTCTGCTCCATTTGCACCTTGCAGTTCATTGTCCCATCCCAGCTTTAGCCCAGGCAGTCCCACCCTGCTTGTTTTTCTCTCTCCAGCCCACGGTGTTTGTGCTCCTGGGCTGAGATTTGGATCATTTGTCCTTGGTGCCCAGCTGGAGCAGGAATTGTTTTGTCTCCCTGCTCTGTGCACAGAGCTCAGCATCCCCTGATGTGAACCCAGACCCACACACTAAAGCAGCACAGAACCTGAAAAATAGAAAACTAAACCTGTGGCACCACAGTGAACGGTAAAAACCAAAATAAATGTGTTTGAGCGCTGGCTTGTGGCCAGATTTCAGAGTCAGTAAAGTTGAAGCAATGTGGGCTGGCTGAAGGGGCTGTTTGAACTCTGCCCACTTACAAGGTGCTGCTTCCGTGGAGATGCTGGTGGGGAAACGAGGAGGAGGAGGAGGAGGAGGAGGAGGAGGAAGAGCAGCAGATCCAGCCCTGCTCCCTGCTGAAGGAGCACCAGAAGCTCAGAGGTGAAGGAGAGGAGCTCACCAGGCTGACATTTGAAGGGTTAATGGGATTGAAGCTTTGATCTCCCAAGAAAACACGCTGCAAACGTAGCCCAAGGCGCGCTCACCATTCTGTTTGCCTGTAAAACAATGCAATTTGATTTTTGTTGGCTTGTTGTTTTTAAGTGGAACCTCATGGGTGTTCTGTTGAATTCAGCCCACAAAAGCAATTTGTGTCATTTTAATGCAGCTCCTGTGCTAGAAATGTTTGTTTTTAAATGCAAGTTTTATTGTTTTCATTGTTGGCGCATTAAAAAGCTCGATCAATAAGAAAAGCAATTCGTGATGCTGCCCTTCAAAATTCCAGCCTTATCTACCCCATAAATTGGGGCAAATTTGAAAGTGAGGAATAACACGAGCTCATTCTTTTGGGATGTGAAAAGAATAATTCAAGATCTTCTCTGCTTTGACCTGTCCCTATCCATCATCTGTCTTAATATTTCCAGGAGAGTCAGGCTGAGGTGCAGCTCTGGGATAGAAGAAGGAGCAGAGAATTCTTTGATTTGTCACTGTGGTAGTGATATTTTAGTGCAGGTATCACTTTTAAAATGGAAGAGAAGGAAACATCCTTCTCTTACTGCATTTCTGCAGGAAACATCCAAATCTTGACCAGATATGAAGCGTTTGGGCACAGATTTAAAAAAAAATTCTGCCCAAAATGGGGACAAAACCCAAACCCTGCCCTCAGGCCTGTCTACCGGCTTTCCATTTAGCCTTGTGCAATTCCTTCCACCTCTCAGGGCCTCCTTTTCCCACCTTTACCCAGGGGACAGCACTACAATGGGTTTCTTGCTCTTTGATATTTGAAACACGCTCAGAGATTGCTCAGATGGCGGCGGGAGGAAGAAATCATTATTGTTATATTTTTATAGCCCGTTGCTCCCTGCAGGCTCCCGGAGGTATTTTAAAGTCTCCATAGTCTTGGGCAAGAAGAAGCAAAGAACAATCAGAGTAAATCTGCAGGAGCAGGACGTGGATGATCCTTGTGGATCCCTCCCAGCTCAGGATATTTTGTGATTTCCTGGCTGATCACTGGATGTGGAGCTGCCACTTCCATTTCCCCCCCAGACATCCCTTTCTGATTTCATTTTTTCCTTAAAGAGGTTGGCATCACAAGCAGGAGCAGGGTCAGTGTCAGGTAGGACTCTGCACGCCTTCACACCTCGTGAAATCCCATCCAGAACGGTCAAATTAATGAGGAAAACTGCCCGCTGCAGCAATTCCTGAAATAGCTGTAAATGTTTTATTGCCCAACTTCAGCAAACATGTGAGTGTGGTGGAGAAAGGACCCAACAGGATCTTTTGGAGAGGCACACAGCCATGGCCAAACTCTATTCCTAAATAAACCAGCATTAATCAGCACAGCTTCCTGCAGCACACCACGCTCAGCAAAGACATTCCTGCTGTATCTCCTCAGTTTGCTGATAATTCCACCAGACTGGGGTTTTTCAAAACAATAAATGAGCTGAAAACGTGCCACAAAAGCCAACTGAGTTTGGGTTGGCACCCCAATAAAGTCTTCAGGGAAATGGACACTTGCTTGAAGCTCCCACCAGCAGTGGAATTATTTCATTTGGGTCAAAGATTTTTCTTCTTGAGAAGTGACTGCCTCGTAAATTTGGGGGGTCTGGACCAGCCCAGACCCTCCAATAATCCCAAATAACCCAAATCCCAAAGCATCCAAACCTTTCCATGCTTCCAAACCTTTCCCTGCTCCAAAATGAACGCCAGAAGGAAGAGAATGCTGATGCTTCCCAAACATTTCCATGCTTCCAAACCAGCTCCAAAAGGTGGAGAAGCTGCTGCTCTCCCAACTTTTCCCTGCTCCCAAACCTTTCCCTGCTCTCCCAACCTTTCCATGCTCCCAAACCTTTCCATGCTCCCAAACCTTTCCCTGTAAATAAGATTTGAGCCCAAGGGGTGCAGAGCACCAGGAATTCCTGCTTTACCCAGCCCAGGGTGCTCAGAAATTTGGCATCTTGTAAGCTCAGCTCAGAGCTGCAGAACTCATTCCTTAGACCAGCAAGGAGCTGGGGATAACTCATCTGCATGCAAGTGGCTCCCAGAAAGCATTTGCTAAATAATTTAGGAACAAAACGTAGCGATGATAATAAAAAAAAAAAAAAAAACCAAGAAGTTTGCTCCCAGATGATGTGCAAATACAAAACAGCAATAATTCTATGAAATGAACTCACCTAGTGCTACTCTCATATTCCCCACCATCCTCCCAATCCTGATTCTCCTCTGATTCAGCAGCTTTCCTCCTTTTGGCATTTCTGGCTGGCAGGGCTGGATGTACTTGGTTAGAATTCAACGCCATGAGGGGGTTTAGTAACTGAAAGCTGCCTTTTTTCTTTTTTTTCTTTTTTTTTTCCTTTTCTTCCCTTGTTCCCCTGCTCTCTTCAGCAGCTCACAGGAGGTAAACAAAAGTTTAGAAGGGTGCCCTGCACCATTGAGGTCTGTGAAGTTTAAACTGCTTCAGTCCTCCTCATGTTCCACCAGTAAAAGTCAAAAGCTCCTTTTACGTCCTCCAATTAAATTAAAAGAGGAAAAATGAAACTGCTGTTTGAAATCTCTGGGTCAGCTGGAAAAACACGAGAGCAGATCCCTTGGCAGGGTGCTGTGACATCCAGTGGGAGCCTGTCCCAGGTGCCGTGCAAAAGCAAAATGCTTGAGACAGCTCTGGGCTCTCGTTAAAATCCTTAAATCAAGTAAAGCAAGAAGAAAAGAATGAGAGGAAGAAAAAGAGCACTAAACTGGAATTCACTTCAAAACAAGTGAAGGAGAGAATGGGAGCAAAGCAAAGAAGAAGAGAATGAGAGCAAGAAATGGAGCACCAAGAATGGGAGCGAAGCAAGGAAGAAGAGAATGGGAGCAAGAAAAGGAGCACCAAGAATGGGAGCAAAGCAAGGAAGACGAGAATGGGAGCAGGAAAAGGAGCACCAAGCTGGAATTCACTCGCTGGCCCTCCTCCAAGCCAAGGCTCGCTCTGTGTGTTACTTTTGGGATCAATGTCACACAGGGCCCTGCTGTCCATGGAGGGACAGCCACAGCCATGGTCCCTTCTGGAACCATCCCTCCTCCAACATCATCCTCAAACCCAGTTCTCAGAATCACTGCAAAGAGGGGAGAGAAATATTAACAGCCAGGAGACAGATGGTGCCATAATAAAATCCTCTCTCTCTCTTTTTTCTTACTTTTTTCCATTGCTTTTGCTTTTCAGGACAGCTCCCCCCAAAGCAGATCGTGCTTGCACTCCACATGTTCATTTTGAGCCTGCTAGATGATCCAAAGGAAGGGCTGAGAACCTTTCAGAGCTGATGGCTCTGATCTGCTGACCTGAGGAAGCTCAAATCAAGAACCAGTTACTAGGAAATAAAGACAAACCATGGCTGCTCTCCAAAAGAGCTCATAAATCTGAGCATCTCCTGCTTGCTCTCCTGTAACAGCTCTAATATTTCTTCTGCTTTCACCTTGTGAAGGCTGTTCATTATTGCTTTCACCTCTCAGCCTCTCTCAGGATGTCAGCTCCATCTGCCACCA
This sequence comes from Melospiza georgiana, assembly GCF_028018845.1. Lineage (NCBI taxonomy): Eukaryota > Metazoa > Chordata > Aves > Passeriformes > Passerellidae > Melospiza > Melospiza georgiana. The sequence goes on along the minus strand of NC_080456.1, from coordinate 4,048,783 downwards.
CCTACCTGGGGTGGATCTCAGCGAGCCCAGCTCAGGTGCTCCCTTCTCCCTCCTCCTGAATTCCCATACTCGACACGACCCTTCACAACGCACAGAATGCTTTATTTATTTCAATCACCAGGCTGCAGTCTCCTCACCTCTTGGCTTCTTTTTCCATCCCCAATCACTCCCTGCTCGCCCCTCACTCCATTCCTACCCCGGAATTACTGACAGTGATACAGAGGGTGATGATGATGATGCCTCGTTTTGCTTAGTAATGGCTTTGCTGAGCGCCTCAGCCTCCACTTCAGCTGGCACGTTAGCAACCAGAGAACAAACTCTAATTGTTTTGACACTTTAGCACTTGCCAAGCCCGAGCACAGGTAGGGCTCAGGCTGCAGCACTGGAGGAGCACAGAATTCCAGCCTTTGTTGACTCGTGCTTGGCTTCTCCCGTACAAATGTTTTCTGAACTCCTTTCATCCTTCCCTCGCTGCTGCTGAGCATGTCATTTCCCATTCCCTGTTATTCACCAGCCTTTATATTCACACGCAGCCCAATTTTCTGCCAATATCATCTTTTCATTTATGTCAACTGGATTACATGTTGCTCCTACCTGCCTCCGAGTCACCGCTCGTTTTCTGTGGCAGGTGAAGTTATCTCACGGCACACAGAGCGGGTTTTATTCCACGATTGCATTCCTTTATGCCTTCAAATTGCTCGCCACAGAGCAGGCTGTAATTCTCCTCTGGTGTAAAGCTCATCAGGACAAAACAGAGAGATGGGAGCTGGCACTGAGGGTTCTGGTCAGCTGTTCCTTTCTGCGGGAATTACAGGAGCAGGCAGCGCTGAGGAGGATCCTAACACTTGTGGGATGAATAACCTGTCAGTAGGTGAGGCTTTCTCTCTTGTCACATTAATTAGCAGTCATCTCCTTCCTTTAAACATAATCCTTCCAACACTCCCAGCCTTATTTATTTATATTTTTTTCCCCCCCCTGCAGTTGGGTGTTCTCCCTCCAGGCTCGGGGCTGGCGTCAGTAGATGGCACTGTGACATTCACTCTCTCAGCTTCCCTTTTTTGTTCAGCCCACGAGCAGAGCTTGCGAGTTTTTTACTAATTTTTTTTGTCTCTCTGTGTGTGTGTGTGTGTGTGTATTATAATTAGTTTTTGTTTATGCAAGGTTCTGGAGTCCTTCGGGAGCAAACTGTGGAAGCAGGGAGATAATTTGCTTTCCTGCTCTCTGATTGAGGTCAGTTCTTGAGCCAGGAGCAGTCTCTGGGTACCAGCCACCGGGGTGATGCTGAGATTCCTGCAGGAAGGGATCATCCTGCAGGTTATTCCTCCGTTCTGGCTCCGAGGCTGGCACACCAGGGCAATTAAAGCGGGCGAGCAGGGGCAGTGCCCTGCAGCAGCTCAGCCCCCTGTGCCCAGCTCTTGGTGCCTCCTGGCAGCAGATCCGTGCTGCTGTCCTTGGGAGAGGACTCTGTGCTCCAGAGAATGGCACAGACAAATATAAACCCATCCTTTGGTTGAATTCCTGATGTTGGGAACCCACACGACAAACCCAGCAAACCCAAAATCTGATTATTTGCAGGGATCTAGGCCGGGGTTGGCCCAACACATCCAAAACCTGTGGAATGTCAAGGCAAAAAGGACTCAAAAAAAAAGGAATAAAATTCAGTGCCAAAATATGAAATGAAAAGCCTCCCAATTGGCTTAGCCTACACCATCAGTGTCAGGTGCCTCAAGTTATTTGCTTTCTTTTTGGAGAGAGAAAATAACAAACATTGTTATGTTTTATCCGTGCTTGACTTAAGATTCTTGATCTGATGGTACCTGGAAACCTTAGTGAAGGCACAAAGCCCTGTTGAGCTAAGCGCTTTTCAAATAGGACATAATAAATGGATTTAGATGAAGATGTTATCAACTGATTTCACAAAAACCCTTCTCTTAAAAAAAAAAAAGCTGAATATTCACCAAGTTTTTTACTAAAGCGCCTTTAAAATTTTCTTGTGTTTTCCCCTCTGTTTTGAGCAGCAAGTTCACCCCTCCCTTTTAAATTCTGGTGATGATTTCGCAATGAGCAACATATCATAGATGCAAAAAGACAGCAGCAAATGAGGGAAAGGAAAATGATAAAAAATTTACCCCAAAAAAAGAGGAGTGTTAGCACAAACATAAATATAAACACGTGCCCATGGATTCAGTCACACACAAGCACAGAGTGCATCTCAGTGTACAAAATGTCCTTTTGACCTCCTGGGATGAAGTGTCCTCAGCAAGAATTACAATTATCATCAAAGGTTGATTAGCAAGTGTCAGATTGACAAGGAGTCATCAGCAAATATAAATATAGGTCCTGGAAGGAATAGAAAGCCTTTGTGGGAGCTGATAGTGTCTTCCAGCACTGAACCTTGATGTTCTACTGCTCCATGACTTTATTTTTACTCCAAGGATGTCAGAGAGAGGAGAACAGCTCAGTGGGATTTAATATCTGCTGTAAAACATATTCCTCAGAGTGTGACTGACCAGTTGTAACACCCCTGAGACAAGGACAACTCAGGGAAAAAAAGTTGTGAGTTACTCCAGGGAGGATTTTTGGCATCAGAGATGCCCGAAATGTAGCAGGGGAATTATTTTCCTTTTAATGTGCTTACAGCTAAAGGATTGGCTTCCCTTCAACTAATAGAAGTGTTAGTGCTTCGAGCCTGCATGCCTGGCATTCCTGCAGTAATACAATTCTGTATTAAAATCTATTCCAGTTGCTTGATTTATGAAAATGGTTCAAATGTGCTGCACTCGTACCCAGCTCACTGGATCAAAAGGGGGTTGGAAAGCAAAAAAAAAAAAAAAGAGAATTTTTAAACGGAAAGAAAAAGCAAGAGAAAAAGAGAGGACACACTGTTGTGCCTATCTCAGAAGTGGAGCTTTGGTCCTTATAAAAGTTTCCTGTATCCAAAATGTGACAATTTTATTTCAGAAGGTGACGACGTTTTAAGAATTTGTTGCAACTTGTGGACAAAGCCGCGGTTGATTCCCTCTCCAGCATTCCCTGGATTTTGTAATATGTCAATACATCATGTTAATGCAAGTTTTTAAAAAAGGGGAAGAGAAAGCAAAAGCTCCCTTCCTTTTTAAGTATGAGTAATCTATCCAAATCCTACTGAGACACACAAAGGAACGCCGGCAATTTTCCCTTTCATAAAATGCGGACTTTCTTTAAATACTTCCTCCCTACATTTTCAAAGCGGGGCTGTATGAAATGAAGGGGAAATGACACCCTTCCCCATTGAAAAGGAGATTATGTAAAACTGCCTGGAGAAGCCAGCCGTGTTAATGCAAATACAAGTATGATCTTATTCATAAGTTGCCATTGTGCTGGCAGAACATGCCTCGGCTCCGTGTGTCCACCTCCAGCTCTGGGTGAAGAGGAAAACCCTTTTCTTTCAGGAGCTGTGCTGCCCCCCGGTTTGCAAATAAATATGAAACCCCAAAGATCACTTTAAAGGAGTGGAGGGCTCGGTTTGCCATTGTGCCGAGCACTCGACGGCACTTGAAGTTAATGAGAGCAGCCAGCAGCCCTGGCAATGAGGCAGGGAGAGGATTTTGTGTGCCCAAAGGTGCTGGGGATGCTCAGGGCTCCTTCCCTGCTCCTGTGCTGGCAGCCAGAGCACTGAGGGACAGCCCGGCTCCAGGAAGGGTTTGGGAAAGTCAAATCCCACTGATTGCATTGGGCAAAACACTGAGTGAGGCAGCCCAGCCCTGGGAAGGGTTTGGGAAAGTCAAACCCCACAGATTGCATTGGGCACAGCACTGAGTGGGGTTTGAAAAAGTCAAACCCACTGATTGCATTGCACAAAGCACTGAGTGGGGATGGCAGGGCTCTAGGAAGAGTTTGGAAAAGTCAAACACCACTGATTGTGTTGGGCAAAGCACTGAGTGGGGTTTGAAAAAGTCAAACCCACTGATTGCATTGCACAAAGCACTGAGTGGGGATGGCAGGGCTCTAGGAAGAGTTTGGAAAAGTCAAATCCACTGATTGTGTTGGACAAAGCACTGAGTGGGGATGGCAGGGCTCTAGGAAGAGTTTGAAAAAGTCAAACCCACTGATTGCATTGGGCACAGCCCTGAGTGGGGATAGCCTGGCTCTAGGAAGGGTTTGGAAAAGTCAAACCCACTGATTGCATTGCACAAAGCACTGAGTGGGGATGGCAGGGCTCTAGGAGGAGTTTGGAAAAGTCAAACACCACTGATTGTATTGGACAAAGCACTGAGTGGGGATAGCCCGGCTTCAGGAAGGGTTTGAGAAAGTCAACCCCACTGATTATGTTGGGCAAAGCACTGAGCAGGGACAGCCTGGCTCTAGGAAGAGTTTGGAAAAGTCAGCTCCACTGATTGCATTGGACAAAGCACTGAGTGGGGTTACCAGGGCTTTAGGAAGGGTTTGAAGACATCAAACCCATTGATTGCATTGGGCACAGCCCTGAGCGGGGACAGCCTGGCTGTAGGAAGGGTTTGGAAAAGTCAAACCCACTGATTGCATTGCACAAAGCACTGAGTGGGGATGGCAGGGCCCTAGGAAGAGTTTGGAAAAGTCAAACACCACTGATTGCATTGGAAAAGCAGTGAGTAGGGACACCCTCACCCTAGGAATGGTTTTGAAAAAGTCAAACCCCACTGATTTCATTGGGGACAGCATTGAGTGGGGCAGCCCAGCCCCAGGAAGGGTTTGGAAAAGCCAACCCCACTGATTGCATTGGCACAGCCCCTCCTTCTGCAGCTGGAAAAGTGCAGGTGATTCCCAGTCTCTCCCAGCTGCAGGACACCCTGCATTGGTGCCTTACGAAAAAGATTAAAATCACGGACTCATTAATGTTGGACAAACCCCTGAGATCACCAAGCCCAGCCTTAATTCATATTCCAGGCCAGGAGTGTGGGATCAAAGCAGAAATCCACCCCAGACTGAGTCTGAGACCAAGCAATGCCTCATAGGAAAACAAAGAAGGAAAATTTCTCATTGCAAAGCTCTGAAGTCCAATCAGAGCCCAGCTTGTGGTTGAAAAATTCAAGACATAGGTACTTGAGTTTGGCCTTTTGGATGGACAGAATATTGCATGGAATAAAGGAAGGTGGGAAGCCCTCAGCCAGCAAAAAGGACAATAAATAGAACATGGTTGGAGAAACTGCACTGCTGCAAACAGACCAAAAACGTGACCCTGCCTTGCCCAAAGTGCCCCTTGAGGCATTTTATCCCTCTGCGTGAACCAAAAAAGCCAACCCTGGTGCATTTCTAAATTTACTCCACACGGGAGCTGAGCCTCCTTCTCCTGTCCCCACTTTCCACTCTCCTCTGCTTTCCATGGAAACTTTGTGTGGTGTGAGGAAGCCCAAGGCCTTGGCTGTGTGTATTTAACTTTGGGCTGCTAAATGAGGGCTAATTAATCTTCATTATGAGTGGCTTTTGAAATGGATGCCTGCACTGAGCGCCCTTCCTGTGCAGCCCCAGTCCAGAGGAGTTTCTGGCTCAGCCTGGAGGACCCTGGGGTCTTATCATAGGGAAGGCTGCTCAGTATTTGATGGAGAAATTATTAAAAAACTCTTCCTACCCCCTTCCAGTTGTACATGGCAGCTGGCACCAGTCAAACTGTATTTATTTGTTTGCTGGCTAAAGGCGGAAAGCGACCAGGCTAACCAAAAATTCCCCATTTTAAAATTATCAATACTTCTTCAAAGCAGAAAAGTTTGATTTCCCCAAAAACTGCAGCACAGATAATGCCTTTATTTTAAAATAAGAATAATACCAGGTCATTTGATTGAAAAATCTCCCTGTTTTAATTCCTGGGGGGTTCGTTTTGGTTATAAATAGCCAAAACTTGAGATAATAATTAAAAAAAAAATGGGTTTTTTAAAGTAATATATCAAAAAAAAATATATATAACAGGAATTTACTGTTTGCATCCCATCAATCTGAGTTAGTTTTAAGAAAACATTTAAACTAAAGGTTTTCTAAGCTACCAGAAACCAAAAATTAATGTATTTTAGCAGTGGCAGTGCAAAGACCTTCAGATCCTGCTTGGTTCAACAGTCAGGACACAAACCCAACCCTGTGGTTGAAGGTTTGGCTTTTTATAAATGTATAAAACATCACAAACCCCAAATGGTGGAAATTCTGATTTCCAGGCATTTAATTACTTTGCTTTTTAGCTCCATTCCCATTGGATAGCAGCACATTAGATCATTGCCCAAAATCTTTATCTGAGGGGCCACATTTCCAAATGTTTCTCCACTACAAACATGCCATGCATCAACACCCCCCCAAAAAAAAAAAGAGGTGATGTGGGGAGAAACCAACCAAATTTAGGGATTTTCTCTTTTTTATTTACTATTTTGACAGAATCAGGGGAGGGAAAAGGAAAGTTAACTTCCTCTCCTCCTTCTCCCGAGCCAGTTTCATTCTTTAATCTCTCCAAAGAATTATTAAATCTTTTAAAAGATCAAACACCGGGATCCTTCACAAAGGTTGTCACAATGAATTCATTTGCAGAGCTTTCATCCCTCCCTCCCCACTGTGCTGAAATAATGTTGACGATTTTTCCCTGTCTCCCTGGCTTGCTGCAAAGATCCAGTGGCAGAGGTTGCTGCAAGGACTCAATTTCCCACTTTTTTTTTTTTATCCCACCTGGCACTGAAATATCCTCAGGAATTAAAAAATGCAGGTGGTGGGACCTTGCTGTGGGTGTGCTGTCCAAAAATGAGCTCAGAAAAGGAGATTTTTTCAAAAAAGAGATTGGTGACAGCGGAGGGCAGGGGAAGGGAAGAGCGGGGATCCACAAAAAGAGAACGGGATCCCCAAAAAGGAAACATAAACCCCAAAACCAGAGGGCAATCCCCAAAAAGGGAAGGACATCCCCAAAAAGGGAAGGAGATCCCCAAAAAGGGAGCATAAACCCCAAAAACAGGTTAATCCCCAAAACCAGAGGGTAATTTCCAAAAAGGGAAGGACATCCCCAAAAAGGGAGGGGGATCCCCAAAACCAAAGGGTAATCCCTAAAAACTGAGGGCAATCCCCAAAATTTCCATTTTTTTAGGAGTGCTGCTCTCGGTTTAAGAGAGCAGATCAGATTTTATTGCTTGGGAGCCCAATTAGAACCAATCAGGGCTGTGCAGAACATCAAATTTCTTTGGCTTAATTGGAGATATCTCAATTAACAAACACACACGCCACAAAACACAACCAAAGACCACAGATTTCTAGATATAACTAGAAAAATCCAAGAAAAAAAAAACTCCAAAGATTTCTAGAAATAACTAGAAAAATCCAAGAAACAAATCCGATAAAAAATCCAGAGATTTCTAGAAATAACTAAAAAAAAATCCAATTAAAAGTCCATAGATTTCTAGAATTACTACAAAAATCCAAGGAAAAAATCCACAGATTTCTGGAAATAACTAGAAAAATCCAAGAAATAAATCCAAGGAAAAGTCCACAGATTTCTAGAAAAACCTACAAAATTCCAAGAAAAGGAACAACCTTGTTGTCTAATAACCACACCAACAAATTCATTCACTGCTGGCTTGATTATTGTTAAATTGCCACTTTACCAATGCTTATTATTAATTTCATTACTTTTTCATAGAAATCTTGATTTCTTGTGTCTCCACCCCCAAAAAACATTGATTTTATCACGACCCCAGAGGCTTTGCTTCCCCAGAGGTGAATTTGGTCAGGAACTGCCCCTCCATGGGGAGATTAAAAGTGATTTTTTCCTACATTTTTCAGCTGATAGTGAAGAATGGAAATGTGAGAGGCAGCAGCTCCCACAAAATCCTGAGGTCACAGAAACACTGCTTGGGAACCAATCTCCATTGGCTGCTAAGCCAATTTTTCAGTCAAAATTTAGAGCACAACAGCTCCTAAATGATAATTTTTACTGATTTTCCAAGGGACCCAGAGCGGGAGGATCACAGAACCCACCAAGGTGATTTTCCAGCTCGTTGTCTTTGGCCCAAGCCGTGGAAATTGAGCTTTTTCCCAGCTCCTTTCCTGCCCAGAGCCCAGCTCTCTGCTCTCCCTGTCCCAGAGCTGGATGGGGCTGGGGTTTGGCTGCTTTGCCCGGGATTTTTGCTGCTTTTCCCGGGATTTTTGCTTCTTTTCCCGGGATTTTTGCTGCTTTTCCCAGCAGCTGTGGGCACTGTTTGCTGCCCACCATCTGCCCAGGCTGGATCTGCTCCCTCTCACGCTGTGACCTCGCTCCAAGCTGGGGAAATTTGGCATTTCCAGCCCAGGGACCTTGGGAGGACAAGCAGCTCCTGGTTCTGTCCGTGCAGGTCAAATCTCAATGCCAACAGCCAAAAGTTTCTGATTTTTAAATTTTTTTTACAGCCTTGCTCCAGCTGAAGGTAAATAAAGAAGTTTTTGAGGGGTGTTGTGCTCACAGGGAGCTCAAATCTGGTTGTTTGTCATCCACATCCCCCTGCTTCCCTGAAATTCCCATCTGCACTCAAAATATATACATCCAGTAATCCAATATAAATATAAATATAATAAATTATTATAAAAATATATCTATCAAATAACCTTTTTTGTACTTCATTTTCACTTAAAAAAATCACCAAGGGCACGAGCTGATATATAGCATTGGGATATATAAGAATTCCTATTATAAGACATTATATCATTGAATATTGAAAATATATATATATATATTCAATATTGAATATATATTCAATATAAGACGTTATTATATAAGAATTCATTACATTATTGAGTATTGATTATATATTGAATATAAGACATTATATTATAATATAAGAATGTATTATAAGCATTATATCATTGAATATTGAATATATACCTCCAATATCAAATGTAAATATTGAATATAAGACATTTTATTATAATATAATATAATATAAGAATGTACTATAAGACATTATATTATTGAATATATATTCAATATTCAATATATATATTTAATATAAGACATTATATTATTATACAATATAATAATTCATTATAAGACATTATATTACTGAATATTGAATACATATTCAATATTGACTATAAGACATTATATTATTAAATAATATAACAACTCATTATAGATATCATATTATTGAATACTGAATATATATTCGATATTCAATATATATATTGAATAGAAGACATTATGTTATTATAAAAGAATTCATTATAAGACACTGTATTATTTAATATTGGATATGTATTCAATATTGAATATAAGACAAGAATTCATTATAAGACATTATATTACTGAATATTGAATATATATATTCAATAATAAATATATATTGAATATAAAACATTATTATATAATATGAGAATTCATTATAAGACACGTTATTATATATATATTGAATATGAGACATTTTATTATTATATATTAATTCATTATAAGACATTATTGAATATTGGATATATATTCAACATTGAATATTTATATATTCAATATTGAATATATATTGAGTATAAGACATATTATTATATAAGAACTCATTATAAGACATATTGTTAAATATATATATTGAATATATATATTGAATACTGAAGGAGAGACCCGATCTAAAGCAGGAAGGAAGTGAACCAATCAAAGGTGGCAACAATAAAAATTGGAGAAAAGGGAAACCTTGGTGTTTTAAGGAAAGTTAAGGTGAATAAAACTCCCATTTCTTTTTCAAGAGCAATGAGAAGTTTTTCCCTCACAGGAAGATGAGCATGGATCTCATCATCACTTTTCTCCCTAAAACTCTTTAATTTTACACCTAACGCTGATTTTGGGAGCTGGAAGAGCTTTGCAAGCAGCAGAAGTTGAGGGAAATCTGAATTCGGCTCCAAACTCATCCTCAGAGAGCCCCAGCCACCAAAAGGAGCCTTGGGACTGATTTCCCTCCCTGCTCAAGCATCCCCAGAATTTGGGACCCTGACAGAAATCAGCTGCAGGCATCCAGCAAATTGGATGTGATGCTGCAGAACTGGAACTTCAGGTTGCAATTCCCATCCGTTTAAGGGCTGGTTCCCATTTTGTTAAATTAATTTTAGCACTTTTTTTTTCTCTCCTGCCTAATCCTGGTGCTGTAATGAGGCTGGGATGGGATATTTATGGATTATATAATATGTGCTGATATTTGAGGTTTCATACATTATCTGGCCAGGATTAAGGTTAATTAAGAGACTGCAAAAAAGAGGAAAGAAAGGAAAGAGATGAGACTTTAAATGCCTTAAAAAATAAAATCACATTTTCACTGCTACATCCCACCCTCAATTCTGATTAAACAGCGATTTCACTGTTGATGAACGGTGGAATTAAAGCCCAGAGATTGCTGTGCCCTCATTGCAGACAAAGACAAAAAAAAAAAAAAAAATTAGGAAAGTTCTTTTCCCTGCCCTTCCCAGGTGCAGGCAGCAGCTGCAAACCCGATGCCACAAAATCCAGGCCAGCTTTGCCTCCTCCAAGGTGCAGAATCGCCATCCATCATCCAGGCTGGGCAGAGCTGAGGCTCTGCAGGTACCCAAATCTCACCCAGAACTGCCTGGGGGAGCAGCCAGCTGCTCCAGAGGGGGAAGCCCAGCCCTTCCCAGCTGAAAATCCCAGTGCTTCGATCCCAGAGTGGACTCAAATGGTCCAGGATCAATAAATCTGATGTGTTGGTACCGGTTTTCCTGGCTGCGTTTAGACTGGGCCAATCCTACCCGAATTAGCAACAGCAATAAGGCGATGAAGTCACCCTTTTTGGGGAAAAAACATTCACAGAGAGGTGGGTGGTGACCCCAAAGGCTGACACAGTGACCTCTGCATCTGAAAATTCCAATTTCAATCCTAGAATTGACTCAAATGGTCCAAGACCAAGAATTTTGGTGTACTGGTACCAATTTCCCTGGCTGTCCTCGGACTGGACCACTCCTACAGGAATTAGCAATAACAACAAGGTGATAAAATCACTCTTTTTGGGGAAAAAGCACCACTCACACCCCAAAACCTGACACAGTGACCTCTCCAGCTGAAAATTCCACTGTTTCAGTCCCAAACTTGACTCAAATAGGTCCAGAAGTGTTGTAGGATCAAGAAATTTGATGTATTGGGAGCAGTTTCCCTGGCTGTGCTCAGGCTGGACCAGCCTCACAGGAATTATTAACAACAACAACACCAAGGTGATAAAATCACCCCTTTTTGGGAAAAATCACTCTTCTTGGGGGATAAAACACCCACAGAGAGGTGGGTGGTGAGCCCAAAGGCTGACACGGTGACCTCTGCATCTGAAAATCCCAGTGCTTCAATCACAGAATTTCCCAGTTTCCCTGGCTGTGCTCAGGCTGGACCAATCCTACAGGAATTATTAACAACAACAAGGTGATAAAATCACTATTTTTGGGGAAAAACCACCACCCATACCCCAAAAACTGACACAGTGACCTCTCCAGCTGAAAATCCCAGTTTCAATCCCAGAATTGACTCAAATGGTCCAAGATCAAGAAATTTGATGTATTGATACCAATTTCCCTGGCTGTCCTCAGGCTGGACCAATCCTACAGAATTATTAGGGATTATCATCAACAACAACAAGGTGATAAAATCACAATTTTGGGGGAAAAAACACCCCCAGAAAGAAGGGTGGTCACCCCAAAAACCCAACACAGCAACACCATGGATGGAACATCCACCCTGAGGTTCATCTTGCCCAGTCCTGCCCCTCAAAAAGGCTTTAAAGAACCCCCTAAAATCATGGATTAAGCTTGGGAAAGATATCTAAAATCAAGTCCAACCATCTCCAAACCCTCTCCTCAGGTGCCACATCCACACATTTTTAACCTTTCCAGCACTGGTGACTCCACCACTCCCATTCCTAAACTTCCTATGAAAATATTTCTGAATATCCTAAAATATAATATACTACAAGATCCTAATATTTGTCCTAATATCTGCTCTAAACCTCTCCTGGGAGTTTTCCAGGCAAAGCTTTCATGCTGTGGGTGCCAGGAAGGAATCCAGGAGATGGGGAAAGGTGAATTTTGCCCAGCCCAGGGAAGGAGCAGCATCCTGGGCTCTGCTCCTGCTCTCTGGGTGTTTTATTTTTTTCCAGGGGCTGCTTAATGCAAAATGCAAAAAGCTGTCCCAAATCCATGCATTTATTGTTAATGGCACTTGAAGTCAAAAGCAGCCTGATTCATTTAGTGGGGAATGATCATTTAGTGTATTAGCTAATCTATTTATCAATATCAAGTCAATTATTGCGAGGCATGGAGAGGGGCTGGTAATTACACAATGTAAACAGAAAGGATGGGCTGGGGGAGTAATTCTATTTACTCATCATTCCAAATATTGGAAAACAGTGGCTGCAGAGCACAGGGCCCACCTTAAAGAAACAGGAGCATAAAATTCTCTCCAAATGAGGATTTTTTGATAATTTTAACCATTAAAAAAAATCAATATTTTTAACCATTAAAATACTTAGAGTTGTAATAATTTTAATATTACTACCTGTATGAGACTGAAAAAAAAAAAAGAAGTAGTTATAAATATCAACTAGGATTCTGAATATCCCATAGTTTACATCCTTGAATTCAAAATTCATCCCCATTTTTATAATCTATAATAGAAATTATCCCCAGATATTTTCATCTGTGTGTTCACAAGGATGACCAAGCAAAAATCATCTTTGTGGAGAAGCAGAAATAAAACCACCAAAATAATGCATGGGTAGGCTAAAAATTCACAAGAATATAGATTATAATTCTCACCAGCCAAGAGAAGAAGTAGAATAAATCTAATCAGTTTTCATGATTCTTTTAATTTAATAACTTATATTTAATAATTTCCCTTAGAGTTGTGGTGTGAAATATTTTTGTGTTGTAAAAATTAAAGCGTCAGTAATTGCTGCAGTCCCTGAAGGGCCCTGCCCTTGATGTCTGACACAGAATAAACCCCCAAAAATTTGATATTTCCATATTTTTGTCTAAGACCCAATCCACCAAACTGAGCAGTGCTGCATGGTTAGTTTAGATTTCTTTTTTAATATCTGAATCTGATAATTTCACTTCTTAATCCAGTGCCACGTCTACCTTCCTGATAGCTGTTTACAGAGTAAATCAATACATGATAAATGAATATATATATGATTTATTTCATCAATATTTATCAATATTAACAAATAATTTATTTAATCAATATTAAAGCTCCCAACAACTGCAATTTTCTGATTTCCAATAATTTGTAGCATCATATTGAGGCTTCCAAATTCCAAACAGAGAGGGAATTTGGCCTTAACCTTTTAAAAAGTGATTTGCACTAAGAATAGCCCAACATTAGAGTGCGCTCAATTTTTAATGGAGTTACAAACAAAAAAAACCCAATTTATTCATAATTTTTATGGCTTCAGCACTCCAATTTCTCTTGCCTTCTCCTCCCTTGCCATACATAATAAATTATTATGGGATATAATGAAATATATTATATATTGTTTGTAAAATATAAATTATATATGTAATCATAAAATATATTGTATATTATATATAAAAATATAAATAATATATGTAAGCATAAAATATATAATCTATATTATATATAAAATCTAAATAGTATATATAATCTATGTCACAGTCTATGTGATGTCACAGATGAATTTAGCTTGGTGGATATAATCAAATATGGAGAAAAGAATCACCAAGCCACCTGAACAAATCAATAATTAATTGATTTAATCAATTTAAATCAATATTTGATTTAATCAATTTGGGACAAACCATAACTGGCTAATCCTCGAATAATGTGAGGATCTGACTCTTGCATTGTTATTTTTTTTCCTTTCTGGTTGTTTTTTTTAATTGAAAAAACCAAATTTTGGGAGTAAACCTGCACAGAGCAGCATTTTACACACAGTGAAACAGAGCAAGGGAAGCTTTGGCACAGAGTTCCTAAATCCCTCCACCCTTATTTATTTATTTTTAATATATATAAAGTTGGTAATATCTAGGAAAAAAAATAATTTTCTCTTTCTAGCTCAGCATCATCCAGAGGTAGAAAGGGGAAAATTTCACAGCAGGCAGAGAAATCACCTCAAAATTGATGTGGGAATGGACCAGTGGCTGCTGTCACCCCTCCTGCCCCAATGTCACCAGAACAAATTTCCAGCAATACCAGAACACACCCGAGGGCGCCAAGGGATGAATCTTGAAGATTTAATTTCATTATTTTAACTTTGTCCTTTCCAATGGTCACAAAAGTGGAATTGAGGTGATTTTCAAAGAAAGAAAAAAATGAGATTCTGTGCAAAAATGGTGGAAAAAAAGAGACTTTTCTTTTTGGCCTCGATTCTCCCTTAAATCCTCATCACCCTCCTGGCAGGGCTGAGGTGAAATGGGGATTTCATCAAAAATCCCAATCCATGGAGGGATTTTGTCCAAAAAATCCTAATCCCTGGGTGGATTTCGTCAAAAATCCCAATCCATGTGGGGATTTCATCAAAAAATCCCAATCCATGGGGGGATTTTGTCCAAAAATCCAGATTCACGTGGGGATTTTGTCCAAGAATTCCAATCCAATGTGGGGATTTCATCCAAAAATTCCAGTCCATGGGGGGATTTCATTTAAAAAAATCTCAATCCATGTGGGGATTTCATCCAAAAATCCCAATCCACGTGGGGATTTCATCAAAAAATCCCAATCCACGTGGGGATTTCGTCCAAAAATCTCAATCCATGGGGGGATTTTGTCCAAAAATCCCAATCCATGGGGGGATTTTGTCCAAAAATCCCAATCCTTTGGGGATTTAATAAAAAATCAGAGAGCAGGAGATGTTGAAAGGCCCAAGTCTGCCCCTCCTGCAGCCCCTGCACGGAGGGGAAGTGGTGGGGTTAAGAAAATAAAGTTCTCTCCCAGCAAGGCAGGCCCATAATGAACGCAGCATTATTATGCAGGAGGCCCCTTGAGACAGGGCCTAAAAAATTCCACTGAAAAAGGAAACACCTGTTGGAATATTAACCAGGGCAAAGTCAGGCAAGGAGAAAGAGGAGAGGTGGCCAAGAGGTTGGAAAATCCAGGAGGAAATGTTGGAGGGGTTTTTCTTTATTTTTTTTTAAAGTGTGACATTGGTAATAATTGAGTTTTTTAACATATAAAACTGCCTTTTCTTTATGCAAGGATCTGGAGGTGATAGAAAAGACAATAAAGCCAATATTGAGCAAATTTTTTTGGTTTCTAAGAGCAGAATTTTGTTGGACAGCCTTAAATTAATAACAATCAGGTACCTCCAGAAGCTGATGGGTTCCAGATATTGGAAACCACTTATAGCTCCTGTTTAAGAAAGAATAAAAAAATAATAGTATTAAATAAAGAATATTATGAAATATTTTAAAGAAAAATCTCAAAATCTATTTTGACCAAGGGAAATTTACTATTGAGCTGAGCTCATTGTCAGGTTTTACAGGTTTGCAAAGATTTAATGTAAAGAATAAATTCCATTTTCCGTTTGCACAATCTCCACACTCCTTGGAGAATTCCAGCATCTTCCCTTCCCCGTGGCACAGCGAGAGCAGAGAGCCCTGCATCACTCTGGGCAAGGACAATTTCACAATTTCACTGTGGAAAACCCTCACGAAGAAAACAGAATTTAGAAAGGTCCAGCACAGTTTTGACCCTAAGACTGAACCCTAAAAAAAAGAAAATGAAAATATTAAAATTAAAAAACCCCACAGTTCTGCCCTAAAAGAAAACCAAAAATCCCCACTGTGACCTCTGTAGCACATCCCACTGTCAGGGCCATAAAACCCCAAAACCCAAATAATTTAAGGGCATTTTTTGTTTTCTTTTTCCCTTTAGGAAGGTGAGCAAAGCTCCTATTTTGCAATAACTGCAAGATGTATCACCAGCCAGCCCTGTCTTCAGCTGAACACCCAATTCAGGAGGATTTAACACAGGTTTGAGAGCACTGTAAAGCAAATGAGCACTTATACCATGCTAGGAAACACGATCCTTGCTTGTAGTGCACTTGTAAGCATTTTATTTTTTTCCCCTCCAATACTTTTATTTTAAAGGGAATAACCTTTCTTTCCCTATAATAGCTCAAACCTCTTGTAAAAGTCCCCGCAGAGCATGAAAATGAGGTGTTGCAAAGGTTTAAATTCGAGATGTTGAGGAGGGGCTGAGCTCTGCAGGGCTGAGCTGGAGAGCTGCAGACACGGAGGGAAGGCTGGGATGCAAAACCTTGAGCTTGGGATGCCCAATCCCAGAATTTCAGATGCAGAAATACAGAAAATAATCGCAGAATAATGAGGTGGAAGAGATTGAGTCCAACCTATGCCCTGAAACCTCAACTACAGCATCAAGTGCCATGTCCAGTCTGTTTTTAAACACATCCAGAGATGGCGATTCTACCACCTACCTGGGAAGAGCATTATTATTATTATTATTATTATTATTATTATTATTATTATTATTATTATTATTATTATTATTATTATTATTATTATCAAGCTTTGTGATTTATTATTCTCTCCATGAAAAATTCCATCCCCAATATCCAACCTACACCTTCCCTCATCACAAAAGGTGCAGAGCACAAAGCTCTTCCCACCAGGCAGCCATTTGAAGGAGGAGGAGGAGAAGAGAAAGGAAAGGGGGAAAATAAATAAATAAATAAATAAAATAATAAATCCCAGCCACTTACAAGGATCAGCTTAGCAAAAAAACCACAACTCCACCACACCCAGGATGTCTGAGCAGCCGGATCGATTCTGCACAGGCAGCCTGTGCTGACAGCAAGAGAATCGCAAATCCTCTGCGAGGTACCACGCTCAAAAAGAACTTTGGAGCTGCTGTTACATAACAACTGCTACGGGTTTGTTGTTGGTACCAATAAAAATCAAAATAAACCCCCCCCCCCGGCTCTGCTCTCCAAGAAACCACCCCCTGCTCGAGGTATTTTACACCCGGCTCATCCCTTGAATAATGAGCTTGGCTTTATCCTGATTACCTGGAAAGCACATCAGAGCCAGCCCGGTAATCCTTAACCCTTCCCACGCCGCCTCCAGCTCCAGCCTGCTCAGGGCTCTTTTCTCCCTGGAAAATCTCGGTGGATGCTCACAGAGAGCTGGGGATGCTCCAGAACACGCCAGGATGGTTTTTTTTCTGCTGTTTTCACAGAATTGCCAGGGAGAATTTTAGCAGGCACGTTGTGCTCAGGAGAGAGCAGGAGTAGGGATGAAGGGGTGAGGAACCAGCAGCAAGGGCAGCCCCAAAAGTGGTTTTAACACATCCTTAAATATCAAAGATATCCCTGGCCATGGCAGCAGGTTGGAAATCAATGATTTTTGAGGTCACTTTCACCCCAAACCAGTGTGGATTCTGTGATCACAAAATTCCTGTGGTCCTCAAAGCCCAGCAATGCTGTGACAGGACCTGTCCCGCTCCTGAGATTTATTTATTTATTCAGGTAATAAATTCTCTAGCAGGAATCATCTCCCCACCATGTATTTATCAGGAATACACTCAGAAAGGGTGGGGAATTATCTCAACTGCTGCCTACAAGTCTCTGTTTTCACATTTAAAAAAGCCCAAACCTGGATAAAACGCAATTTCATATTTTTGTAAGTAGTTGAAATCACTAAAACTCCAACTGGAAGTTACGTGGGGAAAAAAAAAATTAATAATCCTCTGCAAGGTACCACACTCCAAAAGAACTTTGGAGGTGCTATTACATAACAATTGCAAAAGGGTTTATTATTGGTACCAATAATAACAAAAATAAAATTAACAAGGACAAGACAGTGGCTTGGTGGCATTTCCACAGCCCCCCACCCATCTCAGACTCTCCCATCCAGATTTAAAATAGGAATCTAAACTTTGCAAAGCAAACCTTCGGCTGGTGGAACCATCCAGAGCCTTTTAAAACCCAGAACGTTCCACATGAACTTGAACCTGGCAGGGAGGAAGAGTCGTGCGCAGCCAGAGCGTAATTTTAGAAAAATCCAAAATACCTTGGCAAATTGAAATTTAGCCAGGACATGAGCACAGCTCGCTGCAAGGGAGCTGTGGGCTCTCAAAGGAGGCCCAGATCTTTCCCTTTTTTGCAAAATACAGAGAGACAGACCTTTAGATTCCCCATTCCATGGTGAGAAAGCAGGAGAGGAACAAGAAAATCACGTGGCTCGGCTGAGGAACGCTGTGTTCTTCTCCATGTGACTAAAAGCAAATTATTTAGTCACTTGGTGACTGTTTTCTCCATCTGTGGAAGGGAATAATATTGAATGCTCACTTTGCCCACACAGCATTACTAAAACCCTTTAAAAGGTGCATTTTTGAGCGTGGCAGCACCATCAGGAGCTTCCTCCTGCCCAGACCTTCATGCAGAGCAACACCTTTGGAGGAGTCAGGGGTTCCTTTCCCCAGCTTTGGCAAATTTGCATTATGGGTTAATTAGTTTTTATTTCCAGAATGCCACAGGAAAAGGCACTGCAGAGATGGAAAGTCATTTTTACAGCGCTGAGATAAGGCCAAGGGAAACAGATTTGGATCAGAACATAGAAAGCTCTGAGCTTGGATCTCTCATAATGGTAATTAATGAATGAGACTGCAAACATTTGTTTTTCGGGCCAAACTGTATTACCTTGATATGAAATGCCTGAAGTCATTCCAAAGCACAATACTTAAGCTGTAAATCTATCAGTGCACCCCGAAAAACGTTTGAATTTAATCTCCTGAGTTGTGCTGGGCACTGGGCTCTTCCTGCACAGCTTTTACTGCTACAATCTTGGTAAAGGCACTTGGAGGTGAGAACTTGAGATCGATAATTCACAGCCCAACACGAGGGAGGCAGTGCCGAGCCCAAACCCTGGCTGTGAGTGACACCTGAAGCCACCAAACCTCACCTGAGGCTGCAGGAAAGGAAAGGAAAGGAAAGGAAAGGAAAGGAAAGGAAAGGAAAGGAAAGGAAAGGAAAGGAAAGGAAAGGAAAGGAAAGGAAAGGAAAGGAAAGGAAAGGAAAGGAAAGGAAAGGAAAGGAAAGGAAAGGAAAGGAAAGGAAAGGAAAGGAAAGGAAAGGAAAGGAAGGAGCAGCTCCACATTTTCTCCTCACAGAGAAAAGCAAGGCACGAACCTTCCCAAGAATATTCTTATCTCGTTTGCTGTGCCTGTGTTTGTGCAAAAGCAGAATGCAAAATGGAGATTGTTTACCCAAAATGATGGGGTTTTGTTTCCTTGGCCTGTCAGGGCCGGGTGTGTGTAAGGATTGTTGGGTGATAATCACGAGATTCTGGGCACTTGAGTCTGGGCAGATTCAGTTTTAGATGCAATGTGATATAGTGCAATATATGATACATAAAGTGTACATATATATTATATATGTATAGTATAGAATAAAACAGTGTAATCAAGTAATTAATAGTTTTAGATGTAATGTGATATAGTGTAATAGAGTACATATATAGAGTATACATATATAGTATATATCTATAGTATAGAATAATAAAGTAATTAATAGTTTTAGGTGTAATGTGATGTTTAGATGACATGGAATGTGATATTAGTTTTAGATATAATGTGATATAGTGTTGTATAGTATATGTATAGTATTCATATATAGTATAGAATAATACAGTATAATAAAATAATTAATAGTTTGAGATGTGATATAGTGTAATATAGTATACATAAAGTATACATACATAGTATATATCTATAGTATAGTAAATAGTATAATAAAGTAAATAATATAATAGTAAATTCATTATTTAAATAAAAGTAATTATTAGAATAAAAGTAAATAACAAAATAATATAATAAATTAAATATCATAAGAAATAAATATAGTATACTATAGTAAATAGTATAATAAAGTAATTAATTTGCGTATTAGTATAGTATATATTTACCTTAGTATATATTTATAATAATAAATAGTATAAGGTAAATAATATAATAATATAAATTATTATTAATTAATTATTAAAATAAAAGTAAATTAATTATTAAAATAAAAGTAAATAATAAAATAATATAATAAAGTTAATAGTATAATAAATAAATATACTATTGTAAATAGTATAATAAAGTAATTAATTAGCATATAAGTATAGTAAATAGTATAATAAAGTAATTAATAGTATAGTATAATAAAATAATTAATTACCATATTAGTATAGTAAATAGTATAATAAAGTAATTAATTACCCTTCTGATATCAATGGGGCCAGATGCATCACTCCTTCCTGCCACGGAGCACCCCACAAATACAGGGTGAGGAAGAGGATGGGAATCCACCCCAGCCAACAACCTGAGCCTGCTCAGGTGCCCTTGGGGCAGGTGAGGAAGGATCCAGCATCAAACCTGGCCATTATTGATGAGCACCTGAGAGACAGCACTTGGCAACTGCAATCAAGGGAAAAAAAACCCCAAAACCCAAAAAACTGGAAACCTGCGACTGTTCTGTTACATATTTCATGTTCTGTGTGCAGCACAGGAGTCCCTGTCCTAGAAAATTCTTGCTTTGAATTAGGAAAGAAATCCTTGTAAAGGCCACACCTGGTTCTCATGGTGAATTTGGGGAGCTCAGTGGCACCAGAGGTTTCAAAAGGAATTTTAAGTTCACATACATGAATAAATGGAAGAAAGGCCCACCTGAGCTGGCAAACATGAGAGCCCAGGTCACCAGAAGTCAATGCCACGTTCTGGAGAGCTGTGAAGGCGTTGCTGATATTTTTCATCAGCTTCCAACCCTGAGCTGATGCTCAGAGTTCGAGAAAATGACCTTGAACCAAACACAGCCCTGCTGATCTTGTACACAAACCCTGCAGGGTTTCATCCCACTCCTGCAAAGCTTAGAACTGAATCTGGGTAAAATCCATCCCCACCCTTAAATCCTGACTCAACTTTGCCCTTCCCCTTTCTCCTCCCCTTTTTCTACCCCGCTAGGCTTGATTTCAAAAATGCAAACACCTGAATCTTTTATTCTTTTTGAGGGGCCAAGGTGGGTCCAGAGTGAGAAACAAACCTTAAATAAATGAACCTTGGTGCTGAGGGAGCCAAGATCAAGGACAGGAATTTATTTTTTTTTTCCATACCCTTCAAACACTGCACAGCACCATCCAGGCCTGCCTTGGAACCATCCAAAAGTCAAACCCCGACCTCAGGAATCCCCAGGAATCCTCAGCTTCTGCCATGGAATCAGAACCTTGATCCCTTAAACCCCTTCCCCTCTCCCACGGATAGGAGGGAGGATCACTAATAGGGCTGTGGAGTAATTAGTCATTAAGCCCCATATCCCATTAAGAGCTGCCAGCAGCAGATGCCAAGGGTAGGGTGGAAGAGGAGACTCAGGGCACGTTGATATTGATCTTGATATCATCCAATATTCCCCTCTGGCTCTCAGTGGCGAGGAAATGCCTCCAAGGGGTGCCAGAGGATGGGACCAGGCTCTGCTCAGTGTGACAGGATGAGGAGCAGTGACATAAAATAAAACACAACGGGTTCTGTGACCGTGTTCACAGGGGTCTGAGGATGAGGGAAGAGACAAGGATCTGATTCCACCTGTCACAAGGTTTGATTTGTTATTTTATGATATATATTACATTAAAACTATACTAAAAGAATAGAAGAAAGGATTTCATCACAAGGCTGGCTAAGAATAGAAAAAGAAAGAATGATAACAAAGGTTTGTGTCTCAGAGAGTAGGAGCCAGCTGACTGTGATTGGCCATTAATTAGAAACAACCCCATGAGACCAATCCCAGATGCACCTGTTGCATTCCACAGCAGCAGATAACCATTGTTTGCATTTTGTTCCTGAGGCCTCCCAGCTTCTCAGGAGGAAAAATCCTAAGGAAATGATTTTCCATAAATGATGTCCGTGACAGAGTTCCACCTCATCACCATCCCTGGGTGTGTTTAACAAAGCCTGGATGTGGCACTGGGTGCCAGGGTTGAATTGAGGTGTTGGGGCTGGGTTGGAGTTGATGATCTTGAAGGTCTCTTCCAACCTGGTCATTCTGTGATTCTATAAATTCTGTAAATTCTGTGAATTTTGTTATTCTGTGAATTCTGTGAACACCAGGAAGGAGCTCTTCCCATGGAGGTGGCAGAGCTCTGGAACAGCTGCCCAGGGAGGTTTGGAGTGTCCCCCTCTGGTGACATCCCCAAATCACCTGGACACGTTCCTGGGTCCCCTGCCTGGCCATGGGGGTTGTTCTGAGTGATGTCCAGAGGTCCCTTCCCACCCCAGCTGTTCTCTAATCCAAGGATTTTGGGACAGCAATGGGATCTTTGTCCCTTCCTTCCCATCAAACCTTTAACCCCCCATGCACCTCCCCTGCCTTAAAGTGAATAATGAGGTGGATGAGCCAAACAACGCCTTGCCCATATATATCCCCTAAAAAAACCCCTTTATTTCCTGCAGAGATAAGAATATCTCCCATCTTTATAAGTTACACATTGCAATCAATGTGGTCTGCATTTAAAAAGCACACACAAACGTGCATCCATCCATCCATAGGCTGTTCATGCTGCCTTCCACACCATCCAGACAGAATATTTTTGCCACACTCTGCAGGATTAAGTGCACATTGCCACGGAGAAATAAATAAATAAACAACCAGCAATTTCTCAATTTCTCCCTGCTGCGTGGCAGTGGTGAAAATTGCTTGGAAAATAGGGAACTATTATAAATATTCTATATATAACCACACATTGTGGAGGGAAAGGGGTGGAGGGGGGAGAAAGGGGAGAAGGTTGGTGTGTTTGAGAAATGGGAACACACAAAGGAGGGCATAGAAACCTACCCAGCCATTTCCACCTCGCTGCTATTCATGGCTGCAGCGTTGGGAGGTGTTTGTTTAAAGGGGCACTGGAGGGGCACGGAGGGACCAAGCCCTCCTTGAAGGAGTCTTGCAAACAATATTCCCCTGGCAAAGGGCAGGAGAACTCGTCTGGCCTGAAAAATCATGACTGTTCTTGCTTTTTTTTTTTTTTTTTTAATTATTTTTTTCCTCTCTTTTCCAGAATTGAAGTTTTAAATTGTGTTTGCTTCCTCGTTAACACTTTTGTTCCTCTAGCCTGGGGAGGTGGCTCGCTGGTTTTGGGGTCTCTTCAAGAGAAGAAAGAGGGGAAATTAACAATCATTTCTGCCACCACCCTCCCCAAATTTCCCTTCTTTACAGCAGGCATTGGCAGGGGGAATCAAATTTCAAAACGTTCTGGTTAGCTCCACAGTTGGTCGAAAGTAAAAATGAAAAATATTCGCCTGAGTGCTGCCAATTCTGCTGACTATGTATTTCGTTTTGAAATCCAGTAGAAACATTGAAATGATTGGGATGAAGAATCCACCCAGCTCCTCAGAGAATCCTTTGCTCCTGAAGGGTTATGGCAGGAGCCCCTGAAGAGCTCCCCATTGTTCCCCAGTGAGATGCCACACGGAGCAGGAGGGGTGGGAACTCGAGGGAAGGGTTATGACAATGAAAACAGAAACATAAATAAAAGCGAGGAAGTTCTGTGTTCTCTGCGGGGACGTGTTCTCTGAGGGCTCGGCAGCCCAGCCGCAAGGCGTTTCTGCTGCTCCAGCAGGGCAGGGGCAGGATGGCAGCAGCACGGGAGGGCTCTCTCAGGGCTGCTGCTCACAGCATCTGCGACTGGAGGAGCATCCCCGGAGCCTCCCTGGGCTTCGCCGTGCTCCAGTCAGCACCTCCAGCCCAGCCCCGCTGGCCAGACAAGTTCTGGATGTTGTGATTCATCACAGGCAGCTGTGAGGAGATGATGATGTCCCTCAGTGCTGCTCTGGGGAGATGTTGGATGGGGATCGGGGTTTGTGTGCGTGGCTGTGAAATCCTGCAAGGAGTGGGTTGGGTGGGACCTTAAAATCCATTTAATTAATGGATTCTCTTCCTGCTGTGGGCAGAGACACCTTAATGGCCTTGAGCACCCAGCCTGGCCTTGGGATGGGAATATTGGAGCAGAATAAAGGGAATATCTGCTCCTTGCTCTCCTGGAGAGATTGTTGCTCTGGGGAGATGTTGGATGGGGTTCGGGGTTGTGTGCGTGGCTGTGAAATCCTGCAGGGGTTGGGTTTGGTTGGGACCTTAAAATCCATTTAATTCCAGCTCTGCCATGGGCAGAGACACCTTCATGGCCTTGAGCACCCCGCCTGGCCTTGGGGTGGGAATATTGGGGCTGAATCATGGGAATATTGGGGCTGAATAAAGGGAATATCTGCTCCTTGCTCTGCTGGATTCTGTAGGGACAGCCTACAGAAGGCCAAGGCCGCTCTCTGGAGCCCATCACACACTCCCAGCTGTGGCTGCTGCAGTGCAGGTCCAGCCCAGCAACTCCTCCAAGTGTGCTCCCAGTGCTCCTGGCTCTGCAGGACCCACACCAGCCATGGAAACACTCTGCAGAGCTATTCACATTCCCTGAGCAGAGAGAGACATCATTCTCTCTCTCCCCCAGGATTTTTCCTGGGGAAGGCAGTGAGAAACTTCAGAGAAGAGAAGACAATTCTTATCTCTGTACATTGCTGTTTGGCACCTGTGGAATGTGTTGTGGGGATTGTTCACCCAAAGCGATTTGGTTAATTGGACACAGGTGAAAGTGGTTTTGAGGGATTGGCCAATCACTCAAGGCTGTGTCCTGACTGTCCCAGACAGCCACGGGTTTCTCTTTAGTATCTTTGTAGTATTAGCATAGTATAGTATTAGTATTAGTATTAGTATTAGTATTAGTATTAGTATTAGTATTAGTATTAGTATTAGTATTAGTATAGTATAGCATTAGTATAGTATAATATTAGTATTAGTATTAGTATTAGTATTAGTATTAGTATTAGTATTAGTATTAGTATAGTATTAGTATTGGTATAGTATAGTACAGTTTAGTTTAGTATAGTATAGTATTAGTATAGTATAGCATTAGTATAGTATTAGTATTAGTATTAGTGTTAGTATAGTATTCATATAGTATAGTAGAGTTTAGTTTAGTTTAGTATAGTATTAGTATTAGTATAGTATAGTATTAGTATTAGTATAGTATAGCATTAGTATAGTATTAGTATTAGTATAGTATAGTATTAGTATAGTATAGTACAGTTTAGTTTAGTATAGTATTAGTATTAGTATTAGTATTAGTATTAGTATTAGTATTAGTATTAGTATTAGTATAGTTTAGTATATTATAGTATAGTATAGTATAGTTTAATATAGTACAGTATCTCTTTAGCATAGTTTTAATACAGTATTACAATATTTGAATACAGCATTAGTGTAATACAATATAGTTTTAATAAAGCAATTATTCAGCATTCGGAATCATGGGGTCAGAGCACATTATCCCCTGAGCCACAACACGGCCACGGCCACCCCAGCTACCTGGGAGAAGCCTTTCTGCTGGAAATGCCACTGATGGCTGCTCTAACAAGCCCAGAAACCTTTCTGGGGGCTCAGCCTGGCTGCATCCCCAGCACAGAGGGAGGGGACGCTCTGAGAGCCTACCCAGGACTGCTTATTGAGGCTAGCAGGCACTCATCCCAGCAGTCCCAATGGCCACCCCATCTCCCTGGGAGGGGCCTTTCTGCTGGAAATGCCACTGATGGTGGTTCTAACAAGCCCAGAAAACCTCTCTGCAGCGGGCTGGGGGCTCAGCCTGGCCGCATCCCCAGCACAGAGGGAGGGGATGCTCTGAGAGCCTCCCCAGGGCTGTCTATTGAGGCCACTGGGCTGCTCATCCCAGCAGCCTCGCTGGCCGCGTCCCCAAGGGGCTGGTGACACACAAAGCTCTGTCCTGCTCTGGCTCCCAGGTCTGGAAACGCAGCAAAGTCATGCCCATGGCCAGGGGAAGGAGTCACAGCCGCCTGAAGGGCTTTCACAGCTCGCTGCCCTGGCACAAACAATGCTCATGTCTATATAAAAGCCGGACAGAAACAGCGGCTATCAGATTCTGTGCTTAATTATAGGTTTTAATTGTTTAGCTGCGGGGGCATTTGGCAGTCGTTAATACGCGCTCACCAAAAAAAAAAAAAAAGAAAAAAAAAGAAAAGGAAAAAAAAATAAACTTGAAAGAAGTTGAATCGACCTGAGAAAATAAAATATCATCCTACGAAATGCTTGATATATTGTTACTTTGATAAGTTCAAACAAGTGTGACTCACTATACAACCATTCTATCAATTCTGAACAAAAAACTGCATGGGATTATTATGCTTTTAATCCAAAGAGCTGGGTATTTGGAATTCCTCAAGCCCTTTGTGGTGTCATATTAGCTAGGCCAGTCTCTCATGAAAAGAATGTATTGTTGAATAGAGTTGAGTCCGGATCTCTGCTCCATTGGGTTGATAAAATGGCAGTTGATTTAAAAAGAACCAGCTTGTCTGGAGAAAGGATTAGCAGATTAAGAGACTGCATGTAATTTTTTTTTTATGTAATGTAAAGTTACATTTCATAACTAAAAGGGATTAATTAAAACGTTAATAGAAGAAGAGATGTTATTTTTCCAGGGACAAATGCCTCACCACACATATGAACATTCACTTTAGTTGCTGCTGCCTCGACAGTAGGGAACGAAATGCTTTTCTCTGGGAGCAAGAGTTGACACAGAAAAGAGAGACAAGAGGTTTGTGTGGTGGCTCAGCATTTTTATTTTCCTGTTGCACTGATCTGGGTTTCAAAACAGAACAAAATTTCCCTGTGCAGCCAGCTATATATAAATAAATATATATAAATATCCACACACATACATGCTTATTTATCCCACTTGAAGAATGCAGCAAAACTCTTTTGCCTGATGTATTTTCTGCTTTTCTTCCCTTCTTTCTGTGTTTTGTGCCTGCTTTTGAGTCAGGCATCAGATTCTGCTCCCTGCATGTGCATTTTCAGGGATTTAACAACAATTTTGCACCAGGGGAAGGTGGCCAGGACTGTCCCCGTGCCCTGCCCTGTGCTTTGCAGGAAAATTGGCCATAAAATCCCTACCTGAGCCCAGTTTTAGCCCCGTTTGCATAGAAAAGTTCAAAGCAAATCCCACCAGGAGGAGGTGGCAAGAAGCTGTCAAATTCACTGCCCGTGTCACCGAGTCCCAGCTTGTCTGAAACCCCTGGCCTGGGGCTTTGCTGTTTTGTTCTGCTTTCTTTTCTTCCCTGGGGATGGATTTTTTTTTTTTTTTTTTTGGCCGCTGAATTTTGGGCTCCCCAGGTTTTCTTTGAGGCTTTTGTGAAGGGATCCAGGGGCACTGGGGGGGGAGCTGGGATGAGGCACCTGCCAGGGCTGAGGGGGTTCAGGGGCAAAGCACCACAGGTGCCCTGCCCTGGGACCCCCATCCCAGCTGAAGATGAATTTAAATTAATATTAATGTTTTTAATTATTTAATTTATTATTATTATTATAAATAATTATATAATTAAATATTAATAATAATAATGATGATAATAATAATTTTTAAATGAATAATTTTTAAAGAAACTCCCTCCATAAATCAAAACCCTCAGCCCTTCCCCACCCATGCAAACTGCACAGGAGTCTCACCCTCCCTATTAAGGAACACCACAAATAATAACCTTCATTTTTTCAGTTCTAGCACCTAAATCTACCTGTGCAATAAATTTTAATTGAGTGTAATAAACTCGTTTCATTACTGCCCCCCAGCACCTGCGTACAGCTGTGTGTTGATGATGCCGTATTTGCAAAAGGGAGGAATTTCATTTCACTCCTAAATTCCCTTTCCTTTCACAAAAAAAATTCGGGCGACTTGGCAATAAACCACCATAAAAAAAACTACAGGCTGTAATAAAAACTAGGTGTTGAAATATTTATTTAAGGCAATGCCAAACCTGTTTTGAAGTGATAACAAAGTTTGGGGTTTGTGTTTTGGTTTTTTGGGGGTTTTTTTTTGTTTGGTTGGTTTTTGGGGGGAGAAGTTTGGTTTTTTGGGGTTTTTTTTGTTGTTGTTGTTTGTTTGGTGGGGTTTTTTGGGGTTTTTTGGGTTTTTTTTTTTTTTTTTTGCCTGTCTCTTCCTGGATCACAAGGGAAAACCTTTAATAAGGAATTTTCTTCCCTCCCCTTTCCCCAGCCGCTATTTAAACCATGCCCTGAAGTGGGAGGGTTGCTGCTGGTTCTTTGCTAAGAATAGCATCCCACCCATTTCACTGCAGATGTTTCCATTCACTGTACAAATGTTCAATGAAATTTTTCAATCCCACCGGATTCCTGGCCTCAGCCCCGTCAAGAGACAAAGAGCTCCACAGGTTTTTTGTCGACTGTACAAAACCCTCTCCTTTCTGGGCTTTTTCAATGTACTGCAATTCACCTTCCCTGCTCCTTTTATTATTTACTCCCGTGTTCTCTCATCTGAACAATCTCTTTCAAGGAATTATTCTTTGGGGCACTTTTGCAGGCCTCTAATTATTCCTGTTGTCCATCTCCCAGCTGTTTCTATTTATTCCCTGTCCCCCCTTGCTCGGGAGTGACCCGTATCACAGGACACTGATATAATATCTGATATTTTCAATATCGTGTTCCACGGGACTCTGTGGGCTTTTCCTGCCCCTTCCCTGGTGTTTTTAGCCACTGATACCATTGAACTGCTCACTCACAGACCTCTATTTCCCCCCCTCTTTGGCAATAACTTACATAGATATGGGCTGTCCAAATATTCTTTTGAAGAGTTCCCTTGGTGTTGCCAGCTGGGAATTTCCACCCAGCCCATCAAGATTTCCCTCTGACTCTGCAGGGTTCCATTAAAATCATCCAGCCACCTCCAGTTTAGCCCCAAAATCACTTTTCCTACCTTATTTTTCACTTTTCTCACTTTATTTTTCCTTTTCCTACCTTACTTTTCCCCTTTTCCCCTTTCCGCCTTGTTTTTCACTTTTTCCACCTTATTTTTCCTTTTCCTGCCTTATTTTTCCCCTTTTCCCTTTCCTGTCTTATTTTTCTATTTTCCTGCCTTATGTTTCCTTTTCCCACCTTACTTTTCACTTTTCCTGCCTTACTTTTCAATTTTTCTGCCTTATTTTTCCTTTTCCTTCCTTATTTTTCACTTTTCCTGCCTTACTTTTCCCCTTTTCCTGCCTTATTTTTCCCCTTTTCCCTTTTCCTCCTTATTTTTCCCTTTTCCTGCCTTACTTTTCAATTTTCCTGCCTTATTTTTGTATTTCCTTCATTTTTCCCTTTTCCTGCCTTACTTTCCCCCTTTTCCTGCCTTATTTTTCACTTTTCCTGCCTTAATTTTCCTCTTTTCCCTTCTCCTGACTTATATTTCCTTTTCCTGCCTTACTTTTCCTCTTTTCCTGCCTTATTTTTCCCCTTTTCCCTTTTCCTGCCTTGTTTTTCCTTTTCCTGCCATCATTTTCCCCTTTTCCCCTTTCCTGCCTTATTTTTCACTTTTCCTGCCTTTTTTTTTTCCCTCTTTCCCA
The DNA here is from genome assembly GCF_028018845.1 of Melospiza georgiana. Classification (NCBI taxonomy): domain Eukaryota; kingdom Metazoa; phylum Chordata; class Aves; order Passeriformes; family Passerellidae; genus Melospiza; species Melospiza georgiana. Next base: position 4,019,409 of record NC_080456.1, on the reverse strand, counting down.
ACTCAGCAGCAAATACATCCAAGCAACAACAAACCCCTGGGCATTACAGTGATTTTTGAGTGGACAAAGGAATATTTCCTCCCATCTTGGGGCGCTGTAGGGATGGGAAGGGATTTTTCCTCCCACCCAAACCACATCAGGGCTTTTCCCCTCATCCCTTGGCTCCTCGGCTTCCTCAGCACCCCTTGCCAGGGAATTTACCCCAAAACTTTTCTGGTGCCCATATAAATTCTGTCCCCCATTCCTGCTTTGCTGATTTGCTCCCAGAAATGTGATTTCCCTTCCAGGAGCTGTTTTGGCTCCTCCGTCTCACATCCAGGAGCTCTTTCCCTCAATTCTGTTGTCAATAACCTGTTCATTCAGCTTTGCCCAGTATTTAATTAAGCCTTGCTGATCTGCAGTGTGCAGGGGGACATCTCCAGAGGGGCAGGTTTCCTGTGGAGCAGCTGATTTGAGCAGGATTATCACTTTTATTTTTCCAATAGCTCAGCCATGCCCTTCACAACCTCAGGTGAGTGCTCAGAGCTCCACCAGCGCTTCCCTGAAAGAGTTAACAGGGAAATTTATTGACATTTATTTATTTCTCTGCGACGTTGTGCTTTTCCTGAAGTGTTCTTCAAGCCTCCCTCAAGTGTAACAACTCTTTTTCCCTCCCAGGCCCACTGTTCTGGCAAATCTAGAAATTCTCTGGGAGTTGTTTGCATCTCTTCAAATCCCCCCCTTACCCTTCCTAATTTCCAGCTTGTGCTTCAGCCAGTATTGTTTTATATCCCACTCTGCTGGGGCCGGGTTTTTTCCCACTTTCTGGTGATTTTTTTGTCCCATGAAAAGCACAGCCTGATGGATTTCCCCCCTTTTTTTTAAAAGGCAGGGGTGGCCGAGGGGATCAACACCGCGCTCAAACTGCCCGGCACAAGCCACGTTGGAGCAGCAACAGCACAAATTGGTGGCTTATTATTAATTAGATTGGCCCTGCCTTTATCACATCACCTGTAGGAGTCAGATTTCTCCCATCTTGGAGCTGGAATAACAGCAGTAACCTCAGGGTTAAAGCTCTCTGCAGCTCCACAGAGCCCCCACGATAAGAATTCAGCATATCCTTGCATCATTTTATGCAAGCCAGACAAGGTGATTTATAAGTTATTCTCCCCAAGCTTCAATTAATTTCACTTAGGACATTTTCACAGTTGTACAATAAATGTTTAAATTAAGACATTTCCCTGCTCCCCCACCCTGCTGTGGAATGGAACTGAATATTAACTGGTTATTGGGTGCCATTCATGGCCTGTGCAATTACAGATAAGAACATCGATCTGGCAGAAAAACAAATTGGCTCTTAAGAGAGGGTGGTTGGGATCTGACAGGTTAAGATGATTAGGCATTCCCTCTAATGGATTCTGGATATTACTCCTGGCTACAGGCAGGAAGCAGACATCCCACCCCACTGCTGGCTACCAGGCGGCTCACCCAGCAAACCCAGCTGGAAAATTACCTGCAGTCATCTTAAATAAAATTAAAAATTACCTGCGCTCGTTTGCTGCCTGAATTGACCTGCTTGGTTTGGCCAGAGTTTTTGGCTCTGGGTGGGTAAAGCGATATTTAAAGGGAAAAAGTTGGGTTTTTTTGTGGTATAACCCTCTGGTATTGGGTTTTTTATGGTATAATCTTCTGATATCAGGTTTTTGTGGTATAACCATCTGATGTTGGGGGGTTTTTCTGGTATAACCATCTGATGTTGGGGGGTTTTTGTGGTATAACCCTCTGATACTGAGGTTTTTGTGGTATAACTCTCTGATATTGGGTTTTTTGTGACATAACCCTCTAAAATTGGGGTTTTTGTGGTATAACCCTCTAAAATTGGGGTTTTTTGTGGTATAACCCTCTGATATTGGGGTTTTTCTGGTATAAAACTCTGATATTGGGATTTTTGTGGTATAAACCTCTGATATTGGGAGGTTTTTGTGATATAACCTTCGGATATTTGGGTTTCTGTGGTATAACTCTCTGATATTGGGGTTTTTTTGTGGTATAACTCTCTGATATTGGGGTTTTTGTGGTATAGCCCTCTGATATCAGCTTTTTGTGATACAAGCCCTTCTGATTTCCATGTAAAACTGAGGAAAAGTCCAACTCTCAGGCTGGAGAAACCCACCAAGAGTTTGCCTCAGATTTGGGACCTCCAGCTTGTCGCAATCACGGAGATACACTTGGGATTAATTCTAAATAAGGAGGGCATTGGACTCTGGGATTTTTATTCCCTGGTAAAGCCTGGAGTAACCAAAATACTAAAAATTTCCGGGGGGGTTTGAATTATCGTTGTTGTGCCAGCTCATAACAAAAAACAAAAAAAAAAATCACAGGGGTATAAATATAACTATAAATTCTAAATCTAATTATATATATAATCCATACATATAAACATAGAAATATATTAAATATATATATAATTATCTATCAATCTATATAAAGATATATAAATGTGTATATAAATATATGATTATATATCTATATAGATATATAGATATATAGATATATAGATATATAGATATATAGATATATAGATATATAGATATAGAAGTGTATAAATATATAAATATATAAATATATAAATATATAAATATATAAATATATAAATATATAAATATATAAATATATAAATAGTGGGAATCTGCAGCTTTAAGGACAGCAGAGACTTTACAAACTCCTCTTTAGGAGCAGCTCTGCAATGTAGAAGCCCCAGCATGGCCACCAGCAGCTGCACCTTTGGCAGCCACACCAAGGCATTGTTCTCGTTCCTCAGCTCTGTTTGGATTTAACCAGACTAAACTATACCCACACTGAGGCTGCACTGGCCAAAGATGTGACCACAACAAAGATTGGGCTGAAAATAACTGATCTATAGCTCTGCCCAGCTCCTGGGTAGGACAATCAATTCCACGCATTTCTTGTCTCCAGAAAGGTCACTCGTCATGTTATTAATGTGCTCCAAACACAGGCTGCAGATTTCCTCTGCAGTCGCTGGCTGGGTTGATTTTTCATTTTCCCACAATGAGGAGATGTTTTCTAAATGTTTCTGTCATGGAGCTGTGAGGCTTTTACAGGAAAGGGCTTGAAAAATGAAATGAGGATGGCGTCAGTAATGTCACTGGGGAGAGCTGGGGATGGTGATTCCATCAGCACTGAGAGCTCCACTCCAACCTGGACAGGCTCACCCCCTCACAGGGCTCCAAATCCAAGAGAAAATGGGTCCAAATTGGGAATTCTGGCACATGGAGCACTGCCTTTCTTGGGATTTGATTTAATGAGTTAATCTCATACAGGAGAATGTTCTGTCCCCAGCTCGGTGTCCCCTGTTGTCCCCAGTCAGCAAAAAAGGTCTGATTTGGGTTTTGGTGATTCCATCAGCACTGAGAGCTCCAACCTGGACAGGCTCACCCCCTCACAAGGCTCCAAATCCAAAAGAAAATTGGTCCAAATTGGGAATTCTGGCACACGGAGCACTGGCTTTCCTGATCACAGAACTGAGATTCGATAAACAAATCTCATGTTCTGTCCCCAGCTCGGTGTCCCCTGCTGTCCCCTCATACCCAGCCCAGTCAGCAAAAAGTTCTGATTTGGGTTTTGGTGATTCCATCATCACTGAGAGCTCCACTCCAACCTGGACAGGCTCACCCCCACACAGGGCTTCAAATACGAGAGAAAGTTGCTCCAAATTGGGAATTCTGGCACATGGAGCACTGGCTTTCTTGATCACAGCACTGAGTTCTGGTTTTGGTGAGAGCCCCAATGAAACCCGAGCTGTCATCGTGTCCCTGGGACAGCAGGGACTCACCAGCCTCACCCCAGCACGTCAGGAATCCAATTCCTCACAGGGAGAACCTCATGGAGAAAACCCAAACAAGGCAGAATTATCATCAAATTGCTGCTTTCCACTGCCTCAGCTTCAGAACTGGGTGTAAAATATTTTCATTTTCTTTTCCAGCTAGATCTTCAAGTATCAGCGTCTTGTATGGATGGAAAAAAGCACAAAAGGCTTGCAGTTTTTCCCCCCACATTCATATTTTTTAAAATGAGAAATGCATTTAATGCTTTCTGTTAGGGAAAGGAGGAGATGAAAACAAATGAGGGAGTATGAAAACTAATAATTCTCCATCTCTCCTCTCATTTCATGAACAATCTTGCTCAGAGCTTTGGAAAACCTAATGAAGTTGAAAAGACAAAGAGGTTCTGATTTTTTCCTCCAGATTCCTCCCCTGTGTTGTGAGCCATCTGTAGCTCCAGCGAAAGACATTTTCCACTCAGTTAATCCAGAGACTAAACCTTCCCAAACTCTCTCCATGTTTTGTGTTAAGAATCCATTGTGAGATCCTGTTATCGGTGCAGCTTGAGATACTGCAGTGACATAAAATCTTGTAGATAATACAGGCTGAGCTGCATTCAGAAAGCACCTGATAAAACCAGCAGAAATGCTAAAAAAAATCCACTTTTTTTCACCCAATGACCTCCCCAAATCTGTGTCTTGCTCTTGACTTTTTATGAGCAGCTTGGCTTTAGATTTGATCCCAAGCCCTTGAAATAATTTGAGAGATTCCTGTTGACCCCACCAAGGCTGACATCAATCCTGGGGACTGCAAAGGAGCTGCTGCATCTTTCAGAAACAAAGATGAAAATTTGTGCCAAACCCATTTCTTTTCTCACAGGTACAGCTGCCACTTGTACCTTAATTTTTTTTGTGGTAAATGAGTGCAGGGTTTGACCACAAATTCCCATCTTTTCCTCTGTGTTTGATCAGAACCTGGCTCTGCTCTGGGAAAACCAGAGAGGTGATGGGAGCAGGATCAAACCCTAATGAACACCATTTTTTAAGTCTTTTGGCTTCCCAGTGTGTGCCACCCTAAATAAATGGCTGCTGGTGCTGTAGCAAAACACCCAGAGTGTGGTTTCAGTGCAGAATAATCACGAGGAAAGGCAGATTATAAATCCTAGCAGTGAAACATGACCGTGATAAAAACCACAAATAGACCCAGAAGGGCTCGTGGCGATTTAAGGCAGATCTGTTAAAACGCGTGCACGACATTACAAGTTTGGGATTGTGCTGTGCTGGCCTTTAAAGAGTTCAAACCCCACCCCAGAGGGCTCCACCAGCTCGTGTGTCACCTGAATTCCCCGTGGCATCAGCCAGGGACCTTTTTGAGGGGCAGCACCATCCCCACTGCCAGCACCTTGCTCATCCCTGCTTTATTTCACCCCTAAACGAAGCCTGGTAGCTCCCCACCTTATTCATTCCTTTTAATTGAGCTGCTTCGTTTCTGCAAAGTGGACGCAGCCCTCCTGAAAGCAGCTCTGTATTGATCAAACCTGACCTATTTTCTTGGTGCAGCAGCAGCAGCAGCAGCACAAACCTGCTCCATCAATATCCTCCATTTGCTGCGGCAGGGAGGAGCTGCTGCAGGCTGTGAGACCTGCTCGCCCATCAATCTGATTAATAAAATCACCAATGGGGGAGTTGTTATCAATTGCAGGGACAGGTTTTGGGGCACAGGCGCATGGAATGGGCTGTGCTCTCAGCCACTCGTTTTTCAAAGGGTGGGGACAGCCAGGATTTACCTTCCCTTTGGCTGGAGTTCTGCGTATTCAGGGGAAAACTGGAGAAATTCAACTTAATAATTGTGTTTGCCTGTAGAGAATTCTGCGCTGCTTAACCCCATGATACTTGAGTATTTTAACCCCGTGGCACTCAAGGGTTTCGAGAGTTTTAAACCAAAACTTTCCCCAGCATCTTGATGCAGAAGAAAATGGTGAAGTTTAACAGAACTGAGCACTAACACACCAAGAGACTCAAAATTCGGGCTCAGAGTTCAGACCTTTTAAAACATAAGCTTGAGATTTAATGTTTTGCTCCTTATTTCATCAAATATCCTTTTTTTCTGAAGGAAAATGTACTTTTCCTACTTGGGAAAAAGCAAGGAGGAAGCTGCACAGTTTCACAGCCCTGCTGCAGGCCCCATGGTCATCCCAGCCCTCTTTAATATATTTATTTATTGAAATCCAGCACCCCTATTCTGAGCAACTGAAGCCACCATTCTGTGAGCCACTCTTCCCCCCCCTCAGAAAGGCTCTTGCAGAAATTTGGAATTTATCAGCAGAGATTAATTGAATCCCACCAGTACTGTACATCAAATGGAGGAACAGGGCCCCTATTTATCTCTTAAAGTTCTGAAAATGAAAAACATCTAATCACTGCTTGCCTTTGATGAATGCCTCATTGTTCTCCTCGCCAGAGAAGCATTTCATATGGCACTGGCAGTACAGTGCTGCTGGGGAGGGGGCTGCAGCAGGGCTTGGAAAACTAAAATTCCATTTACATCCAACAGAAATATAAAGTTTCCATGATATTGGATTTTTTTTTCTCTCTCTCTGTTTTTTTGGGTTTTTTTCCTCCCATGGCAAAAAAAAAAAAATGTTCTTAAGGCGGAGCAAGCAACTAATACAATTAAATACTTTGCTTTGCCTGCCAAGGACATTTGACTGCTACTGTGCTACATCAGGTATGTAATGAAAGGCAAATGACAACGAATCTTAATGTGGTGGGGAGCTTGGGTAACTGTAGTTTTATGTCAGGGATAGCCTGGCAGAGAAAAGCTGCATTGTGCCCAGGATTAGCAGAACTGCAGGATTTCATTAATGACCGAACAGCTCCGGAGCAAAACAAAGATAGTTAGGGAGTAAAAAGAGAACATGACCAGAATGTGTGGCACTAATTGGAAATGTATATTATCTTCCCGTGCTGGGGGAGCAGCTCTGGGTGCTGGCCATTGTCATCTGGGCGCTGGCGTGGGGACAAAGCTGTTCCCAGGTTGGGGCAAAGCTGGAGGAGCAGCCAGCAGCACTTGGGGTGACGATGGGGTTTGGGAATAAGAAACAAACCAGGTGGGGCAGGATCCCATCTCCAGCTCCTCGCCTCCTCCAGAAGGGGCAGCTCCTCACCCAGATGGGTTTTCTGCCTTTAAACACCCGTCCCTCCCTCCTGCCCAGACTAGGAATGACAAAACAGAGCGGCCTTTCAGAGCAGAAAAATGAAATTTGCTCCTGGACAGCTTCGTTTTTTTCTCCAGAGTCAGCATCAGCAACACTGTCTCCCAGGCAGAGTCACTTCCAGTGGATCGTCACTTCCATTTGCAAAGCTGGAAACTGGAAAATGACAACTCTGCCCATGCAGGGATGGTGCAAAGTCCATTAAAAGCAGCAGGAATTGCTGCACTGCTCATTCTGTACCCAGCTTTGTGTTGGTCACATTGCTCAGCCCTTATTTCTCATAATTCTTCATCCTTCTCCCAAAAAAATCAGGGTTTTTTTAATATTTTTTTCAAATATATAAGTTGTCTACAGTCATATCCAGCAACTTCTTGCTCAGGACAGTGAGAAAAACAAAAGTGGAAGGATAAAAATCCCCCGTTTTCATGCAAACCCTGCAATTCTTAATGGGCCAGACCCTCCCTGCACACTCAGCTCCTGTTGCAGGGCTTGGGGCTGTGATATTTACACCCACTCAGATGCTTTTTTTTTTTTTTTTTACATGGTCAAAGTGGTGTAAAACAGCTCAAGTCAAATGACAATTAAGCTTATTACTTGAGACAGCTTTTTTTTTTTTTTTTTAAGGGAAAAAAACCCCAAACTGCTTGCCCTTGACCACTAGGCAGCAGGGAGGGGGAAGGGAGAGAGGGAGGGAGGGAAGGGGAGACTCCTTAAGACAATTTTGAAACAGTCCAGCACTTCCCTGATCACTTTGCAAAGTTGAAATATGATTACAACCTTTTTGCATACAGAAAGGAGCCATTTAAATGAAAAATTAGCTGCCTTAACAGGTCAAGCACACAGTTACATTAATGTTGTGTAGAACAATAAATCAACTTCGATCCCCAATTGAAAAAATGCTAATTTAGCCGGGCGATTCACTGATTGTACTTCCCCCCGTGGATGGAAATCTTTTCTTTTATATTTTTTTTCCCCCTTTTTATTCCTTTTTTTTTTTTTTTTTTTTTTTAATTTTTATTCAACGCCAGGCAGCGATTCGCCCGGGCCCTCCTAATGGCGCTCTCGCAGACTATCAGCATTTCAGTGGAATTCTGATCATGGTTTTAATATTCCATGCAGCTTTGCCCCCTCTGATTTCATGCTGAAACATTAACAAGAGCTGACACTGGAGATTAGAAGCAGACAGCTGGAATGCCAGGTCTTTGTTGCAGCATGGACATGAGCCAACATCGTTCAACCGCAGCCAAGAGGGACCTGGGAAAGTCTTCTTAAGAAGGGGAGGTGGGAGAGGGGCAGACAAGGTAGTTTACTGAAGGGCATATACAAGTAGATAATTGCAGGGCCCTTTCATCTCTTAAAGCCAAATTCTAATCAATCCCGGTTTATTAAGAGGGTCATTAAAGGTAAAATTAAAGGGGGAAAAAAAACAAAAAAAAAAAAAAAAAAGAAAAAAAAGAAAAATCGCCATTAAGCTCGGCGAGCATAAAAGTTTTTGAGTAGAAAGCGAGTGCACGGCCACAGGCACCTCTAATTTGTCTGCTTGTTGTTTGCAGTGGTGCTGGTTGGAAATGCAGTGCTGGTCTCCTTTAAAAAAAAAAAAATAGATATTTAATCCACTTAGTTCCAGGTGAATAAATTGAGAAATAAAACTGGATTTATGCGCTGGTGCAGTGTGTGAACTGTAAATTCCCAGGCAAAAAGGAGGAGGTAGTATAACACAACATTCCTGTGGCTAATAAATTGTTTCCCGAGAAGAGAGACCTAATAAAGAGACATAATTTCATCCAAGCCATGGGGCAACTCTTACTCTTCCTCCTTTCTTCAGGGAGGAACCTGGGGAGGGGACAGCGGATGCTCCATGGCGGTGCTGGGTGGGGGTTGGGGGCTGTTTTGGGTTGGTTCTTTTGAAAAGGAACTTGTGAAGTTCCAATTATGTGGTGCATATATGGATATAGTGTGCATTGACATACATGTAGAGTGTATATATATATATATACTATATAGAAAGAGTGTAAAAATAATATATATATAAATAAGTAATGCAGCTACTCAGACGAACCTGGGGTAAATCAATCAAGAAAGGAATTTCAGATGAAGGCAGCACTGGGGGAAGCAGCTTAGCACTGAAAATGATACCTGGGAAAGCCCAAGGATCACGGTGTTTATCCCATCACACACAACCCTGCAGCTTAAAAATCAGCATCAGCCACAAATCCAGACCCCAATCCCACTGTCCCCTCCAAGGAAAGGGGTTCCCCAGCTCGGGGACCTTTCCAGGCTGGATCTGGAGTGATTCATGTGCTGACTGCCTTTTATTTACCTATTTAATAATTCCCATCTGCCCCTCTCACCAGCCCTTCCTCCTTCCCTGCCTCTCCCATCTTAGAGATGTGCGGAATAATAAACAAAGAGCAAATATTTGCACTAATAATCAGAAGGTGATCTAAATATTGGACTCAAGAATCTCAGCAAAGAGGGGATGAATGGAAACCATTTAATACTTTCCCCTTCTACACGTCTTTCCACCAAAGGCATGAAACAACTTCCTGAAAATGATTTACAATTACCTCGTGCCTCCTTTGATTTCTGCAGCAGCCCGGAACAAGGCTCTGAACTCGGCCCAGATTTTAAAATCTCATTGTTAATTATTAATCCTCACAGCAGGCAGGGCAGGAACCCAGGCAGAATTGGGGAAACTGAGGCACAGGGAGCAAGGATGCAGTTTCTGCTCCAGTGATGGAGAAAGTCCAGGATTAACCTGGAAAAAGCAATCTGCAGGTGAGGAAGAGCAGGGCAGTGCCCACAGCAAAGCCTAAGTGAATCTGAGTTTAAACCAAGCTCTAATCTGAGTTTAAATTGAGCTGTGGGTGCAGTGAGGAGCCCTCAGGTGAGGCCAGTGAGAGGCAATTATTGATCTTCTGAGGAGATTCTTCCCATGGGTGATCACCTTCACTTGAAGGGAAAAAAAAAAAAAAAAGGAAAAGTGCTCTTTATTTCTATTTGGAGTTTGCCTGGCTCGGTAATTGGCTTTAATGCTTATCTCCAGTAGATTAAATGGCTTTTTGGTATCTCTGAGTGTGCCAGGGCAGTGCCAGCATGGAGTGATGGAGCCATCTCTGCCCATCCTTTTTCCTAAATAAACTCTTCTTTCAGCCTGCCACTGAGGCACCTTCACTTCACCCCTCAAACCCCTTCAAAAAGCAAGGTTGGTATCAGAATTACAGCCTGGCATGGGGTGGAAATGCCCACACTCTGCCCACACTCTTCCTCCTCCAAGGGCTCCAGCCAAAGCCTTGTGTGCCACCTGCCCTGAGCTGGGTCTGCTCTGATCCCCCCAACATCTCCAAGCTCACTTCCAGGATTCTGTGCCCCTGGTTTGCACTCCTGGGCTGTGGGTTATGGCTGGGATTTATTGGCTTGGATTTATCCCATCAGGGTTTGCCTGCAGGGATTATCTGCAGGTAGATATTCCTGCCCCATTTGTATATATATGTACAATATCTGCCCCATTTATATACATGTATGTATATATATATACACAATAAATATATATTGTATGTATATATGTGTGTGTATATTTATATACATGTATGTATATATATATACACAATAAATATATATTGTATGTATATATGTGTGTGTGTATATATATATTTATATATTTATATGTATATATATTTATACGTATAAAATATTGGTTATATATATTTACATATATTTATAGATATAAAAATATTTTTCATATATATATATACAATATCTGCCCCATTTATATATATACACATAATATCTGCCCCATTTATATATATATACAATAGCTGCACCATATATATATATATATATATATATATATCTATCTCCAATATCTGCACCATTTTTATATATATATACACAATATCTGCACCCTTCATATAGATTTACAAATATATATGTATGTATGTATGTATGTATATATACACATTAAAACACAGGGACAGGGACAAACCACAAATCTGTCAGCACAGACACATTGGTGACACTCCATGCCTCAAAAACTTACTCACAACATCAAGATTTAAAATTTGCCTAAAAGTGAATAAAAAGCTCAGGTATAACCTCTCCAGATCTCTCTGTCACACCTGAACTTCCCAGCCCAGCTCTGCCAAAGCTGCTCCATTTCTTTCCCCCCTCCAGGACCCTTTTTTCTCTCTCTGTTTGATCTCCCTTCCCTCTGGCATTATCCTCTCCCCAGGCTGGTTTTTGGTGGTGCAGCCCCCTGTTTTGGGATGCTCGGGGGGAATGTTTTGCTATGTAAATGCAAACACTGTCCCTGCGTGGTGCCTCCTGTTGTTCCTGCTTTCCTTTGCCTAATTGATTTGTTCTTGTCTAGACTTGAGCTCATTACAAGGAGCACTAAAGGCTCAGCATCATTTATTTCATGGCTAAGTCAATCTGTGCTCGAGTGCTGGGGCTCTAGATTGGATAAGGAACAGGTTCCTGCAGATGGAAATGGGAAGAGAAAATAAAAGCTGAACCAGGTAATGAACGGAAATGGAATGGCCATCATCGGATCCACGGATACCATTGACCTTTCTCAGATTTACATCATTATCTAAAGTTCACCAGAGACCTTCCATGCTTGTTATCATTATCCCTCATTAGAAGTCACTCTAGAAGCATTAACAAGCTTCTGAAATGCTCGGCTAATTGCTTTAATAAGGCAATATCAATACTAAGCCATAGTTCCCATGATTAGATAGAGGCGGGGACCCTTCAGGCTTTGCCTCCTTGGCTTTAAATGCTGGGCTGGGGGCCTGAGGGAGGAAAGAGAAAGGATTTCCTTGGAGAATGGAGCCCTTGGAGTGGACATAAAATGCTCTGATGTTGCAGAGTGCAGCTGGATTTTAAACAAGTGGGGCTGCACTGCTCCAGTCAGCAGAGGAGGTGAGCAGCGTTTGGGCCTGTGGGAGCTCTCCAAATTTAGGCAGGTGAGCTTCCAAAACAATCCCTTCCTCAGAGAATTGCACAAAACAGGGAAACCACATCCACACACTTGTCTGGGCTTGGTGCTCAGCCAGCACAAGGCAGCTGAGCTTCACTCCAGCAGGAGCTGATTTATTCCAGGGCAGCAGTGGGACAGGGACATTTTTGGGACAGGGACATTTTTGGGACATGGGCACACTCAGTAGCCCCTACACCAACGGGGCATCCCATGGAACTGCAAAAAAGCCATCAAAACTTTGACTTTGCAGTCACGTCTCCTGCTTTCTGTGGTGAAAATAGGAGCGCACACAATCAGCTCATGTCCCTCTCCTGCCAGATGAATCATTTTATTAAATTTCCTGGCCTGACCTTGTCTGTTGGGAGAGAAAGGAGGGCAGAACCAGGCCACGAGAGAGCAGCCCCTCCTCTTTAATGGCAGCAGTGAGTCAGCCCCATTATGGGGACAAACCCTCCCTATTTCAGCAAATTCAAGAGTTCCACCAGCTGGACATTTCCTGGTTCATCTACTCCTTCAGGGACTGGTGAGAAATGAGAAATTTCTCTGAGGAGCATCGAAGAGAGTGAGAAAGCTCCAGGATAGACATTGGTACTTGCAGAAATGATTGCAGAAGGATGAGGAGGAATCATGAGGGTTGAGGGACCCTTCTCCCTTCTCAGAGGGCCCAAACCTTCATTTTTCCAGCAGATTCTGCAATGAATCCCATATTTCCCGAGACAAATCTGCAGCCCACATTAAACCAGGAACAATGGGGCCCTCCCAAAATAGCCTGGGTTTCATAACAAGCACTGAGCCATTGTCAGGCAGGGCTATTGTACAGGGCCATGGCAGAACATTTGGCTCCAAACCTCAGGAGTGAGGGCCTGGTGCATTCTCAAAAATGCCACAGCATCAGTTTTCACTCAGGGATGGTGTTTGCTCGGCAGATAATAGCAGATAATTCCTCCAGCCCTCCTGACAGCTTCAGCTGACCAACAGATCTCAGTTCAGCTTCTGCTCCAATGAAAAGAGGAATTTCTATTATAATTTTTTTATTGTTTTTAACCCCCAATTGTTTGTATTTGTCAAATCTCTGTTAGCAATTGTAGGGAAGAAGAAGAAGAAGCAGTAAATAAGATGATGGGCTGAGGGTCATGTTTGGGAATAATGAACTTCAAACAAATGGAGGTGGCTTTTAAAAATGAAATAATAAAAATAAAATATTTTTGGGTTTTGTTTATTTTTTTAGGAGGTTACCAGTTTGTTTGAGGTGATTTTCTATTAATACACTTTATTTCAGTTTCTACAACTTGTAGCAGCATTTTTGTGGCCACGACCCCACGATGAATTAGCAATTCCTTCCTAGGCAGCAGATCTGGAATTGAGGCTGGCAGCGTTTCAAAGGTGCACAGGGAGGAATTGCATCACTTTTGGGGGAATTTGGCTGCCATGGGATGGGCTCAGAGGATAAGGTGCTGCTGAATGTGATTTATGCACAAACCCAGTGTGTGTGCGCCTAAAAACAGGAGCCTGGAACTGAAGCCCATCAAAAGGCTCAGAGCCCACAGATTTCCGTGACTTTGGATTAACCCCCGTGCTTTTAATTACCAGAGGCAAAAGAACATCATTTTACCTTCCCAATAATGCCAAACCTTGCTTGCAGCTATTTAACAAAGCAAAAATAATCTCCCAGAGCTTTTTGTTGCTGGCTCACCCCAGCCCAGTGCCCGTGGAGTGGATTATTCTGCTGCTGACCTTGTTTGTGCAGCCCCTTTCTGGAAGTGAAATAGTTACCAAACTATTTAAACTATTGTGTGTGGGTGGGGAGGATCAAACCAGCATTTTTGTTCATCAATTCAGATTAAAAATTTAATTTCATGCTACAATGAACCCATACAGAGTTATATCTATTAAGGTCACCTATTTCTTGTACTCCAGCTTGCTTTAGGTATTGATGACTGCAGAAACTCTTTAGAAGATAAGAATCACAGCTCCAGCCTTCTCAGCTCTCACAGTTTTAATGTTAGACACAATTTTCCTGACTCTCAAATACCTTGGACTTTATGTTTGAGAGCAAGGAGGAAAAAAAATAAAATGGAACTCACTCTCTCTTTCTCTCTCCCTCTCAGTTGCTGCCTGGAATTTTTAAATAACAGAGATCTGGCTTTAATTGAGGCTTTCATTGTTTGAAAAGGAGCTACAAGTATTTCTAAACTAAAATATTTGCATCGTTTCTTGCTCTCTCTGTTAAATGCTGAGAGGTGCTGGACGTCTCTCTGAACTGTCTCTTCTGCAGAACACAATTCCTGTCCTGTTCCTGCAAGAGAAAAGATTTGTAGAAAGGTCTTCTGAATACATATTTAACATCTAAATGTTTTCCTTGCTATCTTTGGGCCAAGTCCTTATTGGATTGTTACTCAAACAAAACTCCCATTCATGTCAAAGCAAGCCAGCCTTTCATTAGCTCAGGAATTTAGCAAATTTGTGGTTAGTGGCATCCAGAAATTGGTAGCGTTTAATTGATCAAATAAAATCATTTTTTAAAGAGGGATTTTCAGCACCAAAACAAAGATGTGTGGCCATTTGGAAACGCTTCAGAATGAACTCACTGGTTTAGCCAATCTTGGTTTGGTTGGGTTTTTTTTAATCACTGGCTCTCAAATGCTCATTCTTGGGTTTGTCCCAGGGATCTGGGGCTCAGGAGGAGATTTTTGGTACAACCATCCCAATTTTCACCATGAAAAACAGTCCTGACAGTGAAATGCAGTCAAGCACAGGTTTCTTTTTGAAGGCAGGTGTTTCTATCATCTTCATGCCATAAAAAGTTTGAACTATCCCCAAAATTGCCGACAAATTTGTCTGTAACTCCCAATTTTATTTGGATTTATTCTGAGTCTCCCAGATCAGGATCTCATCCAGCTCAGACACAATTTACCCAACAAATTTGCTGTCTTTTCTTCCTTGTTACCCTCCAGGTGTGAACAGACACTCAGTTCAATTATCTTCATTTTCCCAATAATTTTCCGTTTGCTGGCCCTGAAATGACTGCTCATTCTGCACTTCACAGCTCCCCTCCCACAACTTTTTTGGGAGCTCAGCATCACTCCTGTCCTTTCAGATAAATCCCTTCCCCCTGTTCTCAGGGTGAACAGCACTGAGATTGCACCAAGCAGTGTGCAAATATTCCAGGATCAAGCCCATCAGGCCAATCACCATTTCAGACATTTAATTTTCCAGCAAAATTTAAAAAAAAAAATCTGCTAAAAGAGGCACTGCTGAGATTTTTCACCATCATCACTCTTTCCTCCAGTGCACAAATCAACTTTTCCCCAGCCTCAAATGAGCTTGCAGTCAAATGTTGAGTCATGGTGAGCTGCAAACAGTTCCTTGAAATTAAAAAATTAAAGGATTACATGACTAGACAGCCAGAAGTGGCTTATCAGCCACTGGAGCAGAGAAAGCAAGGAATTAAAAGGACAGCACCAGTCCAGCCTGGCTTGCCTTAAGGTAGCAGGGCCTGAAAGTTTGATCTGTGGGACAGGCAGCACCTTGAAAGTGGGATTTTCAGGTGTCAAAAGTGGAAAGGGAAAGGGAGAATGACCCAGTTCAAACCCCGCTTGGAGTAAAGAACCTGAGTGTGCAAGAACAGGGAATACCAAGGGCAAAAAAAACCCTCACAGAAATAAAAAAAATGTGATATAAAAGATGATAGATAGATAGATAGATAGATAGATAGATAGATAGATAGATAGATAGATAGATAGATAGATAGATAGATAGATAGATAGATTTAAGGGATCAAGACTACTTGGAAAATGTTGGACTGGAAGACAAACAAAAGGTGGCGTTTTACATGGATTTAGGTGAGATTTCAATCATTCCCTGCTCCTGAAGGGCTTTGGAGCTGCTGGAATGGTTTTTTAGGATGGATCAGGGTTAGGATGGAGTTTTAACCTAGGAAAACCAATGTGGAGCTAGGCCTGGTGTGTGCTGGGCCTGGCCTGGCCCTCTGTAGCCTAAACCCCAAGCAGAAAAGAAGAAAATCTCTCCCACCTGGGACTTTTCACTCCTTCTAAATAATTTCTATCTCTCTTTTCTGGATCAACACCAAGTCTTTGGTGTCAAACCACCCAGAAATTGGTTGTGAATTTTTATTTAGCTGTCCAGGCATTTAGAATTCTGGTCTGGGCAATGACATGGATTAAGCAAGCTGAGATGAATAACTCCTAAACTCAGGTTTTTATGTGAAAGGAGCTCGTCACCACCTGAACATTCCATTACCTGGCTGCTGCAGCAGCAGCTCAGCTCACTGTAATTGCTTCCTGAGATTTAATTGTTTCCAAACAATGAAAACAGTCACAGAAAGAAAACTGCAGATTCATTCTGGAGGCTTTCAGGATTATATTTTGACTTCAGTTACAGCTAAATGGCAGCAGAGTCTAAAGTCACATTGTTTATTTAATTTAATTAATGTAATTTAGCTGCCATATTTATCATATTAATAATTAGCATCCCTGTCGTGTTGAAATTCAGATTAATGTTCTGGAAAATATTAATTTTATACAATATATATATGTAAAATAAATATATATAAATATATAAATATATAAATATATATTATCTGTAAATATATATTATCTAAAAATATATATTATACATTATACATTATACATTATACATTATATACTATATACTATATACTATATAATATATACTATATACTATATAATATATACTATATAATATATACTATATAATATATAATATATAATATATAATATATTATATATAATATATAATATATAATATATAATATATAATATATAATATATAATATATAATATATTATATATAATATATAATATATAATATATAACATATTACATATTATATATTGTATATATATTAATGTATATTAAATATATAAATATAAATAAATAAATATATATATATATGTATATATATATATGTAATGTCATTGCTCTGGAACATAAAATTAATAATGGGCAGTGTTCAAGAGAAGGTGGCAAATGCTCTGCTCCAGGCAGGACTCTAAAAAATCACAAATATTACAAATTTACACATCAGAGCTTGGGGCACTCCCACTGATGGGAAACCAAATTTTGTGGTGATAATGAAAATTAAAAATAATACATTTTGTGGTCATAATTAACGAACAGTACCTGAGCAGCACAAGGTGCAGTCTGGCTTAAAAGCCAAAAAATAAAAAGGATCAAACCAGGAAAAAAAAGATCCGGCCTCAGAGAGTCTGTGAATGAAAAAGGGTTGGATTCAAAGCAGAGATGCCATTCCATTCCTAAACTAAAGGATGTAAAAGTTCTGCTTTCAAATATCCAATTCCAAAGGCTAAAGCAGCCTGCAGCCTGCAGGAAATCCAGATGAAATGCTGCCCTTAGCAAGTTCCACACCAAATCTGATTTCAGGGACAGAGCTGGGGTTGAGAATTCCCAAACCTGGAGGCAAAACCAAAGGATGGATGTGGCTCAATTTCCCCTTCCCTCATGCGGGAACTAGGGCGATATTTGCATTTTTGGCCTTGCAGGGATGTCAGGGAGGAGCTGTGCACACACCTGAGCACTCAGACATTGAACAAACTGAATTGATGGATTTGGGGGATTGCTGGACACCTGAGCCAGGTAAAGTGTTGGCAGAACCAGGAGGGAAGGGGTTATTCCTGAGGGCATCAAAGGAAATGCTCATTGCAGGATCCCAGGCAGCAGAGATGGACAGGGACAACCAAAAATCAACCAAAACCACAGCAAAAACGAGTCATGAATGAGTCAGAACTGGTACAAACCATCATTCCCAGTTTGGCGCTCTCACTTTGCAGCAGTCAGTAGAGTTTTAGTCCAATGAATTTGCTGTGACTAAAAATCATCTCAAATGAGCAATAACACCAGGAATACACTGATGGAGGAACCTGCCAACAACACCCCCTTGGGCTTAAAAGCACCAGAATCCCTTGGACACATTTATAATTTATCAATATTCCACATTTCAGCCCTGCCTTGCTCATCCTTAGTGCAGCTCCTCCTTGCTGAGCAACGTTGGGTTTCTCTTGGACAACAAAATAATGAAGGTCAGGGGTTTTATTAACCTGCTCCCCACCTGCCCAAAAGTGGCTGATGGAAATTCCCTCGAGCTTCACCTTGACCTTGGCTTGTCCTGCACATTCTTTCATTATTTTGTCCCCTTTGGGTTATGCTGAATCTCGTGAAGGGAACCTCCCAGAAAGGCGAGGGCTGATTTCTACCTTGATTAATGAACAAAACCAACCTGATTTGTAACACCACAGAGCTTCCTCCCACGGATTATTTCGATTTTATTCTTCAGTTATGTCCCTCTGCTGCTGTTAGGCATGTAAATTTGAGCTGGAACATCCATCTAATTCCTGTGATAAATTCAGCTATCTCCACTTCAATACAGTGCTACTGTCCCTGAGCATCTCCTTGCAGCTGAGGAATTTGTACTGCTCTGCAGGAGGGTTCATGATAAGAAATATTAAATAGCTGGCCACGAAATTTTCAGTTAAAAAAACCCACTATTGTTTTGAATCTTCCATCCTGCAGCTGAGGGAGCAGAACAAAACACTACTTTTCAAAATCTCTGCCATTTTCCCTTTTTCTCCCTAGCTGGTTCTGTTTCACCAGTGGATAAAGGCAGCACAGCTCACTCTGTTTGCAGTTTTTAACAGGCTGCCTCTTGCAATATTCATGTCATACCTTTGTTCATATTTTTTAAGGGAAAAGAGTAAAAAAAAATCATTTGAAATGATTTTTTGAGAGAGTTTTGGAAGCTTTCTAACATTTTCTCTTGAATTTTGTTGCTCCTGTCCTACAGACAGGTATATAAAACCTGTAAATTTTAAAAGCATTTTTAAAAATAACAACACTGTGTGCTGCTTTGGGCAGGGAGGGGATAGAGGAGAGAGCACAACTTTCTTTGAAGGCAGAAAACTCGAGTTGTGCCTGTTGTTACCTGTCTGCACATCCACCCCTTGTGCAGAGTGGATTTTCCTGACCTTTTCTGCATCCTGTGCTGATTATCCAGCATTTCCCTTCCTCTGCTGGCCATGGGATGGGCAGTCACTCAAACTGCAGAATAATGAAAAGGTCACCACAGCAGCCGCAGCACAATTTTGGTACCTCATCTTCATCAGAGAGATCAGAAATCAGCACCAAAGGAAGGGCTGGAACAAGAAACCAAATATCCAAGATTTGCTGCGGTCCTGAAACCTTTCAGGGCTTTCAGAGAATCTGGTTCACAGCCCTGCTTTGTGCTGAGGATGTGGCTCTCAAGGAATCAACTGAGAAGCAAAACTGAGTAAATTCTACTGGGTGTGTTCAAAAACATCCATTTTCCTCTGGCAAGAGGAGAAAGGGAAGCAGAGCTCAGGGATGGCTTAATTACAGCAACCAGCAAAATTTAGCAATTTACCACAAATTGCTAAAATATTCCTGGGATAGAGGCACAGGTTGTTGGGAGGTAAGAAAGCAGCTCCTCTGCAAGGTGAGATCAGGAGAATGGGATATGGCTGCTCCTTTAATTATTATTAATTAAAGGAATTGTAATATGGGATGAGCAGGACCCTGCATGAGGAACAGGGTCACCAACAGCTCATGTCCAGCACGTCCATCTGCCAAGGAGGATCAATAATTCCATGCTCAGGTGGCTGATGGCAGCTGAACCTCGTGGCTGAAGGAATTCATGGACAACACCAACCCCTTGGACTGAAAAAAACTCCAGAATTCCTTGGATATGTCTATAATTTATCAATATTCCACACTGCAGCCCTGCCTTCATCCTCTGGGCCTTATTGCAGCTGCTTTGTCCCCTGGCACAGCTCTCTCTTCATCCTCTCCTGTCCCTGTTCCCTTCTCCTCAGCACGGAATCCCAGCATGGTTTGGGTTGGAAGGGACTGGAAAAGATGATCCTTTTTTTATTTTTTGACTGGAAAAGGATGATCCTTTTTTATTTTTTGACTGGAAAAAGATGATCCTTTTTTGTTTTTCCCACTATCCCAGGTTGCTCCAAACCCCATCCAAGCTGCTCTTGGACTCTCCTAGGGATCCAGGAGCACCCACAGCTCCTCTGGGCATTTCACGGGTGATGTGTTAAATATTAAATCTGTCCCCACAAGCTCCCATCCCTCCTCTGAGCAGCAATTCCCAGTTCCTCTGGCTCCAATCCTGGATGCTGATCCCCAACACGGTGTAAAACCCTCCCTAAAATGCACCAGGCCCTTTCCCATGTCGAGGAAAAATAAATTAAAAGAAAAGAAAGAGAAGTGAAAAGTATAAAGGGGATTTCATGGGATTTGAGTGCCAAACTCCAACAGGCTCTTCTGAAAATCCCAGCTTAAAGCAATAGATTTGTGTTCTTGCATTTCTTTCTCCTGATGTCAGTAATAACGATTCCTGAATTAGTTTAAAGATCTCACATATTGCTCCAGGTTTTGTTTGTTCATTTATTTTCTGCGTTTTATGCTCAAAAAGTTAATAAAGGGAAAATTCCTCTGCGAGACAATGGAGGAAATAAAAGATAAAATCAGAAATAAAAGGCTGAATTTTCATCCCATTTAAATCCACCGCTGATAATTGAAGAGGAAAGCTGTTTTAAATGAAGGATCTATTGGAAAGATTCTGTTTCTGTGTCCCCACTTACATCCTGTATATTCCAGAAAAAGGTTCAAGTGCAGGACTCTGGCGAAGGCCAAGTTTGAAATTCAGCACAGGGCTTCAAGTCCATTCACTCCTATGTGACTTTTTTATTGGGTAAAACTTAAGCCTGAGTCAAGGTCAAATTAATTCTGGAGCAAAGCATCTGCTGAAGAGCTTTGCCTGGTCAGGGCTTTTATTGCTCAGCCTGCTCCAGGAGGAGGCTGGGAAGACACAAAGTGTGCCGCAGTTTTCCCCATAAAAAGTTCCAGAGACCTCCTGAAGTTTTCAAGTCAAATCCTCGCTGGAAGGATGGTGAGCTGTGCTCTGAATTTCACTGGGATGAGACACGCAGGAACTGAGGGCTCCCTGCTTTGTCTGGGGGATCTGATTCATGCTGAGCTGTCCCTCTCACCCCTGGCCACCACTGCAGCATCCTGGCTGCTGCCACTTCCAGCTTTCACTCTTGGGTTGCAAGAGGGATGAAAACAAAACAAAACAAGCCCTAAAACCACACCAGAGGCTCTGGCTTCGGCGTGTCAGCCTTTGATTCAAAGGAAGATATTCCAAAAAAACCAGCAAGGAATTTCCCGGTGGGGTTTTTTTTTTAGCCCGCTTGAAGAGAGCCAAGAGCTCAGGAGGCAGCAGAGTTAAAGCAGCGGTTAAACCACAGTCCTGGCCACCAGCTCAGCCCTGAACCTGCCCTTCCTGAATGATTCTGAGGCATTCCCAGCTCTGGGGTCACCCCAAATCCCTGTTAGCTCCTGATCCTCAGGGTGCCCTGGGAACGTCCAGGCACTCCTTCACCTGGATGTCAGGGAATTTGTCAGGACCCAGGACATTGCTCTGGCTGCCCTGGAGGGCTCCAGACCCTGGCAGGGGGCTCAGAGACCTTGGCACGGAGTCAAAACCACCTGTGCCTTTGATTTTAACCCATGGAAACGATCACCAATTTTGTGTGAGCTACAAGAATCTGAGTGGAATGATGGTGAATTTATCATAAGGTGCACATGCAGAATTTTGGGGTTTTTAGAATGGGGGTTCAGGAGGCAGGATGGAGGGATTTGGGTGGAAATTCCTCTGACTGCTCTGGAGGGCTCCAGACCCTGGCAAGGGGCTCAGAGACCTTGGCACTGAGTCAAAACCACCTGTGCCTTTGATTTTAACCCATGGAAACAATTCCCAACTTTGTGTGAAGATTTGCAAGCCATGAGACTTTGAGTAGAATTACAGTGAATTTATCATAGGGTGAAAATGTAGAATTTTGGGGGTTTGGAATGGGGATTCAAGAGGCAAGATGGAGGGATTTGGGCGTGCCCTTTCTTCTTCTTCTTCTTCTTCTTCTTCTTCTTCTTCTTCTTCTTCTTCTTCTTCTTCTTCTTCTTCTTCTTCTTCTTCTTCTTCTTCTTCTTCTTCTTCTTGTCCTCCATCTTCTGCTGTGACGGTGGCACTTTTGGATTGGGTTAGAGTAGAGACAGACTGTCTAACATAGGTGATGGGTATTGGTAATATCTAATTTGCATAGATATTATATTGTAAATAATGTACAGGTAGTTTTTAGTATAAAAAGATAACACCACCCCAAGGGTGGTCAGTGTGCCACAGCTCAACCTGCTGGACAGATCTCAGCAGGTCAGAAAGAGAACATTGTAGATAAGAGCAAATAAACAACCTTGAGAATAGGAACCAAGGAATCCCAACTTCTTCTTCAGTGTTGGGGCTGGGATAAAGAGACTTTCCAACACCTTGGGGTCATCTCAGCCTCAAAGACCCCATCAGGAGGTGCCCACCCTGCTGCTGCACGAGCCCCTGAATGATCAGAAATGCAGCCAGGGGTCCGAATAATGCAAACTCCCAGCGTGTTATTAGTGCTGTCAATTTAGCCAGGGATGTTATGGCACGTGTGTCACCGAGAGAGACAGAAGCTATTATTGAAATGAGATTAGAAGCGTTTTGAAACATCAACAGTGGCATTATAGTTGGTAACATTTCCATCTAAAATAGATGACATTGATGCTATACAATCAACAATGCCACTGGGAATACAATATAGAACTGAAGACTAGATTGTTTTACTCTATATTGATTTTCCCTTAGTACTTTTTGATTAACTGTCAAATCAATTAGCTCTCCCCACCCAAACAGAATATTTTTTGATGTCCCCCCTCAGAAACTCCCTGTTCAAGAGCAAACAACCCAGAGGAGCTCAAGTGCTCCAAAGTGCTCTGGAACAGAGGAATTGCAGGCAGAGATAAGTCCCCACAACGAGCCTGCTTCTCCTCATCCTGCTGGAGTCCAGCCATGTTTTTATTGAATCAGGTTCTGAAGCTGTCTAAGGCACTGAGGGATCTGATTATAGCCTTGCCACGATGTCCTTTTAAAATAAAATGCGTGGCATTTTCACAGTGACATAATGTTCCTTTGTCTCAGCGGAGACAGCGTGGCTACAAGTTTTTTACCAGCTTGGCCTTCCCATATTATAAATCTATAAATCTATAAATCTATAAATCTATAAATCTATAAATCTATAAATCTATAAATCTATAAATCCATCCATCCATCCATCCATCCATCCATCCATCCATCCATCCATCCATCCATCATCATTTCCCAGTCTCTACACAGCCACACACTTTGATAATTTTATTTTAATCCCACAAAAGCCCCACAGAAGCTGTAGGAAAATGTTATTAAAGATGAGCATTAAGGAGAATCAGTGAGACACCAGGGAATTTGCCCAAATTCACAAGCAGTCCCCAAACCCATCAGGTTTGCTCAATTACAAGCTCCTCACCTGGATTGGAATGGTCAGGGAAAAGGGAAAAGAAGATTTAATTCTGTGAAACAGAAGCTGAGAGCTCATCCAGCTCCTGGCACAGCTTCACACCTGAGCAGCAGCAGAAAACTCAGATCCAGACTAAGGCAAGATCCCAAATCCCAGAAGTTCAGGAACCTGCTGGACCGTGTTTTTTCTTGCACTTTTTATTTATTAACCACTGTCTTGATTCTACCCCTTCTCTTCATTTCTCTAATTCAAAGTGTGTTCATTGTGAGTGTTGAAAGTCTCCTGGGGGTGCTGTACATCCCCTCCATGCGCCAGGGCTGATAAACTGGACAATGGAGGAATATTTGCCGTAGCAGCGCCTATGGGACCAGCTGGGACCAGGCCCTGTTTCTGTGGTGTTGTGAAGCCACAGCAGCTCCAGCTGTGGTGCCCTGGCAGCCTCAATGGAGGGGGAAAGGCAGGGAAAGCTCAGAATCAGAATTCACAGGATTCCCAGAATTGAGAGAATGACCAGGTTGGAAGAGACCTTCAAGATCATCGAGTCCAGCCCAGCCCCAAACCCTCACCCAAACCCTGGCACCCAGTGCCACATCCAGGCTTTGTTAAACACACTCAGGGATGGGGACTCCACCCCCTCCCTGGGCAGAACACTCCAGAACTTTATCACCCTTTCTGTAGAACACTTTTTCCTAATATCCAACCTGTATTTCCCCTGGTGCACCTTGAAGCTGTGTGCTCTGGTTCTGTCAGAGAGAAAGAGAAAATCTGCCTGGAGAAAGAAAGAGACAATCACAGAGCAGGGGAGTGTCTTGGACAGGTCCTGGGTAATTCCCAATTCCCAATTCCCAGCTCTGTCCCCACGTGTCCCTCATGACCAAGGCCTTGGGACAACACACGATAAATAAAGATTAATAAAGATTCTAATAAAAACCTCCACTGTTCCGCTAAAATCCAGCTCACCCAACTCTACCAGACTCCCCAGAGCCCTCAGGAGGGACAAGGATCCCAACCCCAGCCCGAGGTGCCCCAGTGCTGGGCTCAGGAGCCGCGGTGGAACCAGCTGCTGCCGCCACGCCGCCAGCCAAGACTCTCATTTGTTTTGGCTGGCGCTGAAGAATCAGCTTAGGCATCTCTGAGAACAAAATGGTGCGTGGAACCGGGCCAAGCTGCAAAAGATAAGAAGCAATAAGAGTCGCAACAGATTATTTGTCTGGTGAAACAGAAGGAGAATTCTAACGGGGGAGAGAACGCGCGCGGATCTCGGCCCGGTGCTGTGAGCAGAGGTTCCGTGTGTCTCACAAAGGTGCTGAGATGCTGCTGCTGCTCCTGGGGATAATAAATTGCTGCAGAGGCAGAGGAGAGCAGTGGAGAGGTGTTGGGGAAGATGAAACAGGAAAGCCTTATCAACATGATTGCCTGGCAAAAGGTTTTGAGAATATAGAAACTATAAGCAAGATTGAAATGAAAGCAAGCTTTGAGATCGCTCAGTTACTGAACAACTGGAAAACAATGGTGTGGCTGCTGAAGGTGATCCGCTTTTGATGGAACAACACCCTCTGCTTGCAGACAGGCCCAAGGGTCAGAGCAGACCCTGCCAGCTTGGCAGAAGGGGCCCAAAGAGGAGTTTTTAGGGTTTAAAATGTAACACAGGATGGTAATGTAATGATTTTTATAGGCTGTATGTAAATGCTGTAGGATTTGTATCTTGTAGTAGATTGGTTGGTAAGAATTAGAATATTCCGCACAGAAGGAGATTTATGGTATTGGAATGGGAACCTCGCTCTCTCATTCTCTCTTTACCACACTCCTGCCTTCATTTTCTTTACCACTCTCTTTACTTCTCTCAGGTCTGCTCCGAATTGTGGCTGGCAGCTCCCAGCAAGGCCCTGAACTTGGTCCTTTGCAATAACCCACAAGTTCCAAGACCAGAAGAAGATTTATTGTATTGTAACGGGAACCTCACTCTCTGATCCTCTCTTTTACTCTCTCATTCTCTCTTTACCATGCTCTTGGCTTCTCTCTCTTTACCTCTCCCTCTTTGGGGCCTGCTCTGAGCTGTGGCTGGCAGCTCCCAGTAGGGCCCTGCACCCAGGCCCTTTGCAATAAACCCCAAATTCCAAAAGGTCCCTGCACACAGGCCCTTTGCAATGAACCCCAAGTTCCAGGACAAGAAGATTTATTGTATTGCAATGGGAATCTCGCTCTCTCATCCTCTTTACCACTCTCTTTACCTCTCTCTCCTTCTTTGGGGCTGCTCTGAGCTGTGCCTGGCAGCTCCCAGCAGAGCCCTGCACCCAGGCCCTTTGCAACAAACCCCAAATTCCCAGCCCTGGCTTCACAGATCTCTTATCTCTGTCCATCCCAACCCTCCTACCCCCGTTTCTCCCACAGAGAGGTGATTTCTGCACGGGTGTTCAGAGAGGAAGGCTCTGCAGTGACATGGCAACGCTGCAGGGGAGGGATGCAGGATTCAGCCAGAATAAACACCAGGAGCAACAGCCTAAAATAACTGCTGTGCTCTCCTGCGAGGCTGGGAAGGGAGCTTGGGTTGAAGATTAGCCACAGCCTTCCCCAAGTGATTCTCAGCCAAGCAATTAATCTCTCTGGAGCTGGACCCAGGATAAATGTTATCAGCTCCTCCTGTGTTTCAAACAGATTGGGCCCATTTTGTCTGTGGATGTCACACAGGAGGGGAAAAGAGAAGGGGATGGAGGTGAGGAGGGATGCAACCAAACAATCACAGAGATCCAGCATGGTTTGGGTCAGAAGGGACCTTAAAGCTCATCCAGTTCCACCCTGACACTTCCCATTATCCCAGGGTGCTCCAAGCCCCATCCAACCTGGCCTTGGGCACTGCCAGGGATGGAACAGCCCCAGCTCCTCTGGGCACCCTGGGCACCCTGTGCCAGGGCCTGTCCACCCTCCCAGGGAGGAATTTATTCCCAATATCCCATCTAAATCTTCCTTCCTCCAGCTTCAAGCCATCCCTTGTTGTCCTAGCACTGCATGCCTTTGGAAATCCAACCCAAATGAGGAGAAAAATAGGGAATTCAGGAATCAAATATAAGCTTAGTAAGCAGTGAGTGAAGGCTGGCACAAATGCAAGGATTAGGCTCTCACCTGACACACCCCAGTCTGGCTGAAAGAGCCTTAAAGCACCTAAAGTAATTTTTATTCTATAAAAGCACCTAAAGTAATTTTTATTCTATGTCACGTCCTTAGTCAAATGTAAACTCAATTTCAAAGTTAAGTTTAAAACTTAAAAACACTGATTTCTTTTTAAACAATTTTTTAAAAATAAGATTTAACACCAAATTCATTACAAATCTTCCCTTTCAGATCTAGGTTCATTCCAACCCAACCATCAACTGGGAAATAAATCCCAGAGAGGAGGCTCTGAGCAGGCACAAAACAACACCCACCTTCAGCCTAAACAACTGAACTTGCACATATTTTGTGCTAAAAACCAAAGGAAAATACAATGGCAGTGTCTGTCTTGGTTTCCCAGCTCTGTGAGAGGATGCAAGGAGACAGATTGCTCCTCCCTGTGAACCCAGGCTGCCTCAGTGTGCAGCATCTCTTAAAATTCAGGATGTTAAAGCCCTTATGATAAACACATCTCTGCAGCCAGAGGGATTTTTAATCTCCCTTGATTTACAGGCATTTCATTGCATTTGAGTATAACTTATTTTAATGGCATGGTGGAAATTGCAGCAGGGGCTAATTAGAGCAACGAAGTTAGTTAGATTTGTGTGCATTTGGAAAACAGGCTGCATCTTTTTTTAATGGGATAATCTAAATGGATCACCCTGACCTGCAGAGTTTTCCCTGTAGGTACCAGGAGACTTCTGCACTTCTCTGAATGAGGTAACTCCCTTGGAATTAGGGGACAAAGATAATTTATCTGGGGAGGGCCAGATCCTACAAAATTGTGGGCAACTCCCCTTCCCACAGAAATAGTGGGAGGTCTGGGCAGCTCAGAACCTGGCAGGACTGAATATTGAGAAATAAAAACCTTTTACTTTCACTGCCATGCCATTAATAGATGCTCAACGTGCCAGCAAGCCCCTCTGTTTGGGATTTTTAAGCCTCACAGTCATGGTCTTAAACTAAATTACAAACCATTAGGCCTCAGCCAAAATCTGACTTGCTTCAACACCACCAGGCTGGTTTGAATTTTTCTCAACTTGAGGTCGTAGTCTGCAACTAATTCAAAACACATTGTGGAGGTCAACACAACAAACCTGTCCCTGCCTCTCCCTCTTGTCTGATCCCTCAAGGTGAGTTCTCAGACCCAACCATCCTTGGATCCTCCTAGATAAAGAAGAGGAACAGCCATTTTTGGGGCACTGAGTCATCTTCACCTGAATTTTAGGGTAAGGAGAATTTATTTTACAGAATTTATTTTAAAGGAGAATTTATTTCTGCACGACCAGATGGGAGGAGAAAACAAAGGATTGACCAAACACCATTCTGCTCTCTGCCACCATCCACTGACCTTCCCAAGCCTCTGTGGGCCCAGTTCTAAAAAAATTACCTGACTTCCAACAATTTAAAGGAGGAAAGGGAAAATCACCCCTGTGTTCTGCTTTTCCAGGGTTTCCCTACCTCATACTGGAACAAGGAAAAGTCCACCTGGGCTCAAGTTAAAAAAAATTGGGGAGCATCTTTGATCCCCTTTGAAATTTCCACAGAAGGATTTCATTTAATTTTCCAGGCTTCTTTGCCTCTCTCCTGCAATAATGGCTGATATCATTTAGTGCAAAGCACAACGACAGCCATTAAAAATGGTTATTAGTCTGGAACTGCCTTCTTAATAGGAAACACACATGCCACACTCTGGGAGCTCAATGTTTTTTAATAGACTTGGAGGTAAATGCCACTGTGACCCTTGTTCTTCAGGAGGGAGGGAGGCAGGCACGCAGGAATTGGTTTCTTGGGCTGAGATTTTGCCCTTAGGCAGAGCCTTGGGCGGGAGGTGGAGCAGCTCCAGCGCTGCCCTGGGGAGGGACAGAGCCTCTGAAATGCTCCTGTGAGGATGTGCAGCTCTGCTGCAGGGGAGGAGGATGCATTAGCACTGCAGCATCCCCGCTCAGCTGGCGCACCAGCAGACTGACAGCCTTCTCCTCCCTCTCCTGCCTCCTCCTCCTCCTTCCCCCAGGCACAGCGGGACCTTTGCAGGGCTGGGCTGCCCTTCAAGGTGACCCTGGCGAGGCTCAGACAGACACGGGGGCTGTGGGCTCCTGGCATTGGGGCTGAGGCCAGCTCCCCCCGACTTCCAAATGCCCCTTCTGGAGCGAGGGATGCTGAAAATCCCTGCCTTGGGGAAGAGTAAAACTGGATTTCCCAACCTTCAGCAGGCTGATGGGAGGCTGCACATCAACATTGAGCAGTAACATCAGGAAGAGTTTTCTGTATTTATTCCCCTTCTTATTTACTGTACATCAACATTGAGCAGTAACATCAGGAAGAGTTTTCTGTATTTATCCCCCTTCTCTACTGCACATCAACATTGAGCAGTAACAACAATAAGAGTTTTCTTTATTTACTCCTCTACTGCACATGAACACTGAGCAGTAACATCAGGAAGAGTTTTCTTTCTTTACTCCCCTTCTCCTTTACTGCACATCAACAATTAGCAGTAACATCAGGAAGAGTTTTCTTTCTTTACTCCCCTTCTCCTCCCACACCTGAACCTGCTGTTTAAAAGCAGAACTTGGGGCCTTTTAATTGAAAATAGTAAAAGCACCATCCCCACTGCAGTGTGAGGAGCTGGGGGTGCCTTGGCCTGATGGGAATCCACAGCACATCCCATTTTCAGCTCTTTACCTCACCCCCTTCCTCAAAGCCTATTTCACCAAGTGGGAATTTGATTTGCACTGTCAGGGAAGCCCCAATGCCTATGTGATGTTTGCATTAGGGTTTGTTGTTGTTTTTGCTCCTTTCATCACCTTATAAAGGCCACACAATGATTGCGTGCTGCTGAGACTTCTGACAGATGTAACATATGTGCAACAATATTTATCATTTATTTAGCATGCTGGGTAGAGAGGCTGGCAGGGCTCTGCCATGCCTGACTTAAAGGCTGCTGGCATTTCCATGAGATAAAATCCCATCATGCAGGGGGTTAAGAATTCAGGCATTTCAAATCGCATCAGGCTGAATCATGATTCAAATCAGAAAAGCCAGTTTTTGGTTCACTAAGGGCTGGCAAAGTGGGGCCAGGGGGAGGATCAGGAGGAGCAGGAATGGATGGCAGGTCACGAATCTCTCCTTGCTCTGTGACCAGGCTAATGCACTCTGGGTTTGTAAATAACTGGGGGAGAGGGGGGTTCTGCCCAGCTCCAGCATTGTCAAAGGAAATTTCATTTCCATCTCCTGCCTTGCTGCTCCAGCCAGTTTGGGTGGAAGCAGACATCAGCCAGCAGCCATCCTCTCTGAAAAGCCCACTGCAAAGGGTCTGACAGTTGCGTTTTAAGGAGCACATGCCTGCCAGACACGGGAATGCTGCTCTGCACCGAGGTCCCGCAGCTCTCGGGAGCAGAGAGGAAAATCCGTGCTGATGGAGAGAGGCAGCAAGGCCACGGCAGGCAGAGCCCCAGGTGGAGCTCAGGAGCTCCACATCCAAACCCTCTGGGCTGTCTCCGTGTCTGTCAGGTGTGAGTGACACTCCAGACCCCAAGTCAGTGCTCAGTGCAAACGTCCTTCCTTCAGCCATCCTCAAAATCCAGATTTCGCTGGCGGGTTTAACGGTGATTTCAATTTATTTTCATTATTTATTTTCATTCTCAAGCAAAAAGGGATTGAAGACCCCACCCAAACAACCAAGAACTGCCAGTGCATCCTGACCCTGACTTTTTTGAAGAGTAACACGAGGAGTCCTTTGAGTTCTGCCCAGTTGCAGCTCTCTCTGTTCTCACGGAGCAGCAACATACCACACATTTCATAATCAGGCCGAGAGGCAGAGATAAGGCCGTGGGGCTGAGCACATGAAAGGAATGTGCTGGGTGTGGGGAGATGGTGCTGAAAGGAAGGAGAGTTTTGAGTTTTGTGCAGGCTGGAAAAGGCTCTGGCAGAGCAGGGTGAGGGCAGGGGGAGCTGCGTGTGCCAGTGGGAAGGGGCACGTGTGGCAGGAGAACGGGCAGCTTCCCCTGCCAGCCCTGCTTTCCAAGGATTAAACAGGGGCTGGGAAAAAATCCCAAAGTCCAGGACACACATTTGGGAGGAGATTTGGCATCCAGGTAAAAGGAACAAGTGCCCTGCAGTCAGTGAGACACAGCCAGGATGGTGTCCCCGAGTCCTGCAGACCCGGTTTGGGGCAAAAAGATGATTTGGGGTTTTTCCCTCTGACCATTCTGCACAAATCCACCTCAAGGTAATATTTAGGAAGCCCACTCTGCATTCTGGAGGGTTTTTGTGTTTGTTTGGTTTGAATAGCCCTGGTTTTGGCAGCAAGGCTGAGGAAACCACACATTTTTACAAGATTCCAAAGTGAAGAGAGACCTCAGCACTGAGCACAAAGCCCAGACGGTGGCACAGCATTATTTGCTGAGTAAATCCAGAAAAACAAAGCCAGGAAATATGAAAATACAGCAACACAGAACGTGTAAATTCTGATTTTTAGCCTGGTCTCTGCTGCCTGTGGATGAGGTGACCTTTGGCGGGCCAATCCGTGTTTTAGAGCCACTCTTGCTCCTCAGACCTTGGGTTTCTTGCCCCGATTCCAGCTCTGGGCCCTGAGCCCACAGCTCTGGGCCTGCTGCACCCCTGACCTTTGTGGGCACTCACAGCTGCTCCTGAAACACCAATAAATGTCTGCATTCCATATTTCACCTCCAGCCCACAGCCCTCCCTGACCAGAGAGAAGCCCGAGATAAATCTGAATATTGGAGCTGATATTATTCCTGTTAAAATTTCTGTGTGGGAGCAAATCCATATTAACCCTCCACCTAAAAACCAGCCTATCTGATTTCTTTTTTGCTGTTTGGATATTAAAATTCAGGCCTGGGTATCAGGTGTGGGAGCAGGGAGCTCTCCTTTGTCTCAGATAAAAGCAACTCTCCTGATTTTACACCACTGCAGCATCCCGGGCTTTGTTCCTCACGCAAATCCCTGCCGGTGATAAACCAGGAAGGAACGGCCTAAAAGTGATTTTTTTTTTTTTTTGTTTTGTTTTTAATATCTATTGAAATGCTGTGTTTGTACCTGCCAGCCCTTCTGCTGGGGGTTTGCCCCTCCAGCAGCAGCAGCAGCCTCACGACAAAGTGCTCCCAAAGCCTCCCATTTTCCTAACAAAAGCAGCACATGAACCCCCTCCATAAATGGTGGGGAGCATTTCCCTAAAATCAATCAGCCTCTATTATTCACTTGAAGGCCAATCTCATTGTCGACTTCTTCCTCCGGAGGCCGATTTCTGCCAGGTAGAAAATTAAGTTTCCTTTACTTTTCTTCCCCTACACAATTTTTCAGTGTTTCAGCACCGTTGTTCGGTGTGGGAAAGCGACTTCCTGTCTCAATAAACAAGTGCACACAAGGCTTTGCTGGACACATAATGGGCTCTTTTTTTTTTTTTTTTTCCTTTTTTCTTTCTTCTTCTTCTTTTTTTTTTTTTTTTATTTTATACAAAAATCATTCCACACTTAACACATCAATGAAGCCACTTAAGCTCTACTGCATCTGAATTAAAGGGGGAATTGTGTGATCAAAGAGTGTGAAGGAACCACACATGGAGTTCTTCAGACACTTTACTTTTGTTACATTTGATACATAACAAACCCAATAAATATGCTTATCCCAGTAGCCCATTTCATTATCTCATATCCTTATGTTTAAGAGCATTTCCTTGAAGAGCTGCTCTCTTTCTCCTTTGTTTTTTCAGCATCGTACTTTTTTGAGGCGGTTTATTTTAAATGAAGATGCTAAAAAGAGAGAAAAAGAGAATTTATTCCAATTTATTCCTTTTTTTTTTTTGTCTAGGTGTGCTCAAACAAGGCCAAAAATCCCCTCCACTGAGTGTTTCCCTGGATGTATTTATTCATGGGAAAATACAGGCATTAACCTCAGTTATTGCAGGTTATTAGAGACAAGATTTACACCAGCAATGTTTCTTAAAACTCTTCACAATTATTCTCCACAAATTCATCTTTTTCTCTCCACCATAGATCGAACAACTTGGAAAAAGTATAGATTTTACATTGATATTTTCAGTGCTGAGAATAATTATCTACCTGCAGCTAAATTATTAAAAATAATGAAGATTGCAGCCTGCTCTTTTTTTTTCCTGTTGTTTCACATGGAAGTGACCAATTTCTCTGGCCAACAAAGAAGCTGCAAGGTCTGATTTTGGGGAATTGCTGATTATTTGTAGCCAGCAGTGACATGTGGCTGGTCAAAGAGCTGTCAGAGCTGAGCCAAAATGGGACATTTTTCAATGAGCTGGAGGTTTGGGGGGTGGTTTTTACCCACAGATGGACAAATCCACTGGTTCTGCAAGGAATCTCTGCTTCCAGAAGGAAGTTCTATAGGATTTCTGCTGGAATTGCATGGCCAAAACAATATTTAATCCATTCTACCACAAATAACCATGGTAAAACCATCCACCAAACCTCCAGGATAACTTATTTGGCAGGAAATGACAGGTGCTTTTAGCAGAGTTGTTCATTAAAAGCCATTTCAAAATGGAATTTTTCAAATTGCCTTTGTATCTCTTTTTTGTTTTTCCCGGCTTCCCCTCCACTTTCCCCAAGGGGTTCTGACAGAAATGCTCGAGACAGGAGGTTTTACATCCCCTGAAATGGTGAGATCAGCCCCTGGTTGCTGCCACACACAAGATAGGCTCCTTTTTCTTTTTAAAAAAATCAAAGAAAATGATCCTGCCTTAAAATCATGGACTGAGCTGAGCACATCCAAATGCTTCTCACGTGCAGTGGGGGGAAAAAAAAAAAAAGCACCTGAACCACCAGAATAAAAACACCAAAAAACGCAAAAAAAAAAAAAAAAAAAAACCCTAATAAAATATATTTTCTGCTCTGTTTAATTCCTATCAGTAAATATCTTTACAAATATGCTTTTGTGATGAGCACAGCCTGCTTGGAGCTGCCTTTGTTTCGAGGCTTCCCAAATCAAAACAAGCAAACAAAACAACCCCCTGCCAGCTCCTCTCCTAAGTAGGGCACGTCCCTGTCCCCATCCCGGCTCCAGCAGCTCCCAGCCAAGCCCAGTGAGGTAAAAATCTCAATATTTCACCCCAGCCATGAGCTGGAAATTCTATTCATATCTCAGAAACATCCAACTTTCCAGCAATAGAGGCTTGACCACTAATTTAGAATTTTAATCTATGAAATAGCTCCTGAAATTTGTGACAGCATCAAGAGGGGTGGATATAGGGAGGTGATTTTGGCACTTGTGGTTCAGGAGGAAAATTTGGTCAAAAAGCTCAAAAAGAACCAAGAATTTCAAAAGGTGGAAGGGAATGAGAAGTTTTGGGTGTTACTTTCCTAATTCTTTTTCAGACTCAGGGTTGCAACTAACTCTCAGGTCTGGAATAGCTGCAGGTCACAATCCTACAGCAATATTTCATTTAATTTCTACCAAAAAGAGTAGGGAAAAGAGAACCAAAACCCAACAGAGGTTTGACCACTAATTTGCAATTTTTTATCTATGAAACGGCTCCTGAAATCAGGGAAATTTGGGACAGCATCAAGAGGGGTGGACACAGAAAGGTGATTTTGGCATTTGTGGTTGAGGAGGAAAATCTGGTCAAAAAGCTCAAAGAGGAATTAGGGAAGCACCTTTCACTAGCACTTCCTAATTTCAGATATTTTTATCTCAGAAACCTCCAGCTCTCCAGCAATAGAGACCTGGCCACTAATTTTGCATTTTTTTTATCCATATAACAGGAAAATTTGTGACAGCATCAAGAGGCATGGACATAGGAAGGTGATTTTGGCACTTGTGGTTGAGGAGGAAAATCTGGTCAAAAAAAGCTCAAAGTGAACCAAGAATTTCAAAAGGTGGAAGGCAATAAGAAGTTTTGGGTGTGACTTTCTTAATTCTTTTTCAGACTCAGGGTTGCAACTAACACTCGGGTCTGGAATTGCTGCAGGTCACAATCCTACACCAATATTTCATTTAATTTCTACCAAAAAGAGTAGGGAAAAGAGAATCAAACCCCAGCAGCCTGGCTGCTACTAAAAATTAACGCTAAAATATCAACCCAAACTTGCACACTCCCCCTTTGCTTGTGGTACTCTTTATTTATAGTAGTATAAAATTTCCACATATAAAGGAAATTTTTCTACATTTCCCCTCCTCCTGTTGCTTTTTTTCTCTCTGCAAATCCACGTTGGTCATTAAATCAAGAATTGAAGAAGTTTTTAGCAGCAGGTGGTGGG
Organism: Melospiza georgiana; assembly: GCF_028018845.1. Lineage (NCBI taxonomy): Eukaryota > Metazoa > Chordata > Aves > Passeriformes > Passerellidae > Melospiza > Melospiza georgiana. The sequence goes on along the minus strand of NC_080456.1, from coordinate 3,984,557 downwards.
TAAAATCTTGTTTTACCTCCTTTAATGCATCCCATTTATTTAGGTACTACCATGCCTAAAATGATCTGCTTGGAACAAATAGGAAGGACAGAAAACATCCAAAGGATTTTTATAATGTTCTTTTTTTACCCCCCATAATTGAAATCCTCATCCAATTTTGGATTTCTGCTTCATTTTCTGAACAGGAGCTTTTAAAGGTGGCTGTGCTGGGTGTGGTTCTAATCATTTTTTGCTCCTGAGAAGAAACATTTTGGGGAAATTAAATGAGAAATAATCAATTAATAGCTTTTAAAACAGCCTGATTGCAAGAATTTGAGGGGGAAAAAGTGCAAAGGCTGCAAAACTTGCCTGAAATCTTTGCCAAAACACGTAACTGGTAATGAAAAAAAGAAACATTTGGGTTTTTTTTAAAACAGATTTAATTGAGAAAAGAGACCTCAAAGATCCACTGATGCTTCCCTAAATCACTGCAGACATTTATTCTGGCAACACATTGGACCTCATGATTAAACCAATTCCCCAACCAGAAATTTTTAATCATGATGGAAACTGGGGAGCAAATTTCAAAAAGGAAGACGTGGAATTTTTTGAATGGAGCCGTTTGGTTTTATCCTGCTGCATGAAATAAAGTTTCCCTCATTGTCTTAATTCAATTAAATTTCAAACCTGCCCTGGGAGAAGCCCGAAAAAATTGGAAAAGTTGTCTTAATGTATAAATTTAAGTATTTCTATGGATTTAACAACCAACAAAAAAATCTACCAGGTGGACAAAGCTGATCCTCCACTGGTTTTGATATGGAAGGGAAGATTAATTTCAGTTTTTGAAGATTTCTGACAATATCAATGTAGCTTGGAAATTCCACATTTCCCCTTGACAGTTTACAATGGATCGTTTGAGTTCCTCAGTCCAAAATCCTTAATTTTTTTTTAAGCTGTGGCCACTTTTCCTCATACAGGAAAAATCTAATCAGGAATTAGGGAAGCGCCTTTCACTGGCACTTCCTAATTTCAGATATTTTTAGGCCGCTGAAGATGCTAATCCTGCAATTAGAATGGAAATAAAGTGGTTTTCACAACAATTCTTGGCAGGAAGGGAATTCCAGCAGCCTCTTTTGCTCCAATATGAGAGATTCCAGGAAAAACCTCCCCACCGACCTCAGCAAATAAAATAAAAAAGGAAAATTCCAAGTCAGGCTGGACTGAGAGATTCAGATCCAGGATTAATTTATTGATTTAGAGTGAGCAGAAACCTTAGACACACACACAACGTCCCTTTCCCTAAAGGAAAATTATAAATTATTCCATACTAGAAATAAATTCCTCATAAGTATAAATTATTCCATATTGGAAACGAATTTTCTCATTGGCACAGCCGTGGCTGAAAATCACACCTAAAATCTGATCATTTTAATTCAAATTAAAATCTGCAGGTCATAATGAGATTAATATGAGTTATATTTCAGAGAGGAACAGTGAAAGTGGAGAAAAATTCAGTTTTTTAATTCGAGGAGAATAATCCCAACCAGATCCTGTCTTGCCAGCATGGCACAGCTGAGACTTTTTGGTATCATTCAATAAAAAATAAAAATTGTTACCACACCATCCAACTACATTTTCCAAGTGCTTTACACTGAATTTTAACTGATTTAAAAGAATATCATTCAAAATACATTAATTTAATGTCTGCAGAGAAAGATTTGGGCTGTTAGCACTGAAATAAGAGTGGGAAAAGGTGGAGCCACTAAACCTTCAGTGGAGCTCCTGAAAACACTGGATTTTGCATTAAAAAGAGCCCAGAAATGGATATTTTTTATAACATAAATATGTACTTTATATAATAATAATACATTCATAATAATTCATTCATAATAATAAATAATAATTTAAATTGCATTGTTTTAATGCATCCACAGAATGATTTTGGCTGTTAGCACTGAAATAAGAGTGGGAAAAGGTGGAGGCACCCAACCTTCAGTGGAGCTCCTGAAATCAGTGGATTTTGCATGAAAAAGAGCCCAGAAATGGATATTTTTATAACAAAAATGTATATTTGATATAATAATATAATAATATAATAAATGCATTATAATAAATAATAATTAAAATGCATTGTTTTAATGCCTCCAAAGAAATATTTTGGCACTGAAATAAGAGCGGAAAAGTTGGATCTGGACCTTAATCTTTAGTGGAGCTCCTGAAAACACTGGATTTTGCATGAAAAAGAGCCCAGAAATTGATATTTTATATAATATAAAAGCATATTTCATATAATAATAATTAAAAGGCATAATAATAAATAATAATTCAAAATGCACAAATTCCAGTGTCTCCCGAGGACGATTTTAGCACTGAAATAAGAGTGAGAAAATGTGGATCTGGACCTTAACCTTCAATGGAGCTCCTGAAAACACTGGATTTTGCATAAAAAAACCCCTAGAAATGGATATTTTATATAACATAAATGTAAATTTTATATAATAATATATTAATACATGAATAATAGCAAATAATAATTCAAAATGCATTGTTTCAGTACCTCCAGAGAAAGATTTGAGGACTGAAATAAGAATGTGAAAAGCTGGATCTAGACCTTCAGTGGAGCTCCTGAAAACACTGGATTTTGCATTAAAAAAAACCTAGAAATGGATATTTTATATAACATAAATGTAAATTTTATATAATAATATATTAATACATGAATAATAGCAAATAATAATTCAAAATGCATTGTTTCAGTGCCTCCAGAGAAAGATTTTAGCACTGAAATAAGAGGGAGAAAAGGTGGATCTGGACCTTAATCTTCAGTGGAGCTCCTGAAAACACTGGATTTTGCATGAAAAAGAGCCCAGAAATGGATATTTTATATAACATAAATGTATATTTTATGTATTTTATGGAGCAAAGAGACAAGGAGTTCTCTCCTCCTGCTGCTCCTCTCGCTTCCAGCGGGGCCTGGGTCAGTGCAAGGGAAGATTTGCAGGCCAGGATGTAACCCAGGATGAGCTGAAGTGGGGATGTGAGCCGTGAAATTTGAATTTCAGACACATTCAGAGGTAGGAGAGCCCCTCTGTTCTGCCTGAACTTCAGATAAGCACACGCTGTGCCACGGCTCTGCTCTGCTCACAGCGTTCCTCGAGTTTTCCCTGCAGCAGGAGGAAAGGGAGAGGGGGAAAAAAAAGAAAAGAGAAGAAAAAAAAAAATGGAGAAAAGGGGGGAAAAAAAGGAGGGGAAGAGAGAGGGAAAAGTTTGGTTTCCAGGAGTTGTTTTGATGTGTGGATACCCAAAGGCTGCGTTCAATCAAACCCCAGACAAAGCTTCTCCAAGACCTTCCTCACCTTCCAAGGCCTTCCCCACCTTCCAAGACCTTCCTCACCTTCCAAGGCCTTCCTCACCTTCCAAGGCCTTCCTCACCTTCCAAGACCTTCCTCACCTTCCAAGGCCTTCCTCACCTTCCAAGACCTTCCTCACCTTCCAAGACCTTCCTCACCCTCCAGAGGCAATTTTTCGAGGATTTTCCTGTGATTCCCTGCCAGGACAGAGTTTTTCCTGAGCTCCAGAGAAGGAATCTCTTTGATTTCCACTTTGGAGGGAGACTCCAAACCCCAGGGATGCTCGGAAAAACATGGCCTTGGAGGATCAGGGGGTAAAATAAATAAATAAACCTGAAGAAGTTTCTGGAACATTTTCAGTAAAGATTCTTGGATGAGTTTCTTCATTTTTCCTGCTGCTCTGAGGGTTTTTCATGCCCTGACCATCCCCAAATAAATTGATTTCCATCCACCCAACTGAAGCTCCAGCCACTGTATTTTTCGGTGTCCACAGGGTTAAAAATGCTCAGAAATCCACAAAGTTCGGTCCCACTGCCTTTATTTTCTGATCTATCACCAAGTCAGGTTGCAGAAATATAACTAAAAACTAAAATAGAGCTAAATAAAAAATATAACTAAAATAGAACAGAAATATATAAGAAATATAAGATATAAGATATATAAGATATATAAGATATATAAGATATATAAGATATATAAGATATATAAGATATATAAGATATATAAGATATAAGAAATATAAGAATTATAAAATACAAGAAATAAAAGATATAAGAAATATTAAAGATATAAAAAATAAGAGGGTGGAGAGAGTGAGATAAATGATACACACACCAATAGACAGAAGCAATTAATTAGATACAGCTGATAGATGTTCTCAAGTAAAACAAATATCAACTCGCAGGGATTTGGTTTTTCCCTTGTATTGTGAGATTTGATCAATTAATCTTAGTTAGAACGCCTTTTTTTATAAGAAAATCAATCAGCACTTGAATTGTTGAGCGAGTTCATCCCTTCCTTTGCTCTTCTCCTCCTGGAAGTTCATTTTTGATCCGGAATTTTGGCTCCCATTTTGTTTCCCAGCAAAGCCACCCCAGCCAGACAATAACAGCAGAACCTATTCCTTCCTTACCAGACAGCACCCCTGTCTTGGGACAGAATTCTCAGGCTGTAAATCAACTTGAAAAGCTAATTTAAGGATATTCACTCGCACTATTCAGGGCTGTATAAACATTCCAAATTCCAATTTTTCATCAAGACATATGTGAGCATTTAAAAGGGACTTAAAAGAGCCATTTTGCAGCTGAAGGGAGAAGACCGAGCTCCAGCTCTTTATTATTTTCCCCCTCCAACGAGATTATCATGTAATATTAATACACAAAATACATATATATATATAATTTCTAGTGTCTCTGTGTATTTATGAAGTCCTAAGGGATGGCAGAGTTCCTTCAGCCCAGGGAAAAGCTGGAGGAAACTGCAGGAACAACAAGAGCGGCCCTCGAAACATCAAATGCGCGACGGAATTTCGTCGGGCCGCCGCAATTTCTTGCCCCGGTGCTGTGGTGTTGGTTTTCACTGTATCTGCTGCTTTAATTGTTTCTGCCTGTTCAGCCCTTTGTCCGCCCAAACCCCCTCGCCTTAGGGAGAGTTCAGAATCAAAAGGTGGGACGGGGCTCGGGCAGGAAATGAGCGCTGGTGGCGCGGCGGAACTAAAGGAGAAAGTTCAGGAGTGGCTCTAGGAATGGGGTAAATGAATACAAATTTTAGGGTTTCTCCCTCTGTCTCTGCTCTTGGTTTTTTGGTTTTTGATTTTTTGTTTTTTTTTTTTTTTTTTTGCATGGTTTTGTTGCCACTTCTCCCCCATAAACCCTGGGTTTGTGACTCTGGAATTAAAGGAGAAAGTTCAGGAGTGGCTCTAGGAATGGGTAAATTAATACAAATTTTAGGGTTTCTCCCTCTCCTCCTGTTGATTTTTTTTTTGGTTGATTCTGTTGTCACTTCTTCAAATAAACCCCACAAATTCTGGGTGTGTGACTCTGGTATTAAAGAAAAAGTTCAGGAGTGGCTCTAGGAATGGGTAAATGAATACAGATTTTAGGGTTTCTCCCTCTGTCTCTTTTTTTCTGGTTTTGGTTTTTTGGTTTTGGTTGGTTTTGTTGTCGCTAATCCAAATAAACCTCAGGAACCCTGGATTCGTGACTTTGGAATTAAAGCAGAAAGTTCAGGAGCGGCTCTAAGAATGGCTGGATTAATACAAACTTTAAGGTTTCTCCCTCCATCTCTGCTCTTGATTTTTTGGGGATTCTTGGTTGGCTTTGTTGCCATTTCTCACCACAAACCCTGGATTTGTGACTCTGGAATTAAAGGAGAAAGCTCAGGAGTGGCTCTAGGAATGGCTGGATTAATACAAACTTTAGGGCTTTTCTCTCTCCTTCTGCTCTTGTTGTTTTTGGTTTTTGGTTTTTTTGGCTTTTTTTGGTTGGTTTTGTTGTCATTTCTCCAAATAAACCGCACAAACCCTGGGGGTGTGACACCAGAATTAAAGGAGAAAGTGTAGGAGTGGCTCTGGGAATGGCTGGATTAATACAAACCTTAGGGTTTCTCCCTCTGTCTCTGCTCTTGGAATTTTGGGGTGGTTTTTTTTTGGTTTTTTGTGTTTTTTTGGATGGTTTTGTTGCCATTTCTCCCCACAAACCCCTCAAACCTTGGGGGTGTGACACTGGAATTAAAGGAGAAAGTGTAGGAGTGGCTCTAGGAATGGCTGGGGTAATACAAATTTAAGGGTATCTCTTTCTTCCCCCCGTTCTTATTGGTTTTGGCTTTTTTTAGTTGGTTCCGTTGCCACTTCTCCAAATAAACCCCAGGAACCCTGAATTTGTGACTCTGGAATTAAAGGAGAAAGTGCAGGAGTGGCTCTAGGAATGGGTGGATCAATACAAATTTTAGGGCACCTCCTTCTCTCCCTGCTCTTGTTGTTTTTGGGTCTTTTTGGTTGGTTCTGTTGTCACTTCTCCCCACAAACCCTGGATTCGTGACTCTGGAATTTAAGGAGAAAGCTCAGGATTGGCTCTAGGAATGGGTAAATTAATACAAATTGTAGGGTTTCCCCGTCTCCTCTTGTTGTTGCGTTTTTTGATTGGTTCTGTTGTCCTGATCCAAATAAACCCCACGAACCCTGGGGGTGTGACCCTGGAATTACAGAAGAAAGCTCAGCAGCGTCTCTAGGAATGAGTAAATTAACACAAATTTTAGAGTTTCTCCCTCTCCCTCTCTGCTCTTTTTGTTGCTGTTGGGTTTTTGGGAGTATTTTGACTGATTTTTGTTGTCACTAATCCAAATCAACCCCCCAAACCCTGCGTTTGTGCCCCCACTCTGCTGATGGGAAGGTCTGCCTGTGCTTTGGGGCCACCCCAGCCCTTCGACGGAAAGAGGGAGAGGGAGCAACGCTCAGGTTTCCATTTTCGGTGGGGGACCGCAAAGTGAGCTCCCAAAATTCCTCACAACGCCCATGGCACGCTCCAGGAAAACAAACAGAGCTGGCACTGGGATCTGTGCATGGAATTTCATTTCGCCCCCCTTTTTTTTAAGTGCACTCATTCCTCCTCTCCTCTGCTGTCTCTCCCTTTCCCATTTTTTGTTTTTCCTCTCAAGTCTTTGGACAAAAGATTCCACAATCAGAGATGCAAACACCAAGCAAGGAGGATTTGTGCTTAAAATGCCACATGGCCAATAAAACCTATTTTACAGCAGATCTCACCTTTTACAAGCAAGTTGACCACTGTAAGGGAAAAAAGAAACAAAAGTGGCCCAAAATCCTGGTATAAAACAGCCCCCCAACCCTCAATTACAGCTATTTAAACAATTCTCTGAAAAATACCAAGATTTTCAAAATAAAAATAATAATACTTAGGAAAATAAATAAACATAAAATAAATAAAAATAATAATAATAATAGGAATTTCAGTATGCAACCAAACCAACCAAAAGGTACGAGGCCACAGATTTCAGGAATTAATTTGGGTTAATTCAGATGGCAGAGATGAGGTAGGCAAAATAACAAGCAATTACCTTTTCCTGCCTTTGAAGAACAATGAACTTGGGAACTGGTCCAACTTTAGAAAGAGTGATTACAGATTTTCTGCTCAGAGGAACCTCTCCCTCCTCAAGACATACAACACATGTGTACATATGTACTTTTTATGGCCATCCACTTATCTGCAGCCCATAACACTCGCAGGATTAATTAAAGATAAAATTCAATTATTTATTACATACCCTGCTAATTATTTTTGAAGCTCCATAAAGAGAGCAGGAAAAGCTGCCCAACACAAGCCATAATTAAGCAGAAAAGCAGCATTTGTGTGGTCACTTGGCCAATCCAGCATGCAAAGCGTTTATCATTTAACCATTTCCTTTATATTGTGCACCAGCCTAGAAGGGTTTGAAAGCTGGGCAGAATGACAAATTCGACTTAAATCGAACTTTGAGGAGGGAATATCTATTTCGACGAGTTTCGACAATCACTTTAGCGGATAATAAGCGACGTTAAATAAAACATGTAGCTAAATAGGCATTAAAGGCCTTTTACATACTCGGAAGAAAAGAAAACAGTTTTTTTTCCTCTTTTTTTTTTTTTTTCCCCCCCTTTTTTTTTTTTTTTTTAATGCTGCAGACTGCAGGCATTTTGGTCTATCTCTGTCAAGTGCAATTCTTTCTTGATGAATGACAAGGTACGATAATAGGCTGCCGTTACCAGGGCAACCAGACAGCAGAGCTGTGTGCCTTGAATTTTGTCATCTGAAAATGAAACCAGAAGCAAAAGAAAAGCTGAGAATCGAGCGACAGATTAACTCTGAGGGGGGGGGGGGGGGAACGTCGGGGGGGAGAGGGAGCACAGGAGGAGGAGGAGGAGGAGGAGGAAGGAGAGAGCAAGGAGGGGGAGAGGGGGGGCTGCATTACAAGCAATTAAAATTACTGTAATCTGCGCTCGCTGTGTGTGTCTGGCTTGCAGTTGCAGCTAGGATTTGTCAATAAGCTTCCAGCTCTGTTTTCCTCACCGTTCTCTTTGTTCTAGAAATGTGGAGGGGGGGAAAAAAAAAAAAAAAAGCTTTAAAAAGTACTTTGCAGGGCACTCACCTTTAGCAGCAGCTCTCCCAGTTGCTCCCAGTCCCACCCAGCTGGGAGAAGAGGATGCAACACTCGTTTTGTCCAAAACCTTCAGTTTGCACCAGGCTTTAACAGCACTTGAAAAAAAGAATTTTTAATTTTATTCCTGGCTCACTTCAGGTCTCATTAGGCTAAACAGGATCCCCTCAGCCCAAGAATTCCCCAAGGATTTACTCAATGCCTTCACCTGGGCCTGGGAAAGTCTCCTTGGAGTCCTCACCTCATTCGCCTGATTTTTGATCAGAGCCATCCCCACGGGAATTGGTTTTGTCTCACAGGGACAAAGTTGGGGACATTCAGGCAAAGGTTGGAAGGACAAGAGCTCAAAGACAGACTATTCACCAACTCCAACCTGGCATCAAATTTAAACACCAGGATCTGGGCTTGGTTCAGCTTGGCTTTGTGGAGATGGGCTAAAATTCTCTCCTTTGTACCCATGAATTCCAATCAAACAGAACCAACACACACACACAAGCCTTGGGTTTATAAAAAATGCCCAAACTGCCAAGTTTAAGCTGTAGATGCACAATGTAAATGGCTTCTAAAACTCAAAATATTCTGAGCTGAGCCACTGGTTTATTCTGGAGCTGTAGGATTACAGGATGTCCTGAGTTGGGAGGGACACACAGGGATCATCAAACCCCACCTTGTCCCAAAGCTCCTGGAGCTCTGGCAGCTCATTCCCCATTCCCTGGGCAATGGTCAGTGTCCCACCACCCTCTGGGGAAAGAAAATCTTCCAAACACTCAACAAAACCTGATCAGATTTAAACACCAGGATGGTTGATTCTGGACTCTGTGGAGATGAGCTAAAATTCTCTCCTTTGTACCCATGAATTCCAGTCAAACAGAATCAACACGCACACAAGCCTTGGATTTATAAAAACACTCAAACTGCCAAATTTAAGGTGTAGAAGCATGGTGTAAATGGCTTTATAAACTCAAAATATTCCCAGCTGAGCCAAAAAATCTCTGCTTGCCCAAGCCCCAGGAACTAAACCTGCAGCAAATTTCCTCAGTTCTGTAACCTGAGCCCTCAATATTCGTGTTTCACCCTCTTTCATTCCCCCCCAGAGATTTTTACAGATGTCTTCTCTCCCTAACCTCCTGCGTTCTCAGATTGGACTTCACTCCTGCAGTTTGGTGGAAGAGCTGTTGATGAAAGAAAAACCTCCTGTAATTCCTCTGCAGCCCCTCAGGCGAAACTGCCCGTGATCCTCGTGTGCTGTGGGTGAATCATTAGGGCTCCTGCACCTCAGGAATTGTAATTTTTGCCAAGTTTGAAAGATGAGGAAACCACCACAGAGAAAAATCTGCCTGAGTCAGAGCCTTTGAAGAGTCCACAGGACTCTTTCCTCCTCCTTCAGTTTGGACCAGGCTTTAACAGCTCTTGAAAAAAGGATTTTGGATTCCTGGCTCACAATTCAGATCTCATTAGGCCAAATTTCTTCCCAAATGAGCTTTGTCTGAAAACACTGATTTAAAACGTATTTAATTCAATTAAAAAAAAGAATGCAGAGCAATAAATGTTGCCTAACCAAAATTACTCCACCTTTGCACAGGGAAATTGTACTCTGAGCGTGTCAGTCATAGAGATGACATGTTCTGGAAATAAAAATTCATAACCTCTGCGTGTTTTTACATGGGCAAGTCAGTTACCTGATTTTTGAGTTATCTAAAGGAAGTGATCATCCCTCCCTTTTCTCCATCTAATGGGTTATAAAAGAATGACTTAAATTTTTTTGGTAGCTTGACCACATTTGAATATTTTCCATGGAAGGAGTGATTTTTCCCAATATCATCATTGGTGTGATCGGCTGTTTTGCCTTGGCAAGCCCAGGGTGTTGCAGTTCTGCTGATTTATTTTGGCCCGGCTGTCACCCCATGCCTGTGTCTGCGTGGCACCAAGGAGAGGAACCCCTGCCCGCCCTGGCAGCAGCAGCAGCTTCATCCCTCATGGGCGAATTAGCTCTGGGTGTTTTGGGAGGGAACGAGGCCATTCATGCACTCACACAAAGTTTTGGAGCTGGATCGTCTCCCCGTTCCAGCTGAGCTCCTGCACAGGTAGCAGGAAGCCAACATTTTGGTTTTTTGCGGTTTGAAGGAATGATCTGGGCTGCTCCTCCAGTCTCCATCTAAGCAAGTGGTCACCAGGGCAATTACAAACTTGTCTTTATTGCCAGCTGTTTCCAAACCCTGCCTTTGAAATTTCGCTTATTCCTCCTCTTCTGTTCAGTTTTTGAGAGGCAACAGGAATCTGCACTAGAATTTGTCACCAGCTGCATTTATAACATGTGAAGGTGTTACTCCTGATGGTCTGGTAACCCCCAAATTGGTTTTGTCCAATGCAAAAAGAGTTTTTATTAAGGGATTTGTTGTATTTAGGGTTTTTTTAATTTCCATTTTCTATTATTTCCTTTTTTTTTTCCTACTGCCCTTTACTATTCTCTCTGCATTCTCCTGTTTGTGCATTGTAAGAGAGGAAGAAAATGAGTTCTGCTTTATTTGAATCACTAAAAATCAGGAGATTTGGAAAACACACTAAATTCCAGCCTTTCTGCAGCTACCACCCATCAATTCCACTTTTCCCCATCGTGTAGCACAGGTGCCTTTCACCATTTGGGAAGTCTCATGGCAGAACCATGAAAACCATTTGGGAAATGCTCTGTTAAACCTTGGGAAATGCTCCTTGAAACTTTGGGAAATGCTCCTGAAAACCTTGAAAAATGCTCCATGAAACTTTGGAAAATGCTCCTTAAAATTTTGGGAAATGCTCTGTTAAACCTTGGGAAATGCACCTGAAAACCTTGGGAAATGCTCCTTAAAACTTTGGGAAATGCTCTGTTAAACCTTGGGAAATGCTCCTGAAAACCTTGGGAAATGCTCCTTGAAACTTTGGGAAATGCTCCTTTAGACCTTGGGCAGCCCTTCTACCTGCTTTGGTCAGAAAAAGAAATCCTGTTAACAGAAATTATCAGCATATTAATAATTTTGATTTTTCTCACAGCTGGGTGAGGCAGTGCAGAGCACAACCACCATGATTATTTTAAATCTGGGACTGAATTAAGGCCTCAGAGCTGTCTTAACCCCACTAGAGCACCCTGGTTTTTAACCTCCCTTCCGTGCACCTCTGTGTTAACTCAAGCTGGGGCTGAGTTACGGCTCCTTCTCATCGCTGATAAGCAGTGGCAGAGCCAAATCTGGAGTTGCCTCAGCCTTGTGCATCCATCAGCAGCGTGTCAGGCAGATTTTGGTCCTGGAATCCTTATTAACAGTGGTGATGGAAGAGGCCCCTGGAAAAGAGCGGGGATTTCAAACCCCTCCACGCAGAGGTGACAGCTCAACAAATCACCTTTGGATTTGTGAGCTCAGCAGATTGTTCCTGGAAGCTGTTGAGAGAAAATAAATATGGAAAACCACAATGTCATTTCTAAGAGTCGCTTTTCAGAGCCTGACCACATTTTAAGTATCTGCTAAGTGATGTCCTTTCTCCTCCCCTGCTCCCGGCCAAAACCAATGTTGTATCAGTCTCCCGACAAAGACAAGCTTGACGCTGGGGTTGCAGACACCAAAACAAATACCACCTACAGCCCTCGTGAGTCACACAACTCATGTGATTTAAAACAAAAAATGATAATAAAAAAAATAATTAAAGAAAGAACAGCTCAACTAATTCTTAATCTGTGAGACTCACAGAAAGGAAATGACACAGTGAGGATTTTTTCTTTGCGGATGACTCGGTGTTTGAGGGAGAGAGGATGAGTTATAAATGTGAAATAATGCAGCACAACTTTACATAATAAATGAATTTTGCAGCGGGGCCCTAACCCACCCTGCATGGTCTGACCCCACGGGGTGTCAGTGTCTCTGGGAAAGTGCAAAACTTCCTTTCATTTCCATGGAGCTGGATGGAAGTGAATCCCAGAATCACAGAGTCGCAGGATCACAGAATAATCACAGAACAATGAGGCTGGAAGAGACCTCTAAGATCATCCAGCCCAACCTGTGCCCTGACACCTCAACCAGACCATAGCACCGTGTCCACTCTTTTATTAAACACATCCAGAGATGGTGATTCCACCACCTCCCTGGGGAAGAGCATTCCAGTGCTTTATTATTCTTTTGGCAAAAAATTTCTTCCTAATATCCAACCTATCCCTTCCCTGATGTAGCTGGAGCCTGTGTCCTGTGGTTCCATCCGAGACCAACCCCAGCTGTCTCCAGCCTCCCTTCAGGAAGGTTTAGAGAGCAATAAGGTCACCTCTGAGCCTCCTTTTCTCCAGGCTAAACAACCCCAGCTCCTTCAAACGTTCCTCGCTCACAGGGTTTGTGTTCCCAGCCCCTCTCCAGCCTCATTGCCCTCAGCTGGGCAGCTGAACCAGCTCCAGCCCTGGTTCGTTGATCCTGAAATGTCAGCACAGCCTCCAGACCCCAGCCTGCTCCCTTTGGGAAGCCCTGGACGCTGGCAGGAGAAGCTTTGATGTCTTTGCACCTGTCTGTCCTTCTGTGCTGCTCCCTTCAGCAAACTTCTCCAAGTGTCCTTCCTGAAATCTGCCTCAGGGATGAACAGAATGTTTAGGAAGGACTGGGGAAATTGGTTTTTTGGAGAGAAAGATAATGCTAAGCTTATATCCATGGCATCTGGTTATGGGTACATTAAAATGTATTTAAATACTGGTATTAAATGAGAGCTTCTTGCTCTGAGCATAGTTGTCCAATAAATTATTTCAGAAATGGCCTCAGACTTTTGCAATAATCGGTTTTTGGCAAGCAACAGGACTCTTAAAAGAGCCACTCTATCATTCTGAGGAGATCATAAATGGGAGTTAACTCCTAGATACGGTCGTTTGCAAAACCATCAGAGGTAATAACAAAATATGAGCCACTTCTAAATGGACTGCTGAGGAGGAAAAAACCTGTCACCAACCCTCAGCAGGCCAGCAAATGCAGGCAGAATGTATTATACCCTGCAGGCCAGCAGATCCCCTCTGTGTCAGCTGGAGCTGGCACAAGAGAGTTTTTCTCTTTGAGAAGAATGCCAGAGCTGTCTGGTGGGCATCATCTCCAGTGGGCACTGAGAGCTGTGTGCTCCCAGCTCTGCTTCTCCCTTTGATGCCATTTTCAAGTTTCACTTTCAGCCTTCTGTTCTCTCCAACAAAAGAACAAACAAGTCTCTCAGATTTTTTTTTTTTCCCCCAAAAAAATGTCATTGCTCATCAACCTCTAACCACTCTTTTTTCTACAGACGGATTCTTCACAGGAGCACAGAACCAGGAGGAGATTTTGTCCTGCTCTGGATGGCTGAGGGGCAGCTTGGTTACTCATGCACCACATCCCAAATGATGGCACTGCTGACTCATGGTGACACAGGCATAGTGAGAATATGGTGAAAATATGGGAATTCTCACTCTCAGATCTCATATCTCTGTTCTCTGTGACTAGGACAGGACCAGCATGGTGAGATCATGGGAATTCTCAGTCTTTGAGGTGGCCCACAAATCCCGGCTCTCTCTGGACAGGACCAGCATGGTGAGAATATGGGAATTCTCACTTTTTGAGGGGCCTCAAATCCCTGCTCTCTCTGACCAGGGAGAGAGAGCAGGGATTTGTGGGCCACCTCAAAGACGTGAGGACCAGCATGGTGAGAATATGGGATTCTCAGTCTTGGAGGTGGCCCTCAAATCTCTGCTCTCTCTGACCAGGGACAGGACCCGAGGGAATGGCTGGGAGGAGAATCAGGGGATTTTTGGCTCAGCTAGGAATATTTTGAGTTTATGAAGCCGTTTACACCGTGCATCTACAGCTTAAACTTTGCAGTTTGGGTGTTTTTATAAACCCAAGGCTTGTGTGTGTGTTGATTCTGTTTGACTGGAATTTATGGGTACAAAGGAGACAGTTTTAGCTCATCTCCACAAAGCCCAGATCCAGCCATCCTGGTGTTTAAATCTGATCAGGTTTTGTTTGTCTTCCAAGCTCAAACCTCTGAGTTTGGAAGATTTTCTTTCCTCAGAGGGGGGTGGGACACTGACCATTGCCCAGGGAATGGGGAATGAGCTGCCAGAGCTCCAGGAGAGTTTGCACAAGGTGGGGTTTGATGATCCCTGTGTGTCCCTCCCAACTCAGGACATCCTATAATTCTACAATTCCAGAATAAAGCAGTGTCCAGCTTTAATGATGAGCCAAAATGAACCAATTATCCATGGAAACCCATGAAAAACACCCCTTAGACACTCTGGATTTGGGGCTCTTGATGGGGAGCTGAAGGCCTTGAGCTGTAGGCCTCGAGCTGACAGAGGAACCCAAATATTTGGAGTAGGACAAGAAGCAGCTTTGCCAATTTCACTTATCTGTTTCCATAACAGTTGGAGAGGCTCCTGCATCTCCAGTGGGGAGTGGGTGGGGGGTTAGGAGAGCTGTCACACTTTGATAAGTAGGGCACTCCGTTATGAAAGATTAAGGCCAGAGATGAGGATGCAGCTGAGTGTAAATGAGACTCCCAAGAGTGAAGATCAAAGTTGGGAGGAAAACCATAGGAAAGCATGAAAACCAAGCTTCCTACAAGGAACTGAAGCATGAAATGGCCATGGTGACTTTCAGCTGAAGGCCTTACTGAAAGTTTTTGGGATGGGGTCTCTGTGCCAAGCTTGGATGGTCCTCACTGGAAACAGATGGGAAAAGAGGGGTTCCTGCACATGTCCCATGAAAAGAATCAACTCTGCAGGCTGGGGAATCCAGCCAGACAAGATACAGCTTTGATATTTCTTGGCATTTTTCTCCAATAAATATGAAGACCACAAGACTTTTAAAAAAGCCCAGAGGGTTCTTGTCTGTGTGTAGTCATGTAAACCACTGCTCATCAGAGAGGCTTGCTGGCCAAGGAATTAAAGCTGTTTCCTTCCTGGCCCCATTTGTTAAAGATTTTGTCTCTGCTGCTTCAGTACATCATAACTGGCTGGGACTTCACAGGATGGGAGAGGGAAAATCTCTTCCACAACAAGGTGATGGCCATGAACACTCATCTGGGGCAGGAAAAGAAGGTGCCTCAATTCCATATTCCCTTTATCACAGCAACTCTGCACATGTTGTTACCTTGGCCAGTTCTCTCACTCTGAATGACTTCATGTGAAATTTGGGGTAAATAATTTGGGGTAAATTAATGATAGCCATGAACAGGAAAAGAAGCTGCACTGGTCTCAATTCCATATTCCCTTTATCACAGGAACTCTGCACATGTTGTTACCTTGGCCAATTCCTTCCCTCTCTGAATGATTTCATGTGAAATTTCGGGTAAATAATTTAATTTCCCTGCAAAAGATGAGGGGTTTAAATAACGATTGTACTTACCCTATAAACTGCAACTTAGATCCATCTCATCTGAGCATCTGATAATCTCTTGCTGCTTCCCATATTGTGAGCATTAAGTTTGTGGAAATGTGGCCTGGAAGGAGCAGGAATGAGGTCTGTGCTCGTGCTCAGGTCAGAGGAGCAGTAAAAGGAACACGGAGGAGCTGCTTTGGCAATGGTGCTTCTCACTTCCCAGATCCCAGCCTCCTTTAATCAACTTTTCTAAAGTATGTGAGGAAAGGAGGGAGGAACACTGAGCTCCTCTTGTGAGCTTCTCTCCAAGGCTATTTTCAGCAGCTGCTGCTCATTGCAGCTTCCAGTGGAGGGGAGATAGGGGTGGCATCTCCCACTGAATGTGCCAGCACTGCTGCCTGCACCACCACATCTCAATTGGAGGTTAAAAAGGATGGTTTGAGGTGCTTGCTGAGCATCCCTGGGCAGCTGCAGGTGAGGGAGCTCTGCCCTCCTTGGATTTGCCCTGTATTTGACCTGTCCCATGCCCAGGGACAGTGACCTGCTCCCATGGCTGATGCTGGCAGCTCCTTCCCTTTCACGGGGTTTATAGTGGGGCACAGAGCCTTGCAGGGTTATTTTTCCCCCTTCCTTTTCACGGGGTTTATAGTGGGGCACAGAGCCTTGCAGGGTTATTTTCCCCCTTCCCTTTCACAGGGTTTGTAGTGGGACACAGAGCCTTGCTGGGTTATTTTCCCCCTTCCCTTTCACAGGGTTTATAGTGGGACACAGAGCCTTGCTGGGTTATTTCCCCCCTTCCCCACTTTTTCTCCTTCAGTTTCCCATTCCATCCTCATCATCTCTTTCCCTCCCTGGATCTCCATTTTACACTGGGGACAAGTCAGGTGTGAGATTCCCCATCCCTCCACCCCAGCTCTGCCCACCACCAGCCCGAGGGGTTTCCCTTTGGTCACTGAAACCCTGCAGCAATAAATTGGGCAGGGCTGATGGAATTGTGGAGAGCACGAGATGGGCCTGGCTCTGCAGGAGCTGAACCACACAATTTGCAATTCCTGGGCTGGAGCTGAGGAAAGGCTCTGGGTTCCTATCCAGGGAAGTGGGTCAGGCTCATTCCTGTGCTGCTGCTGCATTTCCATCCCACCTTTAGCTGTGAGCAGAGCCACAAGATCCTCACACCTTCCCCTCTGGCAGCAGGGCCAAACTCTGGGATGAATTCCTGATTTTATTTCCACCACTTTTCCCCAGTGCTCTCCCTCCTCCCATCCCTGCAGAAAGCAATTCCTGACTGGGAGCACAGCACCCAGCAACTTCCAGGAGAGCAGGAATATTTATATCAGCTGAACCAGATTATGTTTAGCTTCAGTGCCCTGTTTCAGCAACAATAATGTTATGAATAATCCTTTTATGTTCCTACATCTTGTATAAATATCTGAAACGTGTAGAAAACCAAGCAGAGGAGGGAATTCATTAAGGTGGCCAATGTTGCTCTGAGGAACAAGGGGCTGCTTAGGAGAGTTAAAATTGGTTTATCCCATTACTTTTTCTTTAGAAAGAAACTAAGTCTAAGGAAATTTTTCTGAACAATGGTGGGTGTTAGTTTGTGGAAGCATATTCCTGAGGAGATCAGGGGAGAATTAGTGTGTTAGTTCAGCTGCCCTAAAATATGCATGATAGTTTTTCTTCTGTGTTTTACTGCAAAATTCCTGATCAGGCAGGTCCAAAGTCTGGAATCAATAGTAATTTTTCAATAGAGTTCCATGGATTTACAGGCAGGCCCCATGTGCTCATTATTTAAAATAAATGAAGGGAAGAAATAGTGAATCAAAATGTGACAGGAGCAGCAATTTTTGGAAAATCCCCCTAATTTTAAAGAGACCTCCAAGCCAATTTTTAAAGACAAAACAGGGCATGCATTGAATTTTCAGCTCAATGACATCATGTCACCCTGATTTCATCTGGTCCCCGCATGTTCCTGCTGGAGTGTAACTCGATGCAGCTCCATCCAGCCCGTGGCACGCTGTGATTTATTACAATTTAAATGATAAAGCACCCAAGAATGTTCAGGCAATTGGATTAGCCCATTGACTGAATGTGCAGACAGCTATTTTTAGGGAAGAGGTGTCGGTTTGTGCAATATTAGATGGCCTGATCTGGTTTTTATTGAGGGGAATTTCCCTTCTCTCGTGGTTCTGATGTTACCTCTGTGTTCTGCTCTTTTTAAGTGGAGGTCTGAATGTCACAAGATTTTATTCACCAAAGGTGAGACCAAGTTCTTAACACCCTCTGCTGAATCTTCTGAGAGAGAGATAGGCTGGCAGGACAAACCAAACCCGAATTTTGCCTGCAGTTTAGAGAGATTTTAAACTCGGATTTTGGTGTTCCCACATTCTGCAGGGATGGGTCAGCAATGACAATTTATGAGGAGCAGGACTAGAACACATGCAAGCCTCTGGCTGCCAAGTTCTTGATTCACACCATCCCATCCTCGTAAATTATCAGGTGGATCCTCCAAGCTGGAAGCTGCTGGACCCACGGCTCCAGACAGACAGACAGACAGACAGACAGGAAGTGGGAAAAAAAGATGCTCCTGTCTTTTGTTTGACGAATATTTTAGGATAAGGCACAGAGCCAAAGCAAAAATAACCCTGAAACTGGAATAATTCATGAATAGCCCTGAAACTGGAATAATTCATGAATAACGTGGCACAACAATGAAAGGTTCGCGTTAGAGCAGTGGATTCTTTAATTCGGCCAAGAGGAGAAAGTGCTAAAATCAACACAAAGGGATCCCATTAGGAGATGAAAGGCTTGTTGCAATCCCTTTGGTTTACTCAGCTGGGTCACTTTAGGAGCGCTGAGTGCTCAGGTGTGGCCTAATTCTCCTTTTTTTGTGTTCCTAAGCAAGGGCTGAGGGCGTGTTTAGGTGGGAAGGGAATTCGAGATGTGTATTGGAAGGAGGGCATTAACATTGCGGCCACCCTACTAAAACCGCTTCAATTCCTCGGGACAAAATCAGGCAAAGGGCCCCGGTGGCTCAAAAATTTTGCTTTTTTTTGACAGCAAACTCTTCATTTCACATGAAAGCACCAGCAGCTTCTGGGAAACAGATTAAATCTAGTTCCAAACTTCCTCTTGATATGGATAAAAAAATGTCTGGGCTGATCCCAGCAGGAACGAGCCCTCCTGCTGCTGAGCCCTGGGTTCAGAGCTTTAACATCTGATCCGGCTGTCCCCGGGTCACAGCGATGCCCGGCGCGACCCTGACAATGAATTAGGGTCAGCTCGGGAAAGAATTCCTCCCAGGGCATGTGTGGGCTCTGAACCCACCGAAATCCAGCTCTTGGGAAAGCTCCGAAGGCAGCAAATAGAGAGCAAAAGCCAAAATTCAGAAAGAAAATAAATCATTTAGAGATAGAAAAGAGCAGGTTTAAGTGCTCGTTGTTTTAAAAAATCTCTAATTTTGCATCTCCTCTAGTAGTAAATAGAGGACAATTCTGGCGCAATTCTGACAATGAATTAGGGTCAGCTCAGGAAAGAATTCCTCCCAGGGCATGTGTGGGTTCTGAACCCACCGAAGCCCTGCTCTTAAGAAGGTTCTGAAGGCAGCAGAAAGAGAAAAAAAGCCAAAGTTCAGATAAAAATTAATTTAAAGATAGAAAAGAGCTGGGTTAAGTGCTCATTGTTTTAAAAATCTCTATTTTTGCATCTCCTCTAGTAGTAAATAAGAGGACAACTCTGACAATGAATGAGGGTCAGCTCAGGAAGGAATTCCTCCCAGTGCATGTGTGGGTTCTGAATCCACCAAAGCCCAGCCCTTAGGAAGGCTCTGAAGGCAGCAGAAAAAGCCAAAATTCAGAAAAAAAAATTAAAAATAGGAAAGAGCAGGTTTAAGCGCTCATTCTTTTAAAAAATTCTATTTTTGCATCTCCTCTAGTAGTAATAATGTTTTGGGTTTATGAAGGCACCACCAATGCTGAGGATTTCAGGGATTAATTGCTTAGATATTACTAATCGTGAGAGAGCTGTTACCTTTGTCTTCTGTTCTAGCAGCAAACAGGGAAAAGCTGAAAGGAAAATATATGAAAGGATTTTCTGGCCCATGTGATGTAAAAATAGGGGCAGGCTGCTATCCAAATCAGAAATTCCCTCATGGAATTGCCCTCCTGGATAATCCCCCAGGTGCAGCTTCCAAACCCCTCTAGGCTGGGCGAGATTTAAATGAAATATAAAATTATAAAAATAATACAATATAATATATAATGTATAATATATAATATATAACATATAATATATAATATATAATATATAACATATAATATATAATATATAATATATAATATATTATATATTATATATTATATATTATATATTATATATTATATATAATGTATAATATGTAATATATAATATATAATATGTAATATATAATATATAATAATATATGTATATAAAATATATAAAATATATAAGAATAAATTTAAAATAGATATTAAAAATATAAAAATTACCTTGAAGGTAATTCTGCAGTCAGTGGTGGAGATGGAGCAGAGATCCCAAAAGAGCCAGAGCTTCCCATGGCAAACCCTGTGCTTTATTCCACAGGGTTTATTAATTAATTCCCTGATCCTGACATTCCCAGCCCCAGCTCCCTGCTGCTGGATTTATCTACACTGAGGCCTGGCTGTGTGTGAGGCAGAAATTAATGATAAAGGAAAATATGTGCAGAGTGAGGGGTTTATCGTGATCTATTTTAAAAAAATAAATAAATAAAGCAGGACTTTCTCAGCTGATGAATCTTGAGGTCAGAACAACCTGAGCACCTCAAGAAGTCCCGATTAAGCCAAGATTTACCTGGGCAAAAAAAAATTGCGAAAATTTTTCCACAATTTTGAGTTAACAGAGGAAAATCAGCTAACAGAGGAAAATCCTTCCTAAAAGCTGTGCCAAATGCAGCACACTCAGCTCCAAACACCCCCAAAAACTCCTTGGAGGGTGGGAACTTTGGTGGACTGGAATCTGGGGAAAATTCCTCCTAAAATGTCCCAAAAATAGAGGCTGGGGAGCTTTTTATTTGCACTCAGAGCTGCTGAGGGCCCAGCTTCATCCCCCCACTGCATTACCTCCACTGGAGGTGTCTTCAGAGGCACAGATGGAAAAGGCTGTAAAGGAAATATTTGAAAAGTGAGGCTGCATTAGGGGAGCGAGTGATTTATAGCTGCGGTAATGGACTGGGGCTCAGCGAGCTGAAATCCAATTATCAGCCCTGCCATCTCAGGCAAAATGCTTAAGCCAAACTTTCTAATCAGTGCTTTTAGGTTTGGGTTGGTTTTCAGAGGTGTTCAGCGCTTCCTCACCCCACAAAAATAATAATAATAATAATAATAATAATAATAATAATAATAATAATAATAATAATAATAATAATAATAATAATAATAATAATATCCCTGGCCTTCTGCAAAGCATGGAAAGCCAGTCTCCCTTCTCATGTTCAGGAGGAAAAAATATATTTAAAAATCCTTAAAATAACCCATTAAACCCTAAAAGAACCCATTAAAAACAGATTAAAAAAAAAAAAACCCTAAAAGAACCCATTAAACCAGATTATATTTGATACTACTGTGCTTGATGAATATTTTCAATAGCTGGGTTCGAAAATCAATAATCTTACTCCGTGTAATCAGGAAAATCAAAGTTAAAAGTGGCAAAAGTGAGGGGTGGGATTCTCCTCCTGTGGGGATCAGGGTCAGGATCAGGAACATTTCCATACCCACCTCACAAAGGCACCTGTGAGAGTCAATTGAGGCCTCTGCAGAAAAACAGAAAATCAACTCTGCAGAAAGGGGCTGGAGCTCCACAGGTGAAGCTGCTGTGGAAGGGCTGCATCATCATCATCATCATCATCATCATCATCATCATCATCATCATCATCATCATCATCATCATCATCATTACTATTATTATTATTATTATTATTATTATTATTATTATTATTATTATTATTATTATTATTATTATTATTATTATTATTATTATTATTATTATTATTATTATTATTATATGAGGGGCCATCACACGTGAACAAAACACACTCAGATATTTCTAAGACATAAATTTCTTAGATGTGTTTTAGAACAATGTGTTGTTTTCCAGCAGCCTCATCCACCCCAACCTGCAGAGGATCAAACAATTCCCAGAATATTTTGTCATTTTTTTAAATTTAATCGTTGTTTCTTTTTGGGATATTGAAACAAAAAAATGGGCATTCTTTTTTTTTTTTTTTTTAATAAGAAGGGAAGGTTTCACACACTCAGATATTTCTAAAATATAGAATTTTTAGCTTTGTTTTAGAACAATGTGTTGTTTTCCAGCAGCCTCATCCATCCCAACCTGCAGAGGAATTCAGAATATTTTGGTTTTTTTTTTTTTTTATTATTATTCCTGAGATGACAGCTTTGTTGTCTCTTTTGGAGTATTGAAACCAAAAATGAGATTTCTTTTTTTTTTTTTTTTTTTTTAAATAAGGAGGGGAGGTTTCACACAGCATGTGCCAAAGGAACAAAACTTCTCCCTCGACATCTGTCCCTGAGCAAGAGAGGAGACCTTGGTTTCGTATCTCAGCTGAAGAGATAAATGTGGAAACGCCTCCCCCCCGTCCCAGGGACTGGGACAGATCCCTCAGGACAAAGAGCTGCTGGAGCCTTTGCTTCTGCCTCCCCTCTCCCAGGGAATTCACACCTGCACAGCTCCTCCGGAAAACAGACAGAGGCTGTGCTTTGGTGGGCTGGAATCTGGGGAAAATTCCTCCTAAAACGTCCCAAAATAGAGGCGGGGGAACTTTTTATTTGCAATTTTAGGAGCAATTTTATTTTCCTTTACAGTGCCATGGCTTAAAAAAATGGAGCATTTCCCTGCCTGAGGAAGGGCTTCAGCTCCTTGTTGAATAATTCTAGCAATTGAACCAAAATGTTGTTTTTTCTGGGTTTTGATCTCTGTTTTTAAGCTGTCTGTTCATATATTCCTACAGGAATTGGATGCTGATGTGAAGACACCAAGAAGGGCACCACTAATTCAAACCAGGGCTTGCCTCCTGCTACAGTTTTGCTGCAGCATCTTCCAAAATCCACATTATCCCCCAAAACTACACACAGAAGTGTGAAAAAGAGCAAAGGGGGATGAAGGAGAACAGGAATTAAAACTGTGCTGTTATCTCTGAATTATCCATCAAACAGGGCAGAGAAAAATCCAGATTTCAGGACTTTTTTTTTCCCTATTGGGGCCTTCAACAAGCAGACGCTGGTGGAGTGAAAACACAACTCAATGGAAAGGCAGATCTGGTGTGTGAGGTGCTCCAGGAGCCCACCAACCCTGCTCCCAAGCTGGCATTCAGACCCCAGCCCCAAGCCCTCCACGCAGGGAGGGAGATGCTCTGCAAGCCCTGGCGGGAAGGGGAGAGAGGGGTGAGCAAAAGAGACAAACACACTCGGAGTGACTGATTGACAGAGGTGCCGTTTACTGCATTCCTTGTGGAAAACCAAGATCTTTGCACGTTCAGACATGACACAAGCACACCAAAGCCAAACCAAAGTCCACTGGTGGTGAATTTGGGATCCTTCCCCGCACCTGGTGGTTCTGGAGGAGCTGGGATCCAGGTGAGCGTGACTTTATCCACAAAGGAGTCCGTGCACGGAGAGGACTCCTCTCAACCCTCAGCATTTGTGATGTTTCTCAGCATTTCTTGCAGAATCCATCCTCAGAGCGAAGCCGCCAGCAGGGCACTCGGGTGGGAAGGGTGGAATGACCTGGGAGCACCAGGCCCAGCTTCCAGGGACAGTTCAGCTTCTTGGGGAGCAGTTTGGAGACTTCTCTCAGAGCTGAGCTTCTCCTCCTCGCCCTGCTGCCCTCCTTCCAGAGGGGTGCAGCAGCACAGAGCACCGGGGCTGGCTCAGTGCTGGTGTTTGGTGAGAGCGGCCGTGGAATAAACTCAATTTATCCAGCCAGAGCTCATCCACTCCTCGTCCCTCAGGTCCTGGCTGGAAGGGTGGTGTGAGAGGCACACAGAGCACAGCAGAGCCCCTGCTCATCCCTCCATCCATCCATCCATCCCTCCCACCCCAAAAAAACCAGACATTTCTCTCAGATCCACCAGCAGCCCACTGCTGAGACACTGCTGTAGGTGGAGCTCTGCGAGCCGAGGCAGCAAAGAAACGATGCTGGAAGTGTCAGACATTTCAGTCCAGGAGATTAGAGATTCATTGACTGCAGTGTGGGAAGAGCTGTTAAAGGAAAACAATTGCAGGCAGGCTCACCAAGGAAAGCAGAGATTCCTCTCTCATCTTGGAAATTATAAAATTATACTTTGTTTTTTTTTTTTTTTTTAATTGGTTGGAATGCTGGAATGCCCTCATATATTCAAACACAGAGCCGGAGCATTGGGTGAACGACAGAAAAACAGAAGAGAAAAAATAAATTACTTTTTCACAGAAGTACCATGGGCTTCATTGTTACATGTGGGGTACACCAGGCATGTCAGAACCTCATTCCCAACCAGAAATTTCCAGAAAGGAAGAATTTCTGCTTAAAGAACAGCAGCCCTGTAAACCATGAGACAGAAATATCTTGGTGTGCTTTGCTCCCTTGCCCAAAGCACTTTTGGGTGCCTTTTCCTCTCCTATTCCCTCCTTTTACCTTCTACAAACAAGTCTCCACCTCTTTTTGGGCAGGGAAAAATCCATTTCCATTTTCTAGGGACAATTTCAGGTTTTTCCCCTCCATGCATAACCACAATCCCAAACTGTCAAATCTTACCCCACTGCAGAACTTGTGTGGGTATCCACGGAGTGAAAAGCACCAAAACTGTAACACAGGAGGAAAATTCAGTCTGGGCCCAGGGTGAAAACCAGAATTATTGCTGAATCCCAGACTGATGCACATCCCCTTCTGGTATTTAAAGCAGGAGATTTTTAGTTGGCTGGCAAAGTCAAATTTTCAGGCATTCCTTTGTTTGGCAGAGGGAAAAGGAACCCCAAATAATCAAACACAGAGGCAGAGAATGGGATTTGCAAACGCCTCTCGTGAACTTGGGGGTGCATTCGGATCAAAGGAGCGTAATGAGATATTCTGAATAATACAGAGAGATATTCTGAGCAATATTTGATGCACCTAATTACTGAGAACGTGCCTCGCTGAGTTTGCCAGGAAGGATCAATGCCCTGCAATCCTCGCCCATGGATCTGTGGATTGCCAACCTGGATTGAGCTCAGCACCATCAGCCAC
The DNA here is from genome assembly GCF_028018845.1 of Melospiza georgiana. Classification (NCBI taxonomy): domain Eukaryota; kingdom Metazoa; phylum Chordata; class Aves; order Passeriformes; family Passerellidae; genus Melospiza; species Melospiza georgiana. The sequence goes on along the minus strand of NC_080456.1, from coordinate 3,959,467 downwards.
TGATTCCAGGTAAAAAATTCATGAATCCAAAGGAAAAAAATACATTTTCATGCCATGAGAGTTGTAGCCATCCTACTGAAGACCTAAAACAACTCCACAGATGATGATGGAGCTTTTCCCAGTTTGGTTTTGAACTTGGAATGAGAGCCCAGGTTAAACCAGAGGTCCCAAACCTCCTCTGGACTTGGCCACACATTTCTCAATGCCCAAGAAAAGCTGAAACCAGCCAATCCAGAACCCCAATTAATATAAATTATGAAATAAAAAGGTCCTGGACTCCAGCAGCTCCAAATGCCAGCTCCACCCCAATGAACCCAAGAGAGGCGGAAAATTGAATCTTTCAAATGGATCCCTCGTAAGAGATCTGGCTTCTCCTCCGCTATTGACTAATATTGAAAATTCCAGCTATGCATATTCATTTCCTCTGAATACCTGATCCCCTTCCATGGAAAATATTATCTTGAGGAAGAGCCCAATTAAATTGTGCAACCCTTTTGGTGTTACAGGATCAGGTGGGGAAGCAGCAGCGAGACTGGAAAACTCAGGATCTTGGGGAAAGCCCACGTGCTATTAGGTTTGATGAGATCCATTTTCTTGATGGCTTCTGAAAGATCTTTGTGCTAATTAGCTAAGAATACCACTGAATTATTTAATTATCTCTACTTTTGTGCCATAAAATATGTTGTCATATCACACTCTGTCTTGCTGTTGCTCCTCATAGTTAATGATGCCTTTGGAGTTGCTGATTTCCTTTGTTCTCCCTCTGCAAGTGGTTTTTGGTGCTGCTGGGGAAGGAGGGGAGAGCGCACAGGGGAGGCCAAGGGAAAAAAAAAATTTCAGGTTTTAAAGAAATTTTGACGTGTGGGAAAATCTTTTACACATGCTCAGCTCCAGCTCCCCGTACCCGTGTCTAGATATTTATTGCTAATCCAACGAGAGAAAAAAAAAAAGGGAGAAAACACCATTTGGAAAAAAAAATTTTAAAAAATAAAAAAATCTGCAAAAAACATTTTTTTTTTTTTTTTTTTTTTTACCGAGGAAGAGGTAAATTATGATAATTACTCCGACTGGTAGGGTCCTTAAGCATTACTAATTAGCATTTATTGCCTGGATTATTGAAACAATGTGTGTGTTCCCAAGAGCGAGGAGGAACTGGGATGCTCTTTCCTTGGGAGCCCTGGGAAAAAGGCAGGGCAGCAGGAATGCGGCACAGTTGGCACCGAGGCCGCTCTCCCCGAGCTCCAGCCCCGTGTGCAGAACTGGGATTGTACCTTTGGGAAGCCCACGCCTTGAACTCCTCAACCCTCCTCCCTCCTCGTGCAGGAGGGAGCAGAATTTAGGGCGGAAAAAGCAGGAAAAAATCAAAATTAAAAGCGGTTTGGCAGCGGTTGGAGGTGCAGGTGGACGTGGAGTTTGTGCTCTGGGAATTGTCTCGTGTTATTCCAGGGATTGTGCACAAACCTCCTGTGAACAAGAATTTCATGGCTCTAAGCACTGAGGTATGGCCAAGCACTTCCTCAAAGGGTTAAAAAAATCCAACAAAAAATGGGAATATTGTGCAATTTCCACAAACCTCCTGTGAACAAGAATTTCATGGCTCTAAGCACTGAGGTACGGCCAAGCACTTCCTCAAAGGGTTAAAAAATATAACAAAAAAATAGGAATATTGTGGTATTTCCACAAACCTCCTGCGAACAAGCATTTCATGGCTCTAAAGCACTGAGGAACAACCAAGCACTTCCTTAAAGGGTTAAAAAACATAACAAAAAATGGGAATATTGTGGTATTTCCACAAACCTCCTGTGAACAAGAATTTCATGGCTCTAAAGCACTGAGGAACAACCAAGCACTTCCTTAAAGGGTTAAAAAATCCAACAAAAAAATAGGAACATTGTGGTATTTCCACAAACCTCCTGCGAACAAGCATTTCATGGCTCTAAAGCACTGAGGAACAACCAAGCACTTCCTTAAAGGGTTAAAAAATATAACAAAAATTAGGAATATTGTGGTATTTCCAACTGGCTCCTGCAATCAGATTTCGGCACAAACTGCATTTTAATATCGAGCATTTATAATGTGATTCAGGTTGGGAATCAGAAATCGATCAGGAATTAATCAATCATCTAATCAGCACTGGCCACTGCACAGCATCTCAGCTGCAATTTGCTATCTGGCCCAATAAATCCTTAAGCACCTTGGAAGTGATTCAGGGAAGAAAGGCAATAAAAGTATTCTCCTTTTTTTCCTCTTTTTTTTTTTTTTTTTTGTAGCTGCAGCACCGTGCAACTTCAGGTCCTGTTAAACCCCTGGAAATAAAAAGAGCAACAATGGCAAACTGCAGAATGCCTCGGAGCTTTTATTTTTACCTTTTCCTGCCGCCAAACCCTGCGCCTTTCAACTTGGGAGAGCAAGTTCCAACTCGGCCACAACGAGGTCAAAGTCACCGAGCTCAGAGCTCCAGACAAAACTCCCAGACACAGAGTTTTGCAAAATCTACAATATTTTTTTTTTAAATAACTATATTTTTAAAAATCCCACGCCTCATTTGCTTCTCTTTCTCCTTCTTAATTATTTGCATCACATATTGCACAGAATGTTTAGCAATGTGTTATATTAAATATAGTGGCAGCATATTAATTGAAACTTATTCCAGAGTGGTGGTTTTTATTTTAGTATTATTAGTCTTATTGAAAATTAGTCTTATTGAAAAAGATCTTCAATTCTTATTGAAGAATTCTTCACTTATTGAAGAATCTTTGTCACTTATTTTATTTATTGATTAAATTAATGTCTAATATTTTCTCTTCCATTTTCCTTGTAAGAGAAAAAAATCGTCTTTTTGTCCACAAATTCGGGTGTTTCTTTTTTTTTCAGAATGAAAACATAAAATAATGGAAACTGATGAAATTGTTGTTAGAAAAACTCTGTAACACCAAGAGAAGAAATCCACAAAAAATAAACCCCGAGTGCAATATCCCTCCTTTTGTCTGCAGAAGGTAAAAATCGCTGCAGGAATCGCTCAGGATCGAGCTCCGTCTGCTCGAACAGAGACGATTCCGGCCGGGGATTTCTGATTTTCTGACTTTTAGCAGCGCTGACATTTCTGCAGCTCCGGGCTGAAATCCTGAACCTGCCCGGAATTTCTGCGCCGGGAATTCTGCAGCGAAAGGAGAAGGGAAAGGATTGCGCGGAGGGGGGGGAGACACCATTCTATTCCAGCCTTTTCTCCTCGCTTTCCCCCCCTGAAAAACCACCCTGGGGAGCAGCGCAAAATTCTCCCTCCCCTCTTCTATTCCGTCTTATTTTCCATCTTATTTTCCATGCCTTCCGCTCATTTTTATTTATTATTTTTTTTAGGGGGGGGGGGGGCGCAGCTCTGCGCGCTGCCGCCGCCGCTCTGTCCCTTTAAATTGATGCGTCTGGGCCGGGAGCGAGCGGAGCCGCGCAGGGGCGCGGATCCTCCGCGGGCTCCGTCCTCCCCCTTCTCCCTCTTCTCCCCCTTTCCCCCCTCTCCCCATCCCCGCCCATTGTTTTGCCGCAGCCCCGCGCAACCCCCGCCCCGCAGCGCGCAAGCAGCGCGGACACAATGGCGACCCCCGGGGAGGGGGCACAGCGGGGACATTGAGGGAGAGGGTCCCAACGCGGGGACCCCCCTCGAGATGCGCGGGATGCGCAGAGATGCGCGGGGGATACACGGAGGATACGCGGGGGATACGCGGAGGATACGCGGAGGATGCGCGGAGGACTCATCCCAGCCCCGCAGACAAAGCGCTCCCCCATTCCCTCCTGGGGAAAAAAAAAATTGAGGTTAAAAGCATCGGGAAAGGGTCAAAAGAACACCCGAAAAAGCGAATTTTTTTGCGGGTGTGGTAATGGCTGGATAAAGGCGCAAGGAGCCAGCGCTCTGTGTTGTAATTTACAACAGGTAACAGAAAATAAATGCGGTTACCAAGGAGGTGCCAGAAAATAAACGCGGAATTAAAAAAGGTTTGGAATGATATAGAAATTGAGAAGGACAAGGCTTTCTTGGCATTTTTTTTTTTCCGGAGGTAAAACGCTCCAGTGTAATTACAACGGCAAGAAAAAGCAGCGAAAATTCATTTAAAAAATAAAAAAATCAAAATGAAACGAGCAACCTTTTCCAGTTCAATAACTGTTAAACAACAGGAAGCAGCAAACGTATCCTAAAGCTCTGAAATACCAAAATGTTACACCGGCAATGAATTTCTGGTGCATCGTTTTAAGTTCAAGCATTTGCATTCAAATATCAAACAGCAATTGGGTGCCATAACAAGGTACAGTAACTTCATTAGAAATTGCCTTGCAGAACAGAGATAAGAAATACAGTTCCAACCATAATTAATTTTACAGCAACATAAAAAAAAAAAAAACTAATAAAGAAAAAAACAGCAGCAGCAGGAAACATTTCAAACATTTCTGATTCATCATTTACAGATCATATTGCCCGGAAAAGCAGCAAAGCTGGAAGTTCTAGAAAAGGACTCAAAGAAAACTTCAGCATTTCTTTTCACTTTCCAACCAGCAATACACGCAGCCATTTTATTCTGCAGTTTATTTTTCCCAACCTACAAAATCCAACCCGTCTGCTGGCTTTTTATTTTTTTTTTAATTAATATTTTATCCTTTTTTTTTTTTTCTCCCCCTTTGGTGTGTCCATAGAGCACATTTCCAAGATTAATCGTTCAGTTTTAAACTTGGAAGCATGAGGCATGCTGGGATTTCAGCTGAGGTCAAGCACCAATGTACCGAGCTGTTACTGTTACGCTCTCAGGGTACTCTGTGTTGCTCTCAAGAAAAGGGGGGGAAGGCAAAAAAAAAAACCATCAAAAAATCAAAATTCAGATGCTCTATGCAGCCAAAAAAAAAAAAAAAAAAAAAAAATCTCCCTGTTTTCATTGTTTTACCACGGTGATTTAATATTCCTCCATATTGGAATATCTGTATTTATGGGTTTATTTGCTTGGATGAATTAATAGGTCTGTGGATCGCCACGCACACCTCAAGAACTGTATTTACATGCAGCCATATCATGTATATCTTATCTACACCCGCATATATAATAATCACTCTGTGTGTACACACATACACCCCCATATCTGGAAAATTATCTCGTGAATATATACACACACATTAAAAAAAGAAAAAAAAATATTAAAAAAAAAAAATCTCAGCGCTCCGAACGCTGATTTAATTTGATTTTTATACAGAAAATGGCCATAACCACCGCCCTGCATCAGCAGATGGAGGCTAAGGAGGAGAAATACACTTATTTTTTCCTTAAAAGTTCTCTAAACACTATTGTATGTGTGTGTATACGGCTCTAAATATACACACCCGCGCTCACACGTATACACATAGAGAGAGGATATATTTCTAAAATAAAATAAAGATGTCAAAGCACAACTCACAGCTCCCAAGAGCCTAACCCGTGGATTTAAAAGCTAAACATCACAAGTTAGGGTCTCAGGGATTGAGAGGGGCGCAACAAACTAGTCCTTGCAAAAAAGAAAAAAAAAATTTAAAAAAAAATTAAAATACCAAAACCAACGGGGATCAAAAAATAATAATCATAAAAAAAAAAAAAAGATCAAAAGGAGAAAGAGGAAAAGAGTAGCAGGCAAGTTCAATTCATGGCTCAAGATTACAAAACAGGACACACAGGTGGAAGGAAAGAGCTTCTCTAAGGACCCTCTGTTGAGAGAATACATTCCATTTTTAATCGTTCACACACAAAAAAAAAAAAAAAAAAAAATAATAATGACATGGCGCGGCAGGTTCCTTCCAGCTCCCAACAAGGTCGCTTGCGACAAATACACCAAAAAGCCTCCGCATTTAAATAACGAAGAGGAAGTTTGGGGCAGTGACGGAATTATTTTCATTGTTTCAACGAGAAGGAATGCAGAAATAAGAGCGGCGATCCATCCGCAGGCTCGCTCCCGGCCGCTGGCACAAAGCGCGCAGCGGCAGCAGCAGCAGCGAGGCGCTGCCTCCCCGCCCCCTCCGCGGCCCCGGGCATGGATGGATGGAGGGATGGAGGGATGGATGGAGGGATGGATGGACGGAGGGGAGCCCCGAGCCGCCGCAGCAGCAGGTACGAACTCACCCTTGGCCGGCGGGGGAGGCTCCGCTGGGCTCCGGGGGGGCCGGGGCAGTGCCCGCTGCAGGCGGCGTGCCCGGCGGGCTCTGACACCCGAGCGGCGGCGAGCGGGCGCTGTGTGCGCAGCCAGCGAGGGAGGGAGGGAGGGAGCGGCCGAGGGAGGGCGGGTGTGTGCAGCTGGGCAAGCCGCTTGCGTTTTTAAAACATCTTTCTCTCTCTCTCTCTCTTTCTCTCTCTCTCTTTCTTTCTTTCTTTCTTTTTTTTTTTTTTTTTTTCCTAGCTCTCTTTTTCTGCCTTAAAAAGAAAATAAATATGGCAATAAAATAAAAAAAAAAGGGGGTGGTGGTGGGGGGGTCGGTTGGGGTTGGGGTGAGGGGGGTGGGGGGAGGAAAGGAAAAGGAACCGAATTCCTCCGCAGCTCCTGTCGCCCGCCGCCCTCCGCGCTGCCCGGCAATGCCGCCGCCGCCGCCGCTGTTGTTATTATTATTATGATGAAGAGACGGGGCTGGGGGGCTGCGGGAGCCGGGGCCAGCCCGGTGCCGGAGCGAGCCCCAGACTGTCAGCGGGGAGGAGGAGGAGGAGGAGGAGGAGGAGGTGGAGGAGGAGGAGGAGGAGGAGGAGGGAGGAAGGGCGCGGGCAGCAGCGCCGCAGCCCCGGCCGCCCTCCCCTGCCAGCCGCCGGCCGGGGCTTCAAAGGAAAACCTGGAGAAAAAGGCGCTCGCCCGGGAGAGGAGGGTGCACACACAGCACACACACACACACACGCACACACACAAAGGGACTCCATCCTGCACCGACTCCTCTCTCCGAGCACCTTGTGCACCCCCAGCCAATGGAAATTTACGCCGGCCATAACCCAGAGCAGGATTTCGTCCCCAGCTTGCCACCTCCTTCCCTCCGCTCTTCTCCCCCTTCCCTCCCTCCCTCCCTTTCCTCCCTCTTTCCCCCCCCCCCCACCCCCCCCCGCCCAAATAAATAATACGGATCCGCACCCTCCACCCAGCTCTGGAACCGCTTCAGGCCCGGCGGCGTGAGCGGCGAGAAGCCGAAACGTTCCGGAGGGCCCGAGGTTAAAAATGCAAAATATCCGGCGCTGCCCACGGCAGGTCCCCCCCGGCCCCGGCCCCGCCGCCGCCCGCCCGGGGCAGCGGTAACAGGCACCATTACGGAACCATCATCATCATCATCATCATCATCATTCACTCCGTCTTTTTCTCACCTCAGGAGTCTGAGCCCATTCACCAAAGTCCTTCCTCGTCCAGGAGCTCAAATATTTTCTTTTTTTTTTTTTTCGCCCCCCTTTTTTTTTTTTCCTCCTTCTGGATCAGCCAGTCCCGACATCATTAAACTATAGTCCTCCTCTTCCTCCTCCTTCCTTCTCCCCCTCTCTGTCTCCCCCTCTCTCTCTCTCTTTTTTTTTTTTTTTATTTCAAAAAGGGGGAGTGGGGGGGTGGCTGGGGGGTGTGGGGGGGAAGCAGACATAGCTGCATGAAGTGGCTGCCTTTTCGAAAGCACATTTAATCTTTCCTGGCTCCCCTAGGCTTCGATGAATTAGAAGGGAAAGGAGAGGAGAGGGGGAAAGAAAAAATCCAGGCAAGGGAGGCTGTTGAGGGACAGCAAGCATCAGGCTCAAATCAACGACCAGATGAAAATGTACTAGACCACACTGCCCCCTCTCTTCCTCTCGCTCTGTCTCCTTCCCTCTCACACACTCTCACTCCTGGAAAGCTTCAGTGTCTGGTTACAGACTCTTTTGGATCCTTCCCCCCCGCTCCCCACCCTCGCCCTTTGCCAACTATCCTAGAGATTCCTTGCATGCCTACTTAAATCTTTAACAGAATAAGGACCCGGCTCCCCCCGCGCACTCTCACACTCTCTCTCACACACTCCGCTGCCGGTCACCCTTCCCAATAATCCCTCAAGCCGCCGCCAGAAACCCTCCGGCGCATCCCCTGCGCATCCCGGGTACCACCGGCACCCTCCTCCTTGCCCAGGGGGTTCGGGGGGCTCAAAGGGGGAGCAGAGGGGCCGCACCCCTCCTTCTCCTCCATCCCCGCGGCCGGCGGTGGATTTTAAAACAATAAACCCAGCGCCGGCTCTGGCGGTGCCCCCCGCTCCCCCCGGGCAGCCGCCCGTGGAAATCGCACGCCCCGCGCCCGCAGCGAGGCAGGCAGACTGCCTGGCTCATGCCCGTGATGACTTTCGAGCTGACAAGCTCCTCTCCTCGACCCCCCCCTTCCCCTGCACACCCACCCCTGCGCTCAATGGCAGCGCCGCTGCCTCTCGCACCAGACTATATTTGCAATATGTGCTAATTTACCAGCTATATGCCCTTGGATTTTAAAATGAACTCATCAGTCAATGCTTCTAGTAGCGATGCTCCCTCTCTCCCTCTCTCTCTCTCTCCCTCCCTCTCACACACCCTCCACTGCAGACATGTTACTCATTCCGCAAGCATTTCCTCCCCGAATGTCCGTCAGACGCATATACACTTCATTGATCAAACCAAATCCCCTGATAACAATAAATAATAATACAGACAGTTAACATCAGCGGGGAGTGGAGCAGGGGGGGCGCGGGGGGAGCGACAAAGATGACGACTAAATCTGCATTGTGCTTTAGGAGCTGAGCGCTGCCTTTCCCAGGGATGCTCCGCACAATGCAGGGCACAGGTAGCCCCAAAACCGAGCTCACGCCTCACCCCCAGACCCTCCCTTTGCCCCAAACCTTGGGGACGGTGATGTCTGATACCTGAACCCACCCAGCCTTCAAAAGGTGCTTGCGGGAACAGAACAGGAGGTGGTTCTGGCTGTGCAGGAGAGGAAGCACCTCACGAAAAACACAGCGATAAATGCAGGCGGGTTTCTTTGTTAGGCTGAGCACCGCACGGACGCTCAGGAATTAAAGGTATCCGGGCACCCACAGCCACAAAGATTGCCAGAAACACCTCCCAGCTCCCCCTGAAATCCCTTTTCTTTGTACCGAAGGCAGGGAGCACCTCTGCAAGAAGGCAGGTTGGGAAGGAGGGCTGTTAAACAGCCCTCTGTTACACACACCCGATATTTCAAGGGCTTTAGGGCTGCCCTGGCTTTATTTCCCAATTTTCAGGGCAGGCAGGAGGTTGGGATTGCCCCTCGGGATTTGGGCTGCTCAAGCAGCCTGTGTGGGTCTGGCAAAGGGAAAGTGGCTGCAGTGTGAGCGTTCGGGAAGTTGGGGAGGGTGGGGCTATCTCGAAATCTTTGACTCACTGGGGTAACTCCCTGAGCACAGGAATCGAATTATTGCTCCAAGCGAGCTGCATTTTATGAGCAGCAGGCTCAGGATGAATTTCTGCATGCACACAGAGCCGGGGACAGCTAAAATGAACGCATGGAAATAAATATGCGGCGCCTAATTAAATTATTGGGCGCAATGCAGAAGTGTCTGGGTGATGGAAGAGGTGGGATTATGCCGCAAAGTCGGTTTGGGAATCCACAGATACAAATTTTCGTATTTAAACTGGCATAATCCTGATTGGCATCAGCCTGGATAGGGGAAGAATCAAACCTGGGTCCTGAAGGATCTAATCTTTGGGAGAAGTGTTCTGGATTAGTGACTGTGTCTGCCAACCATCCTTTCACTCCCTTTAGAGCCCCTCACCACCCCTGCACGATTTCAGAGCATTTCACATCCATTGTCTCCTTATCTCCCTTCCTAATAACAAAAATATTTGATTTTTTTTTTTCCCAAAGTTTTGCAGCAAACACATAATTTCTTTACACACTTTAGCCAAGCCTTTGGAGGATACTTATTTCAAGCAGTTAACACCTGACCCCAATTTTTGTGGGTAATTAGTGAGCTAGATAACCACACAAAGTGGGTAATTATTTAGTACCCAAGGGTACTGTACAAGAGGGTAGAGGCTGGCGGTGTTAACAAAAGCACATCCCTAATTATTGTATCCATCCTGATGTTTTAAGAATAGTTACTTCCACCTAATGATCCATGAGGAATCAGTAAACTCATGGATGGGATAAGCAAGGGCAGGGAGGGAGGGCAAAGCAACAGAAGGCACAACTTGAATTTGTGCAAACTCCAAAAAAAGAGAGAGAGGAATCCTCCTGGAAAGGCAAGACTGGGAGTGCCTGCTCTGGGACAGACTGAAGAGCCACCAGGGTGGTTGGGGAGGATGGAAAATCACTTTAAAGCTGCACAAATGGGGTGTTCTGTGTGCGGAGAGGGTCAGAAATGCCCAGGGAGTTGCACCAGGCAGGGAAAAAAATTATCAAATTTGATGAATTTCAATTATCCATCACCGCCCATGTTTATGTTGCATTTCTCCCATGGGAAATGCTGCATGCTCAGGCGGATTGGGCTCAAATTTAAGAAGGGAGAAACGAGATACTAAATATTTAATATTAAATGTATATAATATATAGAATTATATATAAATGTATATGTAAAATTTATATATATAAATATATAAAATTATATATATAACATATATATATATAAAATTATATATATAACAATTATATATATATATATATATAATTTCTTAAGATTAGAGGTTTCATCCTGAAATCTGGCAAATTTTGAAATACATCAGTTACTGTATATATATATAAAAATTATATATATATAATTTATAAATATATATATATATATATATATATATATATATATAATTTCTTAATATTTGAGATCTCACCCTGAAATCTGGCAAATTTCGAAATACATCATTTACTAAGTGATGGAGCTGCAGGAATATTTGAAATACTGAAATATTTGAAATGTTTGGACTATTGGGATATTGAAATAGGAGCTAAACAATATTCAGCAGTTAAATCCATATCCATGGAAAACAGGAGAGCTCCCATCCCCTGCCCGCTGCCCGAGCACTTCACACTCACTTAAGGACATCCTCAAGCGGGACACTGAGCTCAGAGGAAAAGCACTTTCCTCTTTTAATTGCTTTTATGAATCACCGCCGACATCCAGACACTTCATTTACCGGAGTCCAGCAACCCTGCTTTGCAAAGACTACAATTCCAAAATGGTAAAGGTAAAATAACAATAAAATGATAATAATAAAATAATAATAAAATAAATAATAATAATAAAATAAAATAATAATAAAATAAAAAACAATAATAAAATAAAAATAATCAAATTATAGAGGTGTCATTTTGTTTGGTTTGATCCCAGCTTTGCGTTGAACTCAACTTGCTGCTCTGGGCCAGGCACTGCACAAAAAAAATCCCACAACTGGCAGCATCACCTGGCCCTGTGACCACCAGGAATTCAAAATTTAAACAGAGAAAGTTTGAGGGGTTTCCACAAGTTCTCGTATTTCTCTGTTGTTCTGTGGTTTGTTGGGTTTGGGTTTTTGGTTTTTTTTTTTCTGCAGTGAAATAACCACAACAGAAAGAGGCCTGAAAATTGTTCTCATATTTAAAAAGGGGCCAAGTCTCTGCAGTGCATTTATAAATAAATATAAATAAAATTGGTATCCCCTCCACTAATCCTCTCAGGGACATGGTTAGCAGGAAATTCTTGCAGAAATGGAGTGAAATAAAGTTTGCAGAGAGAAGCTGGAAAACAGAAAGGAAGAATGAATTTAATCATGGAGACAGGATCAAAGGCAGGAGAGACCTTGGTAGGTGCTGTTGTAGCAGAAATAAAGTAAATACAAACTATTACCATTTTTTTTCCCCCCTCAGATCAATTGGAATTAGCAATTCAAAGGGGAAGACACACAGGAGAAGGGGAGGAAGCTTTAGGGACTTCAGCATTAAATATAAAACCTTGAGGCCTTTTTGAGAGCAGTCAATAACTTCACTCTGGGCACAGCGGGCAGAGATCATTTAGGAAATATCTTTAAAATAATGCTTACAGCTCAGCTTACATGAGAATAGTTTCCAAATTAATAAAATGTCTTCAGGGGAGTAGAAAACATTCAGTAATAGAAATTAAGAATTGAAATGACGTGAGGAAAGGTGAAATTCAAAGTGGGAAGCAAAACTGGGCAAAGATGTGATTTGGACGTTTCCAGAATGGTGACCTTGCCACCCAAAAGCTTCTAATTTGAGCCTCACCAATTCCACACCAAATCGCTGATAAAATCAATATTCTGCAAAACCACAGAGCCATCAGGACAACACTTACCCCATCCCTGGAGGGTTGGGAGCCCGTGGGAGGAGCTGCAGGGTCCACATTGCTTTTGCCACCCTCCTCTGAGCCCCTACCATTCAACAGAGAGGACAGAGAGGGGTTCAAAACCATCCCAGTCCCATTCCACCGACTCCAAATCCTTTCCACCCTGCACCTTTCCCCTCCAAACCAACAGATTTTTTGCATTAAAAATTAAAAAGTGGTGGCTGGATTTTCCCCCTCATCCTTCAGTTTTGCTAACAGGTTCTCCTTGAGCCCCAAGGAGATTCTCCATTATCTCCCTCCCTGGGTAATGGGGAAAAATTGAAATAATAAAGGCGAGAAAGGCATAAAATGATTGGATTTAAAGGTGGTGAAGCAAAGGGAAGAGGAAAATGGTGTTTCTGTGGCTATGGACACGGGAGGCAGGTCTGGAGAGGGATGTGACAGACAGGATGAGTGTCAGGGCTGCTCTGGGCCAGCAGACACTGCTCGGGGTCTGTGCCAGGAATAGAAAGAAAACAGGGAGTTTTCTTCAAAAAAATCTGAATTTCAACTCATTCGCTACACAACAAACCACGTTACTTGGGGTTTTTAATGTGCTGTAATAACGTTCTCCAGTCGGCTGCACAAAAAATGGTTTTGGGTGATAAATCTTATCAGCGCAAGGCTAAAAAAGGTGTCAGCACACAGGCAGCCCATCAGGAACATTTCTCCCCAGTGTGATCCCTGCAATTCCAGCGTGAGTGTCCCTGAGCAGCTCACTCAGGATCAGTTCCTGCCTTCACAGGAGGAACAAGGACCTCTGTTTTACGGGCAGGGAGGAGAACCAAAGGAAAACAAGTGACTCATCCCAGACCCCACAGGGAGTCCTCAGCACAACTCCCGGGCCTGCACCAAGGGCTTGATAAAGAAAAATAAATGCTTTCACTCTAAAGGTAGAGCCTGTGCACAAAAAAAAAAACAACAAACCCAAGACAAGCCCCATGAGCAAGACACAAGGTAAAAATGCCAACTTTAATTCACCTGGTGTCACCAGGAAACCCAAACTCCCGTTTCCCACAGGAAACACCAATTCCAGGAGAAATCCCTCCCAAATCCACCTTTGCCTGGGATAATTCAGCACCAAGCCCTCGTTGCCACTGTTTGACCCACACGGGTGGCCCCACGTGCGGCAGCAGCAGCTCCCAAGTGATGATTTGATCACTTTCCTGCTTAATTGCCAGCTTTAATTACTCGCATGGCAACAACCAAAAGCCAATCTGGCAACGGAAATCCATTCTTTGAACAACTTCTGCCTCTTCCCTCAGACACAAACTATTGCTCCATAAGCCATTCCTGATTAACAAGGGGGCCCTCGTGGGAAAGCCGCTGGGTTTCATTTCCTTCAGCCGACAGCCCCAAGTCCCTGAAAACCAAGGGCAAAAGAACCTTTATTTCACGGTGGCAAGATGACACTGCTTTTCCCCTTTGCCATTTTCCTTCAGGAGGATATGTTAGCACCACATTTGCTCCTCCATGTGGTGGGATTTCTTAAATAAAAGCTTAAAAATATGTTCTATACGTCTGAGCTTGGAGGCAGAGCTGCATTAGCCTGTTAACCATCCACGTTTGCTTCAGACTTGGCCAGCCACCTAGAAAACCTGCCAAGACCTCTCTGGCAGCATTTTCCTCGCAGTTCCAGGAAAACATGGAATATTCAAAGAATTTCAGGGGCCTCCCGGCCTCGTTTGTCACCACTCTCCTTGCCCACTTAGAGCTAAATCACAGGCAAATTGCTCTAATGCCCTATTAAAGATTTAAAAACGGTCTTCTCCAGAGGAGGGTATCTGAGGACAAATCCCTGCTAATATATAATGCAAGAAGCCCTGCTCAGATGTGATGCAGTGTGGCAGGAGGCAGGGAGGGAGCTGCTTTGCAGCCCTGCAACTTCCCAAGGGAGTTCTGTCCTGTTCGGGGCTTTTAGAGCAGCTCCCTCAGCCAGCCAGGCAAAGCAGAGATTGCTCTGGCGCTTGCTGTTATTCCAGAAATGGCTGCAGTCTGGCAGAGGGCAGGATTAGATGGGATATTGGGAGTAAATTCTTCTCTATGAGGGCAGGGAGGCTCTGGAGTGGATTTCCCAGAGGAGCTGTGGCTGTTCCTGGGTGCTCGGAAGTGTCCAAGGCCAGGTTGGAGCGCCCTGGGATGGTGGAAGGTGTGGAATTAAATTATTTTTAAGGTCTTTTCCAACCCAAACTATGAGGGAATTCTGAACCCATTGAGATTTCAGGGTAAGAAGAAAACAAAAAAAAAAGTGAATTTCCAGCAGAGCTTATCATCCTGGGGCTGAAGGCAATGTTGAAGAGCCGACCCAGGGACAGGGAGGGACCAAATGGCATTGATTCCATGCCCAAAATTCAGAGCAAGGAGGGACCAAAGGACATCAATTCCAGACCCAAAATGCAGAGCGGGGAAGTGACCAAATGGCATTGATTCCATACCCAAAATTCAGAGCAGAGAAGGACCAAAAGACATTGATTCCAAACCCAAAATTCAGAGCAAGGAGGGACCAAATGGCATTGATTCCAAACCCAAAATTCAGAGCAGGGAGTGACCAAATTACATCGATTCCATACCCAAAATTCAGAGCAGAATCCATGGGAATGGCACCTGGGCACATTTCATTTGCAATTTAAACCATGCAGCTCCACTTAAAGAGGAAAATCCTGAGTGAACAAAGTCACTCCTAACCAAGAGCAAACACTGGCCCAGAGAAAAAGGCTTTAAATAATTTGGAGAGTTTTTTGTTAATTTTTCTTACAGAAAATAAAACCTCCTTGTGATTTCAGATGTCAAGAAGACCTTTCTTGATTCCCAGCACTAATTTATGGATTAAACATTTTACCCCTTAAACATTTTACCCCTTAAACATTTTACCCCTTAAACATTTTACCCTAGACTTGAGTATGGATGGAGAGATCCCCGTTGCTGAGTGCTAAGCAATAATAATCCATATAATATTATAAATAATATTATACATTATAAACTATATTTTCTTATATTATTAATTTATCATGTCGTATATTAATAATATAAAAATAAATATGATATTTCTGAGCAGCGGCTTCTGTCCTAAGACCTCCAACCAGCCCTGGTTCAGCAGCCTCACACATCTCGACCAACGTGGAATGCACTGGACACTGATTGTGGTTTTGCCATTACCACCTCCCCTGGTTAACTCCTCAGTCACTAATTATTCTCACATGCAAATGAAGGCAAGCACGTGACCGAACTGTCTCAGGGCTCTTAGAAAATCAGTTCCTTTCCCACTCCAGAAGGGAAGGGCACTCTCTGAAATCAGCTGTGGATTTGCAGCAGAGAGCAGTGGAGCCTTCCCTTACAACTTCCTTTGTGGTTTCCCTTCTTCCCTTCCAATTTTCTTCCTGTTTTCTCTTATTCCCCTCCAAATTCCTTCCTGTTTCCCCTTATTCCCTTCCAATTTCCTTTTTCTTCTCCCTTTCCAATTTCCTTCCTGTTTTCCCTTCCAATTTCCTTTGTGTTTTCCCTTCCTCCTTTCCAATTTCTTTCCTGCTTTCCCTTCTTCCCTTCTAATTTTGTTTTTCCTTCTTCCCTTCAAAATTCCTTCCTCTTTTCCCTTCCAAATTCCTTCCTGTTTTCCCTTCTTCCCCTTCCAATCTTCTTTGTGTTTTTGCTTCCTCCCCTCCAATTTTATTCCTGTTTTCCCTTCTTCCCTTCCAAATTCCTTTGTGTTTTTCCTCCTTCACTTCCAATTTCTTTTCTGTTACCCCTTCTTCCTCTCCAGTTTCCTTTCCACTTTCCCTTCTTCCCTTCCAATTTCCTTCCTGTTTTCCCCTCCAATTTCCTTCCTGTTTCCATTCTTCCCTTCCACTTTCCTTCCTGTTTCCCCTTCCAATTTCCTTTGTGTTTTCCCTTCTTCCTTTTCAATTTCCTTTGTTTTCCCTTCTTCCTTTTCAAATTCCTTTGTGGTTTTCCCCCTCCACCTCCAATTTCCTTCCTGTTTCCCTTCTTCCTTTCCAATTTCATGTTTTCCCTTCTTCCCTTTGAATTTCCTTTGTGTTTCCCTTCTTCCCTACTAAATTCCTTTGTGTTTTTCTTCCTTCACTTCCATTTTCCTTTGTATTTTCCCTTCCTCCCTTTCAATTTTTTTCATATTTTTCCTTGCCTTCCATTCTCTTTTGAGTTTCTCCTCTTCCCTTCCAATTTCCTTTGTGTTTTTCATTCAGCCCTTCCATTTTCCTGTGTTTTCCTGTCCACCCTTCCAATTTCCTTTGTGTTTTCTCTTCTTCCCTTCCTGTTTCCTTCCTGTTTTCCCTTCCAATTTCCTTTGTGGTTTCCCTTCTTCACTTCCATTTTCCTTTCCTTACTGATAATTCATTTCTGGTAGTGCCAGGCTCACAGATAATTAATTTCTGGTAGTGCCACCATACAGATAATTCATTTCTGGTAGTGCCAGGCTCACAGATAATTAATTTCTGGTAGTGCCACCATACAGATAATTCATTTCTGGTAGTGCCGGGCTCACAGGAAATTCATTTCTGGCAGTGCCAGGCTTGCAGGAAATTCATTTCCTGAGGAGGAAAAGGCCTCAGGCCATGTTTGGGTGCAGATCCGTGGCTGACTGAGCTGGGTTTGTACCCAGCCCTCCAAGATGCTCTGTCTGGCCCTGGGTGCTGCTCCCCTTCCTCTGCTCTCATTTGCACTGGACAGGAATTGCCCAGTGGCACACATTTGGAAATTGCCACGAGCACTGCGGGACTGCAGCTGCTCAGCCTGTGAGAAGGGCAAACATCCACTTCCCCTTTCATTTTTATTTTCCAGTAGGAAATTCTGTGCTCAATCCTTTGGAGAAACCATCCACATCCACTTCCCCCTTCATTTTTACTTCCCAGTAAGAATTTCTGTGCTCAATCCTTTGGAGGAGCCATCTCCATCCATTTCCCCTTCATTTTTATTTCCCAGTGGGAAATTCTGTGCTCAGTCCTTTGGAGAAACCATCCACATCCACTTCCCCCTTCATTTTTATTTTCCAGTAGGAAATTCTGTGCTCAATCCTTTGGAGAAACCATCCACATCCACTTCCCCCTTCATTTTTATTTACCAGTAGGAAATTCTGTGTTCAGTCCTTTGGAGGACCCATCCACATCCACTTCCCCCTTCATTTTTATTTACCAGTGGGAAATTCTGTGCTCAGTCCTTTTCAGGAGCCATCCACGTTCATTTCCCCCTTAAATTTTATTTCCCAGTGGGAAATTCTGTGCTCAGGCCTTTGCAGGAGCCATCCACATCCACTTCCCCTTTCATTTTTACTTCCCAGTGGGAAATTCTCTGTTCAGCCCTTTGGAGGAACCATCCACACCCATTTCCCCCTTCACTTTTATTTCCTAGCAGGAAATTCTGTGCTCAATCCTTTGGAGGAGCCATCCACACCCATCCCCCCTTCAATTTTATTGGAAATTCTGTGCTCAATACTTTGGAGGATCTATCCACATCCACTTCCCTCTTAATTTTTATTTCTTAGTAGTAAATTCTGTGCTCAGTCTTTGGAGGATCTACCCACATCCATCCCCCTTCATTTTTATTTCCCACTGGTAAATCCTCAGTCCTTTGGAGGAGCCATCCATGGACTGGGCCACTCCAGACTTCCCCAAACATTTTCCCCCCAAAAGTGACCAGAATTAGCAGCTTTGCACAGCCCAAATCTGCCCTCCCCTCTGGATTTTCCCTGCTCTCGAGCTGCTGCTTTTCATCCCAAACCTTATGGAGTCCAAGCTCAGTTCCCAAGTCGTTACAATGAGCGCCCATAATTCTGTGTATGGTTATTAAAAACACAAGTATCCAATCTGTTCTAGAATTGCAAAGTTCCCATTAACTTCTAAAAGCAATTAGGTTCCTTTTTTTTTTTTTCTTTTTAATTAAATACTGGTGGAAAAAGAATGGCTTTATAAAACAGTTTGAATTTGTGACTATTTAATTTCACTCACTTCGTGAAACTGAGAGATTCCCAAACTCCCTCCTCATCCTTCCTTTTCCTCAGAGCATCCTTTTGGTTTTTTCCTTTCTGATGGGAATGGTTCAGTGCCTCCATCTCAGATTTATCTCTGGCACCTTTTCGGCCACTTTTTGTCCTCTCAGATTTGGTGGAGCAGCTCCTGTGCCACCTTAGTGTCTTTGGACCCAAAAATTTCGAGCAGAGGTTTATCCACTCCCATTTTATATAAGGAACAAGGCCTAAAATATTCATAAAAACTAAAATTCATGGCTTGAGTTATAAATCTACTGGATATAGGAAAAACAAGCAGCTAAGTCTGGTCAAGAATTCAATAATTTTTAAAAAGGGTCTGGCGTGGAGGTGATGGCAGGGAGGAGCCACTGCTGATAAGACAGAAGAAAAAATTTCAATTTCTTTCCATATCTGCCCCAGAAACCTGATTCTTGAACTTATTTCCCCAGAAAACAGGGCCATGACATTGCACAAAGAGGCTAATTCCACCCTATAGCATGCACAGATGATTTGCCTGGGGAGAACACATTTTATATTTTAATGTATAAATCGAAATATGTGCAAGTGGGACTGCCTGGAGCACCAGCAGAGTCAGGGCAGCCAGGAGTTTTGTGTTATTTAAAGAGCAAATTAGAATGAAGGAGGGATGCATTCCCAAATATTTGGGATTTTCTTCTGCTATGGGAAATTTCCAGACACGAGATTTCTTTTTTTGTTCCAGTTTGCTGAAACCCTGCAAGTCCAACACCACAATTGTGAGTTTGTCCCTGAGTGAAGCCTGAACTTATCCCAAAAATTCAGAAATGCTGAACTTGGTTTCACACCTAAATCCTCAGGCAAGGAAGAGGGAAAAGTTGGTTAAAAGAGGGAGAAGTGCATTCCCATCTCTGCCTGAGCTTTTCCATTTCCAAATATTGAACTGCTCCACTCCAGCTCATCCCTTCACTGGGAATTGCAATCAATGTCCCCATCGCACTGAAAGGACATCTGTGTCCCTTATGGATAAAAAATTTATAGAAATAATTGTATTTGTTCAGATATTTTAATTAATTTATTATGTTATTTTATTTATTTATAATTTTTTATAAAATTCTGTGCACTCCAACACATGTACACAGAGAGAGAACTTCCCTCTCCTGGCATTCCCATAGATGTGAGGAGCAGCATTTCTGAGCTATAATTTATTTATTATTTATTTTTTATGATTTTAATTTTATTCCTTTATTTCAATATTTTAATCTATTTATAATTTTAAATAGAATTCTATAGTTTTAAACTGCAACACATGAATACAGAGAGAGAACTTCCTTCTTCTGGCATTCCCAAGAGCATGAGGAGCAGCATTTCTGAACTATAATTTACTTGATTTTTATTTATTATTTTAATAAATTAATTTATCTAAATATTTCAATTTATCTGTAATTTTAATATAAAATTCTATACCTTTAAACACCAACAACACATGAACACAGAAAGAGAACTTCCCCCTCTTGGCATTCCCAAAGTCGTGAGGAGCAGCATTTCTGAGCTATATTTTTTAAAATTTATTTCTTATTATTTTATTTATTTATTTAAATATTTTATTTATAATTTTATATATAATTCTACACTTTTAAACTCCAACACATTAACACAGAGAGAGAATTTCCCTCTTCTAGCACTCCGAAGAGAGTGAGGAGAAGCATTCTGAGCTATAATTGATTTCTGAACTATAATTAATTTCATTTTTATTTATAATTTTAATTTTACTGTTATTTAAATTTTAAAATTTATTTGTAATTTTTTATAGAATTCTATAAACTCCAACACACGAACACAGAGAGAGGAGTTCCCTCTCCTGGCACTCCCAAAGTTGTGAGGAGCAGCATTTCTGAGCTATAACTTTTTTCATTATTATTTTTTATGATTTAAATTTAATTAATTTATTCAAATATTTTAAATTTATTTATAATTTTATATAAAATTCTACACTTTTAAACTTCAACACACGAACACAGAGAGAGGAGTTCCCTCTCCTGGCACTCCCAAAGGCGTGAGGAGCAGCATTTCTGAGCTATAACTTTTCTCATTATTAATTTTTATGATTTAAATTTAATTAATTTATTTAAATATTTTAAATTTATTTATAATTTTATACAAAATTCTACACTTTTAAACTTCAATACATGAACACAGAGAGAGGAGTTCCCTCTCCTGGCACTCCCAAAGGCGTGAGGAGCAGCATTTCTGAGCTATAACTTTTTCCATCATTATTTTTTATGATTTAAATTTAATTAATTTATTCAAATATTTTAAATTTATTTATAATTTTATATAAAATTCTACACTTTTAAACTCCAATACATGAACACAGAGAGAGGAGTTCCCTCTCCTGGCACTCCCAAAGGCATGAGGGGCAGCTCTGAGTCTGGGGAATGAAATTCTCTTATTTTTAACTGTCTGATCAACTTTCAGACAGAAAATCCAGATGAAATCATCGTTATCATCATCATCATCATCATCATCATCATCATTTGCTCCCAAGGTTGCTGTGCCTGGAATTCCAGCTATGACAGAGATTCAGAAATGGAACACTCAGGGTCTCATTCATGGAACAATGACTCACTCTGGCACTCCAGCTCATCCCGGTCCTTACAGAATATTCCATGTACAAATCTCACTCTGCTTCATGCATCTGATTGAGGAGGGTGCAGAAACAGATGGGACTCATTGGTTAAAAATAATAATAACAAAAAAAAAAAGACTGAAAAGAATCCCTCAAAAGACTGAAAAAAATCCCTCAAATTTGCCACTGTTTAATTTCACTCCCTTTGTGAAAGTGAGAGATTCCCAAACTCCCTCCTCATCCTTCCTTTTCCTCAGAGCATCCTTTTGTCTTTTCCTTTCTGATGGGAGTGGTTCAGTGCCTCCATCTCAGATTTATCTCTGGCACCTTTTTGGCCACTTTTTGTCCTTTCAGATTTGGTGGAGCAGCTCCTGTGCCACCTTAGTGTCTTTGGACCCCAAAATTTCCCTTTAGTGTCGAGCAGGGGTTTAACCCGTCCCATTTTATATAAGGAACAAAGCCTAAAATGTTCATAAAACTAAAATTCATGGTTTTAGTTATAAATGGATATAAGAAAAACTGGATATAGGAAAAACAAGCAGCAAAATCTGGTTGCCCATCAAGAATTCAACGATTCTTAAAAAAGGTCTGGCGTGGAGGTGATGGCAGGGAGGAGCCACTGCTGATAAGACAGAAGAAATAATTTCAATTTCTTTCCATGCCTTTTCAATTTTTCCACAATTTCAATTTCTTTCTGCGTTTTCCGCAAGCATCAGAGCCATGTGAGAACAGAGCAGCAAAACATGAGCGCTGCTGGGAGGATTTTCTCGCTGCCCAGCCAGCCAGGGGAATAAAATATTTCAGAATGCAACACTTGAGTGGCAATTCTGGGCAGATAATTTCAGTGGTGCTCTACAAGAGGCTTAAAAGCTTCCCTTAAAATTCACTTTACAGCTGCGGCACACTAATGACGGTGCAAGACCACAAAATATTCCCCAAATCATTTCCCTAATGACCCAAAGCTTTCAGATGGGCTGGTTGGGTTTGCTGTGGGTGATTTAAATGAGGATTGAGTTGAAAATTAAAGATTGAGCCAGAGCAGGAGCTGTCACCTGTCTGTCAGGAGTGCACCTGTATTACAAACAGTGCAGAATGCAGAATGCAGGATGATTTTGGGGTCAATACTGACTCAGTCTAGGCAGAGCACATCCAAATGTTGGGTTTTGCCATGCTCCACGGCTGGAATAGAAAGTTTTTAGGGATAGGCTGGTTCCCAGCCTGTGGCAGTTTGAACTGTTGCCATTCAATCCAGGTAAAACGGGATATTTTACAAAATACTCCGAATTTTTTAACTGAGACCGCAGCACAAATGATTATTTTACTTTCTCTGTGTCCTTCCAACGTCCTTCCTGACTGCTGAGTGCATGGCTGGGATTTTGGGGTGCATGGCTGGGATTTAGGGGTGCACAGATGGGATTTAGGGGTGCACGGATGGATTTTGGGGTGCACGGATGGGATTTTGGGGTGCACAGGTGGGATTTTGGGGTGCATGGTTGGGATTTTGGGATGCATGGATGGGATTTCTCGGTGTCTGGTTGGGATTTCTGCAATTCCTGCAAAGCTGGAGCAGAGCAGCCTTGGAAGTCACTGCTCTTTGGTCAAGTTTAGAGCAGGTTTGGGATCAAAAAAGAGTCTCAGAAGTTGGTGGGAAGAAGGAAGGCACAGAGTCACAATTTTACACGAGGCACACGAGCTGTCCTTTCACTGGACACCATTCCATAATTCCCTGGATGTTTGCAGTTTCCTTCATTACACGTGCAAGCACCAGTGCCTATTTTTGCTCTTTATCCCGAATAAATCCCAGTAAATTTGGAATCCATCTCACATTTCCTTGGGCCTCCTCACGGCAAGGAAAGTTCAGTGCCCTCCACATCCAAGGTCCATGAGGGAGAGCAGGGATGGAAGTGGGGTGTGCCAAGAATTCCCTCCCAGGGATGGAAGTGGGGTGTGCCATCTCCAAGAATTCCCTCCCAGGGATGGATTGTGCCATCTCCTCTCCATGAATTCCCTCAGAGGGATGGAAATGCAAGTGGAAGTGGAAGTTCTCCTCTCCATAAATTCCTTCCCAGGGATGGAAGTGGAAGTGGAAGCTCTCCTCTCCGTTAATTCCCTCAGAGGGATGGAAGTGGGGTGTGCCACCCCTCTCCATGAATTCCCTCCCAGGGATGGAAGTGGAAGTGGAAATGGAAGTTCTCCTCTCCATGAATTCCCTCCCAGGGATGAAAGTGGGATGTGCCATCCCCTCTCCATGAATTCCTTCCCAGGGAATGGAAGTGGAAATTCTCCTCTCCATGAATTTATGAATTCCTTCCCAGGGAATGGAAGTGGAAATTCTCCTCTCCATGAATTTATGAATTTCTTCCCAGGGAATGGAAGTGGAAATTCTCCTCTCCATGAATTTCTTCCCAGGGAATGGAAGTGGAAGTGGAAATGGAAGTTCTCCTCTCCACGAATTCCCTCAGAGGAATGGAATTGGGATGTGCCACCCCTCTCCATGAATTCCCTCCCATGAATTCCAGTGGGGTGTGCCATTTCCTCTCCATGAATTCTCTTGTAGGGATGGAATTGGGATGTGCCATTCCCTCTCCACGAATTCCCTCCCAGGGAATGGAAGTGGAAGTTCTCCTGTCCATGAATTCCCTCCCGTGAATTCCAGTGGGCTGTGCCATCCCCTCTCCATGAATTCCCCCCAAACGAAGGAGGGTGCCATCCCCTCTCCATGAATTCCCTCCCAGGCCATTTCTGGTCCTTCACTTCCCTCTCAGGGACCCCAAACAAGGCCAAGGTTTCCATTTCCCTATCTCAGCACAAACACTTTGCTGGGAGCTGGATTGTTTCCTTTGCATTTCACATTCCAGTGGAAACATTCCCTGAAAAACAGCGCCTATCTCCCTGGCTATCCAGAGGCTGAACAGAACAAAAACTGAATAAAAGCTGGGCCTGGAACCCAAGGAAAACAGGACATTTTTGTGCTCGAGCTGCGAGAAACAAACCCAGCAATTAAAGGCAGCTCTCAGGGCGAGCCACCTTCCTTTCTTCCTTCCTCCTCTCCTCATTTACAGCTCCTGAGTTGTTCCTTTCCTCATTGCAAAAGGTCCAGGACTGTAACAGTGCCACGTTCTCCTGGAAATCTCCTTAAATGGCACATGATGGAAGCCATATGATGGGAGCTTAATTACACAGGGGGCATATGGGAGGCATATGACACGGGGACATATGGAAGGCATATGATGGAAGGGCATCCGAGGACATATGATGGGAGTCTAATTAATTGACAATACATTCCTCTCATCGGGGGAGGGCTGGAATGCTGTTTTGTTCACAGGGAAAATATGCACATTGAATTATGCTCACCACTGGCCATTCTCCTTTTTCAGTTCTGGGGTTTGGAGCGGGACGGGTCTTTTCATTTACGTCTCGCGGATTTAGCGTGGAGTTTGGGTTTGAGGGGATTGTTATAAATAATGATCGGCTTTGAACCTCCTGAAGTTTGGAGTGTGAGGAGCGAATCTGAAATGTTGCCACCAAAAAAAAAAAAAAATAAGAAAAGAAGAAAAGCCTGTTCTTATTTGGGATTATTCACAAAGCTGCTCCTAAAGAAGTCCCAAACAGGTTAAAAAATCACAAAAAAACCCCCCAAAAAAAACCTCCAAAAAAAGAGGACCATGTTCTTATTGGGATTATTCACAAAGCTGCTCCTAAAGAAGTCCCAAACAGGTTAAAAACCACAGGAAAAAAAAAAAAAAAAAAAAAAAAAGACGAAGAGTGTGTTATTATTCACAAAGTTGTTCTTAAAGAACTCCCAAACAGGTTAAAAAACCACAAAAACATCCCAAAAAAATAAGAACCTGTTCTTATATGGGATTATTCACAAAACTGCTCCTATAGAGTCCCAAATATGTTGAGAAACCACCAAAAGAAACCAAAAAAAGAGGAGCCTGTTCTTATTTGGGATTATTCATAAAGCTGCTCCTAAAGAAGACCTAAGCAGGTTAAAAAACCCCAAAAAAGGAGCCTGTTCATATTTGGCATTATTCACAAAGCTGCTCCTAAAGAAGTCCCAAACAGGTTAAAAAACAACAACAAAAAAAACCAAAACCCCAATAAAGAAGAGCCTTTTCTTATTTGGGATTATTCACAAAACTGCTCTTAAAGAAGTCCCAAACAGGTTAAAAAAACACAGGAAAAAAAAATAAGAGCCTGTTCATATTTGGGATTAGTCACAAAACTGCTCCTAAAGAAGTCCCAAACAGGTTAAAAAAAACACAAAAAAAAAAAAACAACAAAAAAAACCCAAAAAAAAAAGGAAGACCCTGTTCCTGTTTAGGATTATTCACAAAACTGCTCCTGAAAAAGTCCCAAACAGGTTAAAAACCCTCATGGAAAAAACCCCTCTGAGTTGGATGGGAATCAATGCAGCTGAAAATTTGCACTTCCATCTGCAGAAAGATTTATGGGGGGGAAACAAGGTAGTGCCTGGGACGTGCCAAGAAGATTCCTCATTTTGGAAGTACCTGCATGTGTTTGGGGCATGGCTCTGAAACACAGAGCAGCCTTGTGTTATCCCACGTCCTCTCCTTGTCCTGAGAGCTATGAACCATGCCAGGGGTACCTGTAACCTCTCTGAGAGCAAAATGGGATAAAAATCCCATTAATCCACTCTTGGAATAACTCACAAGCGAGCCCTGAGTAACCCTCACAGCTTCTCTTTGCATTCAGCAAACAGGGATTTGCAGATATTTGAGTTTTTAAGGGCCATTTCACCAGAAAAAAACCAATTTTCTGGGTTATTTAGATGCCTTGAAATATCATTATGGTGTTCACACTTTCCAATTAACCTGATGAAATTAACCCAGCGCCTGCTCTTTATTTTTCTTCACCAACTGAACCAGTTTAGGAAGAGACAGAGCCTCTTAATTCTGAGAACTCAGAAAACCTTGCCAGGATTACTCATCCAGAGAGTGAAAAGATTTAAGTTCAGGTCCTGGGCCCTGACCAAGGGTTGTGGCCACCACCTTCACCCAGGCCCCAGAGGAGCTGAACCCTGAGTGCTGCCAGCATCAAAATGTTCACTTTTCTCTGCCAACTTTAGGGGAGTTGCAAGGGTTTTTCAGGTCTCCAATATTCAGGCAAATAAAGACAGGGATTTCAGGAGCAGTTGGGTAAATCCCTGCATTTTAGACCTGTAAAACCATCAGAAATGTGAGGTTTTTGGCCACACAGCTTCTCCACAAGATTTGGGGTGTTCCCCATCTCCTTCACCCAAACTGCTGGGAAGGAGAAGCAAACTTTAATGAAACCTTAATTAAACCCAAATTTAATGTACAAAACCCCCTAAAAATCCCTAAAAATTTCAGCTGAGTGGATTCCCCACTGAATATTCCAAAGGAAGAGCTCTCCTGAGTTAGGTACTTTCACCAAAACCCTCCAAGGCTTTATCTGGAATAAATATCTGGATAAAATCTCCAAGGCTTTATCTGGAATAAACATCTAGATAAAGTCTCCAAGGCTTTATCTGGAATAAAAATTGGGATAAAACCTCCAAGGCTTTATCTGGAATAAAGATAAAACCTCAAAGGCTTTATCTGGAATAAACATCTAGATAAAGTCTCCAAGGCTTTATCTAGAATAAAAATTGGGATAAAACCTCCAAGGCTTTATCTGGAATAAAGATAAAACCTCCAAAGCTTTATCTGGAATAAAGATCTGGATAAAACCTCCAAGGATTTATCTGGAATAAAGATCTGGATAAAACCTCCAAGGATTTATCTGGAATAAAAATCTGGATAAAACCTCCAAGGATTTATCTGGAATTACCAAGCCTCGTTTAACTCCTGGTGTAGAATTAACTGAGCCAATCAAAGTCTAATGGAAAGGAGGGAAAAAAATGCAGGATATTTTTACCTTTGGAGACTTCTGCTTGCTGACCATGCAGGCAGGAGCACTGAGAGGTTGCCATGGTGCTTTTTTTGGGAATGTTAACACCACGCTGCTCGAGGGCTAATGAAGGAAGACAAACATCACTGGATTTGCTACAAACTCCATAAAACAGCACCAACAAGTAGAAAAAAAAAAACCCAAACAAACGCTTATAAAATCAACATTTTAGATAATTCTAGAGATTTCAAAAGGTTTTTCAGCTGGTCTTACCTGCTCTTTTCCTGTTCCAGGTGTCCAGAGCAAAGAGTGCTGAGGATTTTTGGTCGCTCCTCACGCTGGTGTGTGCAAGACCCAAGGAAAGCTAGGAGGTTGTACAGTTATCTCCCTTGGTGTAATTCTAAACTATACAACCTACTACCTCAACCTGGATGCATGCAGTCAAAAATTCATAACCTCAGGGGCTTCTAATTACACACAAAAAAAATTAAAAAAAAAAAAAAAAAAAAAAAGGGCCTCCAAATCCTCAGTGGTTTTAATTTAGAGGGGGAAAGACACCAAGCCCAAATTCAGCTCCCCACAATGGAATTGGGATCAGACATGACAAGCCAGGGTTATTCCTGCTGGATTTGGGTAAGATCATGGAGGTTTTCACGCGAGATGGAATTTTTTTCCCTGGCCAAAATAATGGTGTTCCCCTTCCAGAGCAGATTCAGAGCATACACAGACATATTTATTTCTTAGAAAGCATTTAAAGAAGGCTTAGGGTGAAATTTTTCTTTTCCTTTCTGGACACACCACGCTGACCTCGACCTTGGCCTCTGGATGTCTGAAGGATGTGCAGGAATGGGGTTGGGAGAGAACTGCAGAAGGGGCACAAATCCTGAGCTGAATTTAACCCTTGCACCAAAGGGTCCAAATGAACCAATCTGGGAAATCACCTCAGCAGGCAGCCACCTTCCCTTCACAGGCCACATATTTTTAACTTGTATTAATATAATATAATTACATTTGCATTAATTAATGTAATGTATTAATTCCCAGCCAAACAAGCAGGATGTTATCCTTGCGACTCACCCAGCACCCATCACTTGAAGCAGCAGACTTCCTGGGTTTTATTATTTTTATTTTTATTTTTATTTTTATTTTTATTTTTATTTTTATTTTTATTTTTATTTTTATCATTATTATCATTAATATTACTATTGCTATTCTTATTTTGTTATTGTTTATATTATTATTATCATCCCCGAATGCGCTGCTGGGGCTGGAGCTGCCCCTCAGGTGCATCCAGCCCCTGGCACAGGAAGGAGATTCCAAAGGAACCAAACCTCAGGGATGAACACTGAGCTCTGCTGATTTCCCAAGCTAAAGCAGAATTCCTGATGATGGAAAAGGCACTGCCCTGCCTTTACACCCCAATCAGAATTCAGCCTGCAACAGCAGGAGAACACGTTGGGAAAAAATGCAAAATAATCTTTCTGCGATGCCTGAGTGCCCATGGTGTTGATGGTATCTCAATTTCTCATGATTCCATATTTAGTAAAGTTTACTTTGACCAAAGAGTGGAAATGCAGCATATCTGAGCCAGCAGCAGAGAGCACAGGCACTGTTAACTGTTTGGTCAGCCGGAGCAGCGACCTAAGCACAGCTCTGGATCAGGAGCTGGATAAAACCCCATTATTGTGCCATTACTTGTGTGATTATTTGTGCCATTATTTGTGCCATTATTTGTGTCATTATTTGTGCCATTACTTGTGCCATTGCTTGTGTCACTATTTATTTGTGTCATTATTTGTGCCATTATTTGTGCCATTGTGCCATTATTTGTGTCATTATTTATTTGTGTCATTATCTATTTGTGCCATTACTTGTGCCATTATTTGTGTCATTATTTATTTGTGCCATTATTTGTGCTATTATTTGTGCCATTGTTTGTGCCATTATTTATTTATGCCATTATTGGTGCCATTGCACCATTATTTGTGTCATTATTTCTGCCATTACTTGTGCCATTATCTATTTGTGCCATTACTTGTGCCATTATTTCTGCCATTATTTATTTGCACCATTATTTGTTTGTGCCACTATTTGTACCATTATTTCTGCCATTATTTGTGCCCTTTTTGTGCCATTACTTGTGCCATTATTTATTTGTGCCATTTTTTGTGCCATTATTTATTTGTGCCATTATTTATTTGTGCATTACTTGTGCCACTATTTATTTGTGCCATTATTTATTTGTGCCATTATTTGTGCCATTGTGCCATTATTTTTGCCATTACTTGTGCCATTGTTTATTCGTGTCATTATTTGTGACATTGTTTGTGCCATTATTTCTGCCATTATTTATTTGCGCCATTATTTGTGCCATTATTTGTTTGTGCCATTATTTGTACCACTATTTGTGCCATTATTTCTGCCGTTGTGCCATTATTTGTGCCATTATTTATTTCTGCCATTATTTGTGCCATTATTTGTGCCATTATTTTTGTGCCATTATTTCCGCCATTATTTCTGCCATTATTTTGCCATTGTGCCATTATTTCTGCCATTATTTATCTGTGCCATTACTTCTGCCATTATTTATTTCTGCCATTATTTCTGCCACTATTTATTTCTGCCATTATTTATTTCTGCCATTATTTCTGCCATTATTTGTGCCAGTTTGTGCCATTATTTGTGCCATTGTACCATTATTTCTGCCATTATTTATTTGTGCCATTGTACCATTATTTCTGCCCATTATTTATTTGTGCCATTATTTCTGCCATTATTTATTTCTGCCATTATTTATTTCTGCCATTATTTCTGCCATTATTTTTGCCATTTTTTGTGTCCCTTTGTGTCCCTTCGTGTCCCCTGTCCGTGCCTGGTCAGGGCAGGAGCAGAGCAGAGGCAGGCACAGCCCTTGTGACACCTCCCCGTGGTGGCACCGAGCTCCCTGTTTGTTTTCTGGTGATTTTTGTCAATTATGTCTTTACCCAATTAGCACAATCATACCTAATTACACAATTAGGGTGGATCTGTAATTTAATGACAATGCTGTGATATTTTATCGATGTCAGGGAGCTCCTGTTGAACACGGGGAGCTCTGAGCTCCTAAATCACCTCGTGGGGCCCCAGTGCCTTTTGCTGGGACCCCTTTTAGGCCTCTTGCTGTTCCAGAAATGATTTCACCCTTCTGGGGACAAAAGGGAATCTCTGGCCCAGCCCAGCCTTATGCTAAAGCTCCAGTGTAATTAAAAAATTCTGTATTTTCTCTGCCTGTAACTCTGGATTCCTGAAGGAAACGTGACTCCAGCTGCTGTCCTAGCACAGAAATACTGGGATTCACATCCAGGGAATATTTAATTTTAAAAAGAGACAGAATTCCTCTGGAGAATTCCTCTCAGGCCCTCCAGCTCTGGAGTTCCAGCTCTGAGAAGCAAACCTCTGCTTTGAAACACCTAATTTTAATGTACAAAAACCCCTAAAAATCCCTACAAAATTCAGCTGAGTGTATTCCCCACTGGATATTCGCAAAGAAGAGCTCTCCTGAGTTAGGTACTTTCACCAAAAACCTTCAAGGTTTTATCTGGAATAAATATCTTGATAAAACCTCCAGGGCTTTACCTGGAACAAATATCTTGATAAAACCTTCAAGGCTTTATCTGAAATAAAGATCTGGATAAAACCTCCAAGGCTTTATCTGGAATAAAGATCTGGATAAAACCTCCAGTATTCCACACTGGATATTCCCAAGAAACAGCTCTCCTGAGTTAGGTACTTTCACCAAATCCCTCCAAGGCTTTACCTGGAACAAATCTCTGGATAAAACCTCCAAGACTTTATCTGGAATAAAGATAAAACCTCCAAGGTTTGCCCACGCCACCAACCCCAGCAGACACCAGGACCAAGCTTTAGTCTGGACTGGGAAGTTTTCACTCCTCACTGGTTTTATTCCTGTTCCCTGAGAGAAAAATCTACAAAGCTCCTTCCCCTACCCGCATTTCCTGCTGAATTTCCCCAGGAGTGACGTGAGAATCCCAACCCAGAGCTGATTTTTGGGAACTGCCCGGTTGGAATATCCCATTCCTTCCAAGCAGTGGAAAGCAGCAATTCAGTCCCACAGAAAAGCAGGGGTGCAGAGGGCAGAATATTCCCCAAAAAAAGCCATAAAACAGTGCCTCATGCATGAATCTCCTGCTATAAATTACAGTTTATTTCCAAATTATTATTATATATTACATATATTATATATAATAATATATAACATATATAATTATATATTATATATAATATATATAATAATATTAGAATAATATAAGAACATTAGGATAATATAAGAATATTCCCCAAAAATGCCCTAAAACAGTGCCTCATGCATGAATCCCCTGCTATAAATTACATTTTTCATGCATTTACAGACCTACAGAATTTAAACAGGATTCCAGCAATGGGCACTCACTATGGAAAGCTGAATTTTGTCTCATTATAATCGGGAAAATCATTGGCTGAGGGGTGCAGAGAGCAGAATATTCCCAAATAATTATTATATATTATATATATATTATATATTATATATTATATATTATATATAATATATAATATATTATATATTATATATTTTATATAATATATAATATATAATATATAATATATAATATATAATATATTATATATAATATATAATATATTATATATTATATATTATATATAATATATTATATATTATATATTATATTTATTATATATAATATATAATATATGTAATACGTAATATGTAATATATAATATATAATATATACTATATAGTATATAATATATACTATATAATATATACTATATAGTATATAATATATAATATATAATATATAATATATAATATATAATATATAATATATAATATATAATATATATATAATATAATATATAATATATAATAGAAAATAGAAAATAGAAAATAGAAAATATATAATATAATATTATACATAATATATAATATATAATATGTAATATACAATATATAATATATAATATATTATATATTATATTAATATATGATATCAATATATATATTAATATATATAATACATGTTATACATGTAACACTATTAGAATAATATAAGAATACTAAAATAATTTAAGAACATTCCCAAATAATGCCCTAAAACAGTGCCTCATGCATTAATGAGGCACTCTAAAAAGGGCTGGAAATCCAAGAGGCTGCAAAGTAGGGAGAGAAACCTCATCTGGGCTCAGCTGAAATCCAGAGCAAGGAAATATTTTGAAAGATCTCCAAAAGTTTTCAGCTCATGACAAAAACCTTGCGTGAACTTTTAGCCAGGGTTGCAGCAATCTGAAGGTTTGCTCAATATTACATTTCAGTTCTTAGGGTTTTACTAGGGGAAAGGTGGGTGAGCTCTCACTCCTGACCCAAATCTGATTTTTGGGACGTATCTTATATTATATATAATACTATATCTTATATTATATATAATACTATATATGATATGATATGATATGATATGATATGATATGATATGATATGATATGATATGATATGATATGATATTATATTTTAAATATATAGGAATATTAGAATAATATAAGAATATTCCCAAATCATGCCATAAAACAGTGCCTCATGCATTAATTCTCTGCTCTAAATTACAGTTTATGTGCATGTACAGACTTAGAACAGGGTTCCAGCAATGGGAACTCACTGTGGAAAGCTGAATTTTGTCTCTTTATAATAAGGAAAATCATCAGCTGAGGGGTGCAATTATCAACAAGAATCCCAGGCCTGCTTTGTGACTGAAACCCTGCACAGCATGGCAGGGTGACACGACTCACAAGTGCTGGTGACTCTAAATGACCCCAAAATTATTTTTTTAAATTATTTTTTTAGGTTTATCCCAGGCCTGCTTTGTGACTGAAACCCTGCACAGCACGATCTGGACCTGGAGCCAAGGATGGATTCACCTGAATGTGAAAAATGAAGGAAATGATGGAAGCTGAACCAACAGCTGGTGCCACCTCCAAGGTGGATCCTTGGGGCTGGATTTCACCATAAACCTCCAAAAATCCAACCAGCTCAGGGAATTCCACTCCCGCAATGCTCCTGAGCAGGTGCCTTGGATCCTTCCCCTAAAAATCCTCTCCTTATTTCCCCCCTTATTTCCTCCCTTACTGATCACAAGCAAATAAATAAAAAGAGAGGGAGGAGGAGGTGGGGAGAAAAAAAAAACCAGATTACTGAAATAACCAGAATACTGAAATTTATCTGCCTTTTAAGAGTTTAACCAGATTTGATTTTCTGAATAAGAGTATTTGGATGGGGTTCAAATTCCAGGGCGCACAATTCCATTCTGCTCCTCACAGATCCCATTTGCCACTGCATATGGTTATTCTAATTATTGGGCGGCTCCTCTGCTGACAGGGGCTCACTGTGCCCCTCGCCACGCTGGGAAAGGAGGGAACACAAATAAATTCATTTTTCCGCCCTCAGTGGGGACCACGACAAATAAATTCCATTTTTCATCCCTCAGTGGAGACCACGAGGCTGCAGGAGACCTTACAGGTGTTCTCAGGAAGCATCAGGAGGGAGGAATGGTCAGGGAGGAATGGCACAGTGATATTGTGAGGGAGAAATAAAAAGATTTAGGAAATATTAAAATTTAAATTAAAAAAAAAATATTTGGGCAAGCTTGGATTCCTCAGAGAGGAACTTTTGCTGCTTTCAAGTTTAACTCTGGCCAAACAAGCCCAGCAAAACCTCCCCAGATGCAGACACAGCCACACAGGAGGGTTTTGGGGTTTTTTAACCTCTAAAGCAGCAGCTCTGCCCATTTCCAGAGAAAGGAGCTGCATTCATGAAGGCTCTGATTTTTGGAGAGGATTTTGGGACATTTTGGGGTAATTCCCACATCCAGGTGCTCTGCTTTGATTCCAGCAGTGCCTCTTGAAGTCCCGCTCCAGCCTCCAGGTGGGTGAAGGGCTCTGATCTCAGCAGTTCATATAATATATAATATATAATATATAATATATAATATATAATATATAATATATAATATATAATATATAATATATAATATATAATATATAATATGTAATGCATAATATATATGTTATATGTTATATATGTTATATATGTTATATATGTTATATGTTATAATGTATTTTAATTATATATTATATATATGCTGACATGATTCCTGCTGCTCACCTCACTCCTTCAGCTTTTGTTGAAATTTTATATATTATATATAATATCTATTATATATTATTTAATATCTAATATGCAATATGTAATATGTAATGTATCATATGTAATATTTAATATGCAACATGTAATATATAATATGTAATATATAATATATAATATAATATAATATATATTATATATTAATAATATAGGCTATATAATGGATAGCAATATATTAGAATACATAATGAGATATAATGCATAATATCAATTATATGACATATATAACATATAATATATTATATATAATGCGTACTCATGAATTATATTCATTATTATTGAATATAATGAATAGCAATTTTTAAAGGGGGAAATAATAATAATTTAAAAAAAAACCCTTGGAAGCACAGGTTTTATTGGGTTTATTGGATAAGCTGAGCTCAGAAAAGCTGAGCTGCTGGTGCTGCTCCTTCCATCCTCCCTGCAAGAGCTTCCTTGAGCCTGTCCCGCAGAGCTGAGCCACAGCAAACCCCAAACACCCAGGAGCAATCAGCCAATATGTGAAATCCATATTAAAATAAAATGCACTTTAAACCTCAATGAGAACAGGTTTTATTGGATAAGCTGAGGTCAGAAAGCTGAGCTGCTGGTGCTGCCCGAGGTGCTTTCCTTCCCTGAGCCTGTTCCATTAAGAGTTTGGGGTTTGCTGAGCCACAGCAAACCCCAGACTGACCCCAAAAACACCAGAAGCAATCAGCAAACATTTTCAGCCTCAGAAATAACTCCCTGCGCCTCCTGCCAGCAGCTCACCCCACTTCTGCTGCCACTTCTCTGAAGTTTCCTTTCTAAGCATCCAGCTGTGTTTAGATCAAGCCTCTCACCAAAAGGAGGTAAAAAAAAAATCAGATATTGATTAGCAGGTCCCAGCTTATTCAGAGAGAAATTGCACTGAAGAGAAGAAAAAAATAAATCTGTTTCTTCTTTCCTCTCTTTTATGATTCAAGTATTGATTTCCAAATTAAAAAGATACCAAATCAAATGGTGGGGGCTGATTTTGGGAGGTATCTGACCCAATTCCCCTGCCAGGGGTTGTTGGCTCTCTCCAAGCAAAGTCACCTGAAGTGCCAGAGCATCCTTGAACAACTCAGAATATCCTTGACCAATCCAGAACATCCTTGAACAATCCAGAACATCTCTGACCAATTCCAGAACATCCTCAAACAACCCAGAACATCCTTGACCAATCCAGAACATCCTTGAACAATCCAGAACATCCTTGATCAATCCAGAACACCCTTGAACAACCCAGAACATCCTTGATCAATCCAGAACATCTCTGACCAATTCCAGAACATCCTTGAACAATCCAGAACATCCTTGACCAATCCAGAACATCTCTGATCAATTCCACAACATCCTTGATCAATCCAGAACATCTCTGACCAATTCCAGAACATCCTCAAACAACCCAGAACATCCTTGACCAATCCAGAACATCCTTGATCAATCCAGAACATCCTCGAACAACCCAGAACATCTCTGATCAATCCAGAACCTCTCTGACCAATTCCAGAACACCCTTGAACAATCCAGAACACCCTTGATCAATCCAGAACATCCTTGAACAACCCAGAACATCCTTGACTAATCCACAACATCCTTCACCAATCCAGAACATCCTTGACCAATTCCAGGATTTTCTCAGCTCATTTTACCCCAAATGACTCCACAGAGGAGAGACCACCCCACAGAAATCTGGATTTTATTGGGTTTTACTCACAGACGAGGGACCACCCCACAGAAATCTGGATTTTATTGGGTTTTATCAGTTCATTTCTCCTTGGAGCTCCGACTAAACGAGCCCAGAGGAACCCAAGGTGATGAACTCCCACAGCACTTAAAAAACCAACACCAAAGCAGCCCAGACTATTCCCAGATTTTCTGGAAAAATCAGTTTTTGCTGTCCCAATCTCCTCCTGCTCTCATGGTGAGCTCCTGCTCATCCCACCATGGATGGAGCTACCTCAAATCCCAAAGGAGAGCTTGGCTCCAGGTGCCTGTTCTGGGTAAAATCCAGAACAATCCAGGAGCAAAAGTTCTGCTGGAAACAACTCATCAGCTTTTATTCCTTGATTTCCCATCCAAATATTTGGGGAATATTCAGCACCAGTTTTTACGCCCAACTTTACATCACACAGGGCACCAAAATTCAATTTTTTCCCTTTTTTTTAATCCTAGTTTCAGCTCACAAGGAGAAGGAAGAGTGGCTGGACTTCTCTGACTTCCTTTTAATATAAACTTCTATAATAAATAGAAAACACATAGAAAACCCTGGAAATTCAGCAAAGAGAGGAAAAAAAAAATCCCTTTTTTTGGCCTACAGCAGCGTATGTCAAAGCAGCCAAGTTCAAACCAGAGAAATTTAAAAGTGGAAATGCAGAGCAAATCTTTGGTGGAATTAACACTGAGAGCTGCTGGAAAGAAAGAGTCAGACTTTATTTTGAGTTCACAGCCTAATTATTTTCATATAGAATCTGTACATTGGGGTTTTAAAAAATTACTTCTTAAAAAATAATTGTTCCACTCTCCCAACTTTAAAGATTTTTTAACTTTTCCACAGCAGCCTTTGCACTGCCTGATCCCATGGGGTTTTTTCCTGTCCTATTCTTTCTTTTGGATTTTCCAACGGGATTATTTTCTCTTAAAAACTATGTGAAAAGACACAAACACCATGAAATTGGGAGGAATGGGGTTCTGTAATAAACTGATTTTTGAGAGAGGAGCTGGAGGGCCAAGGTCAGAGAAGGGATTCCAAGTTCCTGGATATAAAGGAGGAGAAGAGATTGTTCCTCTTAAAAATTCCTGGGCTAAGCAAGAAAAGAACAACTCCATGTTACAAATGGAACAAACGAATATATTTTCATAAATGAAATATTTCAAATATTATAAATGAAATTATTTCATAAATGAAATAGAAAGAAATGAAATTATTTCATCAAATAAATGAAATTATAAATTTCATTGAAATTTATATGAAACTATTTTATCTGCTCCAGAATCAACACAAGAGTTCTCCCTATCACACCCCCAGCACCAGAGCAGGGCAGGCCATGGGTGGGACTGAATTTCTTCATCCTGATGTCAAAATCAACTTTCCCCCACCCCGTTTTCCTCAGCACCAAACAAGCAAAGACCCCTTTGGGCACCGAAAGCTGAGGGAGAGTTTGCGGCTCCACTTATACATTCCTCAAAATAAAAATAAAAATAAAAATAAAAATAAAAATAAAAATAAAAATAAAAATAAAAATAAAAATAAAAATAATAAATAAATGAAAATAAATTAAAATAGAATTAAAATGAATAAAAATAAATAAAAATAAAAGAGGAAGGAGGGGGAAAAAGGAGGGAAGAGTGAAGGATATCTGAAGTGCAGCAGCACCCCAGGGTGCTCTTGCCAGCCAGCCCCAGACCTATAGATACAAGCTTGTGTGGAATATGAGCACAAGTTCGGATCTACGGGTTTGTGGCAGCAGGCAGGGATTCCTGCAGCACTGACAGGGCTTGGGGTCACTTTTGGGGGGGATGGAAAGAGGAAAAACCTTCCTGCAAGTGGAATTTGTGAGTTTTAGCCAGGAGCTTTCGTTCCCTCAAAGCCCCTCCTTGGATGTGGGGGGGCAGAGTGGATTTTTGATTTTGTGCTGATATAAAGCCACAGATGCCTGCGCCCCCATGGGAGCCTTAAGAAAATCAGCAAAATGAAATAAAATAAAAAAATTTAAACCAACCAAAACAAAGCTGATCTGTGGTTCTTCCTCACAAGCAATTTGCTGGACAGAATTTCTGGTGATTGCACAGCACTGACGTTAACAGGAATTGAATCAACAAGCAGCATTGGAGGTGTATCACTAAAACAGGGTGGGAAATGATCCAACAGCAAAATTTTGGGATACAAACAGAATTCCAACACACGGCCATCCCCCCACCCTGCAAAAAGTTGTTTCCATTCTGGCAGCCTGGCTAAACAAGTGCCTGGGAGTTGTTTTAACTTTCAGGGAAGTCATTCCCGGGCTGGGGTTCTACTTTAATTCTATTTTTAAAGGCAAAAAACAAAACCCCTGTCACTCTGCTGAACAAGCTGGCAATCCCCCCTAACCTCAACCCTGCATTTCTTCCACACAAACACATGTGAAAGTTCTTTAGGATTTTTCTAATAAAAGCAAAGTTTTGCCACCGCAAGCACATGGGGTCCCCTCCTGCCCCTGAGGTTTCCAGGTTTGCTTTCCTGTGGAGGGAACATTTCCCATTTTATTGCTGGGGAAAAGCAGCCTGGCTGTGAGCTCCACATGGAGCTGGTGGACAAAATCTCTTGCTCAGAGTGTCACCAATTTTTCACTTCTTTTCCTTCAGGAGACAAACCAGATTAATGCAAGTTAATATTATCCTCTGTAAAATCACTTGGAAAAGAATTTTGCTATTTGGATGCTGTTAGAAATTTCTCTCTCTTCTTCTTTTATTTTTTTTTTATTTTTTTGGTGCAGGTTCTTAAAATAAATCACTTCAACCTTTAAATATGCAACTATAAAATACAATTTTTTTTCCTTTATTTGGAATTGCTGGGTGGCAAGAAACTCCTGTTATAGACGTTAAACTTTCACCATCTGCCCAAAGGTTATCTAAATTCATCCTCCAACTTCACTCACCTCAAAAGCATCCAGCTTCTCCCAAAGTTTTTCAGCGGCCAAAAAATTTGTGCTGCAGCATCTTTGAAAATCCAGGGACGGAGTTTTGGGGTGGAGAAAACTCGATGCCCGCAGTGGTGGAGGCTGCAGCGGAGCAGGGATTGTGCCCTCCTTGGGAACAGAGCTGCGAATGGAACACAACAAATGTTACCCAGCCAAAAATAACCCCAGCCCTCCACCACAAAGCTCATTTATTGCAGGCAACCTGAGGTTAAAATCCAGGTTGTCCAACAGGGCCTAAAGGCACAGTTTTGGGGTCAGTTGTTGCTGGGAGCACCGGGATTTCTTCCTGGAAAAGGGAATTTTTTCCCTCAGCCTCACTGTGTCGTGCAAAACTGCATCAAATATTTTCTTTATATTCAGTATATTCATTTTTAACCCTAATTGTGGGGAATTAATCTGGAGAGAATTTTAGAAGTTTAACAGAAGGTTTATATGAAGTTTATAGAAGGTTTGGTTTGGTAAATATGGTATATATGGTATATAAGTTTTATATGGTATATATGGTATATAAGTTTTATATGGTATATGTGGTATATAAGTTTTATATGGTATATGTGGTATATACCTTATATGGTATATGAGGTATATATGGTATATAAACCTTTTATACCATTATTTATTATATACCTATTATAAGGTTTATAATAGAAGGTTTATATAGAAGGTTTCTATTTGCATGTAAGTTTTTGAGATAAGAAATATTGATTTAGAAATGTTCTAGAATAAGATAGCTTAAAAATAAAGCTTAACCTGACATGTAATATTTACATTCAGTTATGTGATGAAATGAGCTAATTTGAATGGGTCTGGTAGAGAAATTTGATTTTTTTATGAGATGATCTCACTGAAATCATCATGAGGTTACATTTTCCTCACTTTATCTATTTCCAAACCTTTTTTTTTTCCTCTTTCCCATTAATTCCTGGGCTAATTTCCTTTCCCTGGGATATGTTAAATCCATTTAAAAACCCAAACTGTAAAATTTGGGTGGTTTTTGCAGGGGATTCACGTCCCCAGCTCTGCCCAGAGCCAGACCTTCGAGGAGCCCTGCACATGCTCCAGGAAATCTGGGATTTGTTGGGAAAACCCACCCTATTCCTGTGCACCTCCCACTCCCCACCTGATTGGCTTTTCCAGCACAAAAGGGAACAGGGAGAGCTGGGATCCATCAGCAAAGGAAAAAAAAGGGAGAAAAGGGGGAAAAAGCAGCAAGAGGCATCCCTGGGAGAGCTCCAGAGAAATTCCCACCGTAAATTTGGTTGTGCTGCCCTGAATTGCTGAGCCCTGGAGGAATGGGGCACAGGGATGGCATTCCATGGCACCTGGGGGCTGTAAATTACAAATATCCAGCAACCAAGCTGCTCCTTTTGGAAAACAAACCCATGGACAAGCTCTAAGGCAGCAAAGTGAGAAATGCAGCAGCAAAGCAACACTTTTGTTTGTTGAAAAATACTGATTTTTAATTATTTTTTTCTTAATGAGAGCTGCTTTTTCAATATGTATCCAATATATTCAGGGGGATTGAAAGACAGCCATGGATCTGCCAAGATGTGGGGTTGGGAACGTTTCCCCCCATTGATTAATCCCAGAGCTATTGCACCTTGTGCAAACCTGATGAACACACACACAGTGGCAGAAAATCCATCAGAGGCAAACAAATCAATCAGCACCAGCCTGAGTTTGCCTCGAATGCTGAGATTACAAATAAAAAGTTTCAACCTGCACGTTAAGGGATTTTTATTTAGGTTTCTCAGATCCTTACACTGAGCACACTTTGCTTCATTATTAATTTTACAAATCAGTGATCACAGGATCAACAGGCTCTGCTACATGGGACAGCCAAAAATACAGAATATTTTTGTCAGCAATAGCCCAATACAAAACTGGTCTTTTAGAGATTTATATCCAAAGGAATATAGATGGAAATATGGAGAAATAAAATCTCTAAAGTTCTAACACTGAGGGTTTGGTCTGTGGGTGGTTTTCTTGCAAACCACAAAGCAGAAATGCCCTGTCCAGGGAAATCGATCACCACGGAATGCATTGTGTGCCTGAGCAAAAAGCTGTTTGCAGCCATTTCGTCCTTCTGCCCCGAAATTCAGGCAAATCAGAAACACAACTGTGAAATAATTCCCATTCTTTTCTCCCCAGTTTTAACCCCAAAGTATTTAGGCCTATAAATATATATATATATATATATATATATTTACATATACACACACATGCAGTTTATCCTAGCTTCAAAAAGCAACTTTTTAAGGATTTCTGTGCTTGAAACAATTTTAAGGAATGAGAAGGGAAAGGGAGATACTGACTGAGAATCCCAAATTACCTCAGCAGCAGCAGCAGCATTCTGCAGGGTTTCCTATGGAACGTGCGCTGCCATATTGCTAGGCCCAACTCCTCGGGAACGTATTCTGGAAGACAAAATATTTATGGATATTTTCATGGCATATTTTCAAGGAATGGATGCTGTTTTCCTACACCCAGAGGCTACAGCTTTTAGGAGCAAAAAAAAAAAAAAAGAACAGCCAAGCTCCTCACGAGAGAAACGCCTCCCCACCTCCCAACATCCTCACTTTTAAATTGTTTTTTTGGACGATTCTTTTCCCGTCTTCCACCTTGGCTCAACCCCCCCGCTCCCGCATGGAAACAAAACATTCCTGGGAACACAAGCACTCCAGAAGTTTGCCAGTGCTGTTCCCACCAAATCCATTCAGGAAAAGAAAGGAGCGAGGACGAGGCGAACGCCTTCCCTGGCGGTCAGCGACGCGCACCAACTCCTGCAAGTGATTAGCTCTCCTCTGCAGATCCTCACCCCAAAATTCCAGCTGGAGCCAAGCGGAATCAAAGAGGAGCATCGTTACCTGCTTTGGAGGAGGTTCCCCAAGCAAGCTTTTTGAAGCTTGTTGACTCTTTTAACACTGACACAAGGAATAATTATTTCTCGGTGCCGGCGCGGTTGTGAAAAGAGGAGAAGCCCCGGGTTGTGGTGGCTCCGTGGATGCTATTCTTTTTGCACCACAGCAGGATTCTTGGCTGCCAGTCCAAGCTGCTTTCACTTGCCAAGTTTTAAGATGCCGGTTTTGCCTTTCATTTTATTGTTCCTTTCGCAATGTTAAAGAACGACTTAAAAAAAAAAACCCTCAAAAAAAAAAATAACCCAAAAAAACCCCAACAAACCCCATGCACAGCTGCTGTCGGGGAGGGGGGGAACTATTTGAATTTTGCACAAGAACGGAGATGAGGAAGGAGAGCTCTGTGATGCAACCACAACGACACCCACAGAAATATTCCCAATATCGAGGGGGACGGGCCGGCTCCCGGTGCTGGCCAGAACAAAACCCAGAACCAGCCAGAGGCACGAGCAGCCACGGCAGAGGTGGAGGTTGGTTCCTCTCCCCTCTCTGAGCACCAGCACCTCGATTTCTCACCCGCTCCAGGCTGCTCCTCCCCACTGAGCTTCCATCCAGGGGTGCAGGGATGGTGGGATTGGGGAGCAGCCTCCTGACACAAGGATTCCCCCCTTTTTCCATGATAGGATTCACCCATTCCCAAACATCCC
This sequence comes from Melospiza georgiana, assembly GCF_028018845.1. Classification (NCBI taxonomy): domain Eukaryota; kingdom Metazoa; phylum Chordata; class Aves; order Passeriformes; family Passerellidae; genus Melospiza; species Melospiza georgiana. The sequence continues at coordinate 3,917,218 of NC_080456.1, read as the reverse complement.
GGCCTTCCTTGGATGCAATGCCACTGGGAGGAAGCTGCATGGAAAACCTCTTGGTCCCAACTCCTTCCAAACGCATTCCTTCAGCGTAAGCCACTGAATTTAATTTAATTTTTTTTTTATAATTTATCAATAGATAATTTTTAATTTTTTTTCCCTTTTTTCCTGCTTTTTTTTTCTTTATTAAATTTTTAATTTTTTTAAATTCATTAAAATTTAATTTTTTTTTTTTTAATCATAATTATTTTTTAAATCCCCAACTTCACCACCATGGAGCTGATTTATTTCACTTTCCTTGACGTAGAAACAAAACAAAACTCCCAGGACCAGTGCCAAGGCTCGAGCGCATTTAAATGAACAAACAGCAGCAAAAAAAGTTGTTTGTGATCCTTTTGGGCCGGAATATTAAAACTATGATGGGGGTTATGCTCTGTGTACACCATGAAGTGTAGGATAATGGAACCCTGAGCCACCACTTGGTGCTGCAGATGTTGGAGGGACACAAAATCCAGATGTGGCCAGGGAAAATCCCCGCTCGGTTCCTCAGTTCCCTGTTGGACACAGCTCCTTTTCCCAGTGCCACCAGCTGTTGCAGGATAATTTCACATTTAGAGGGAAAATCCAGCCTGAGCCCCATAATTTCATATTTAAAGGGAAAATCCTGAGTCCCAAACTCCAGATGTGGGCAGGGAAAAATCCCCACTCGGTTCCTATTGGACACAGCTCCTTTTCCCAGTGCTGAGATGCCTTTATCCCAAAAATGGGAGCTGTTCCCAGCCCTGCCAGCAGCTCCTGGGCGTGCAGGATGATGGAGGCAGCCCCATAATTTCGCATTTAAAGGGAAAATCTTGATTCCCAAACTCCAGATGTTGGCAGGGAAAATCCCCGCTCGGTTCCTCAGTTCCCTGTTGGACACAGCTCCTTTTCCCAGTGCTGAAGTTCCTTTATCCCAAAAAATGGGAGCTGTTCCCAGCCCTGCCAGCAGCTGCTTCAGGATAATGGAGGCACCTCCAATTTCACATTTAAAGGGAAAATCCTGAGTCCCAAACTCCAGATGCGGGCAGGAAAAATCCCCGCTCGGTTCCCTGCTGCTCCCAGCTCCTTTTCCCAGTGCTGAGGTTCCTTTATCCCCAAAAATGGGAGCTGTTCCCGTCTCACAAAGAGTGAGGTGCAAACAGCCCTGCCAGCAGCTGCTGGGCGTGCAGGAGATGATGGAGGCACCCCCAAAATTTCACATTTCAAGGGAAAACCCAGCCTGATCCCGAGTTTCTGTGCAAACCCACCGAGTCTAGAACAAAAGCAGTGTGGATTAATAAAAGGGGGAAAGGGAAAAACAGAAGCTTTGTTCTAAAGTGGAAGCAGAAGATGTGAAATTTCAAAATCAGATGGCTGGGGCTGTGATTTCTTTCATTTAAATGAACTGATCTGTTGCTAAACTGCTGCTCTGGTGCCAAGAAACTTTTAACTCCTTCGGCTCAAAGCCTGCTGAGTTTGAGTTTTGCTGTTTCCTCTCTCCTCCCAGCCAGGCAGAGATTCAATCAGAGGGGAGAAGTGAAAAAGGGAGTGGGGAATAAAAAATCTGAGAGCATCAAAAGGATGAGGGATAAAATCCACGGGCAGAGCACAAAGGAGCTGCGGGAGAATTTCTGCAGGACAAACAGCGAGGTTCTGGTCCTGCAGCCTTCCCAAAACTTGGAGAGGAGACAGAAAGGCCTTGGAGCTCCCCAGCTGCACCTCCAGCACCAGGAGCAGGGCTGGCAGCGAGGAAAACCCTAAAATCCCTGAAATCCCTGACCTGAGCGATGGCAAACGTTCAGTTACCGAGAATGCCAAAGCATTTCCTACAGAACCCCCTTCCCTACACGTGTGAGAAAGAACAACCAAAAAAATCCCTCAAAACCAGCCTTAAAAAAATAGATGCATCGGTAAAATTTGGGTGGGAGCTCCTACTGCTTTTCCATTCGGTTTTGGGGTTGTTTTGCCCATGACAAAAAAAAAAAAAAGAATTGAATTAAAAAAAAAAAAATTGAAGAGAGATGTGTTGTAATTAGAGGTAATTCCAAGGGAAAAATATATTTCTATATTTCTGTATCTCCCACTTTGCAGTTCTGCTGCAGTTCCCCCTAAACTGCTGCTGCTTGCTCCGATCTGCTGCCTGCTTAACAACGGAATGACAGGCAACATCTGTTTGTATGGAAGCCAAGATCAAGCCTTCAAAATGTTTTTTGGCTCAGCTTCTTCTTTTTATTTTTTTTTTTCTTTTTTCTACCCCCTCCCCTTGGAAATAAATAATAAAAAAAAAAAAATAGGAGGAAAAGGAAAAGTAAAAGCACCCAGGAAGATTTTTGAAGCAACTCAAGCGAGGCTGCAACTCTTTTTCCCCTTGAGTTATTTCAAGGTACAGGGCTTGGAGGAGAACTCTGCTTTTCTCCACCCTCCTCCCCTGCTCTCCCCACCCTTCAGCCTCTCTCTTGCCCCATGCTATTAATAAAGTATCACAGAAACTGGGAAAAAAAAATAAAAATAATCCAACGTACCTTGATCACTAAAAGGCCACTCCCTGCTATGGGGAGGGAGGGGGTTCTTCAGGAGGCAACTAAAAAAAAATGGCACGGGGAGGGGAATATGGGATTCGGGAATTGGGTTTTTTTTCCTCCTCTCCTCCATTTTACAGACTGTTAAATACATTGTTTGGAAAATCAAAGGGGTTGTTATGAAATGAAAAACAAAAAAAAAAAAATGTGGGTGATTAAAATAAATAAATAAAAAAGAGGAAAAAAAATTAAAAGAAAATCAGCCCGGCTGCAAATACAATTCCAGTGAGTAACAATGTCAGGCTGGTGCCAATTCTGTGGCAAATGGGGAGAAAGCACAATAATTCCACATGCTGAGATGTGAACAACTGGAAAGGAACCAACTCTGGGCAAGTCACAATGAAAACTGTCCCGGTGCCCCCACCCCCAGCCCCTCTGCCGAGGGTACAGAGCGGGGGGAAAAAAATAAAATTAAAATTAATTCACTAATTTAACAAAAGGAAAAGGCAAAACAACACTGAGGAAAAAAACCCCTCGGGGAATGCTTTATTCGCTGGAGATTTGGGACAACATGTATGGGAAAAAAAAATAAAAAAAAAAGGGGAAAAAAAATTAAATAATCAGACAAGTTGCTAAGGAGACTTGTGTAAACTGGGAATGCAGGCACATTTGTGGCCTTTCCCCCCGTGTTGCATCTGGCATTCCGATCACGCAGCACTGCGGCACCATTGCACCAACGCGCTGCATTCAGCCTGGCTTTAAACGGGGCTGCTGGCACGGCACGGCACGGCACGGCAGGGCAGGGCAAAACACAGCAGCACAGCATGGCACGGCACGGCACGGCAGGGCAAAACACAGCACAGCATGGCACGGCACGGCAGGGCAAAACAGCACAGTGTGGCATAGCACGGCACGGCATGGCACAACACAGCACAGTATGGCATAGCACGGCACGGCATGGCACGGCTCAGCAGAGCACGGCACGGCACGGCACGGCACAGCAAAACAGCACAGCATGGCACAGCACGGCAGGGCAAAACACAGCACAGTATGGCATAGCACGGCACGGCATGGCACGGCTCAGCACAGTATGGCATAGCACGGCACGGCACAGCAAACCAGCACAGCATGGCACAGCACGGCACGGCATAGCACTGCACAGCACTGCACAGCAGAGCACAGCACGGCACGGCACGGCATAGCACTGCACAGCCCAGCCCAAACTAGCACAGCACAGCACGGCACGGCACGGCAGAGCAGGGCTCTGGATCATCTTTCAAACTCCCCAAGCCGAAGGCTGCCGGGGGCGGGGACCCGGCCGCTGGGTACCAAACCCGGGCGCCCCGGCTCGGGCGGGCGCTTTTAAAGAGGAAGCGCTCTCCGCGCTGACGCCGAGCCCCGTCCCTCCCTCCCTCTCCTCTCCCAATTCTCCCCACAAAATCCCCTTTCCCTGGCAGATGTCTGAATCCCTGCCAGATCCAACCGTGTCCGACGCTGGGGCTCGTTCTCCCAGCGCGCTGGGGTCGTATATCCACAATAAACAACATTTCATTTCCCTCTTCCCTTCGGTTTCCCCCCACCCCGCTGCCTGTTCCCAAAGCACGCACTGGGTGCAATGTTTTCACCTTCCACTTTTAGGAAGGGACAGATCAAATCAAAGGCTGAGCTATTTGTGCGTGGTGCCTGCTGACCTTGTCTGGGACAGGATTAAACTTGGTTTAAATTAAACTTGGTTTAAATCAAACTCGGTGGGGTTTTCTTTTCTGTTTTTGTTTTTTTTTTTTTTTTTTTTTTTGTTTTTTTGTTTTTTTGTTTTTTTTTTTTTTTGTTTTGTTTTTTTGTTTTTTTTTTTTTTGTTTGTTTGTTTTTTTTTGTTTTTGTTTTTTCTTTGCTGTTCCTTAATTTGGATGCAGGAAATCCATCTCTTTCTTCAAGCCTTCCTTCCCTCTCTTGCCCATCTCAAACCCTCTCAGAGGGATCGTTCAGCACCTGCTTTCCCTGCTCCTTTTGTGCCCTGCTCTGGGGGAGATGAGGATTTCCCCATCCTCACACGAGGAACGCAGGAATCCACAAAACCAGCAGCAGCACACGTAGGAAAAGCCGATTTCATGGGCTGTGCCTTGGAGCAGTCAGCATTCAGGAGGACTTGCAGATCCCAAGGAAAATTCTTCCCATGGCAGGGATGAGGTGGGATTTAAATCCCATCAAATCAGGGATTCTCTGAGTCAGGGATTGTCCTGAAGGCAGCAAATCCCATAACAGGAACCCAAAGTTCGCCAAAATTTTGTTTTCTACCCAAAAGCACAGGAGAGGGAATTCCTTGTGCTCAGCCTCAGGGGTTTCCCTGTCCATGTCACTCCATGAGTTTAGATAGATATCAACATTTGACTCACCTGGCTGGTTGTCTTCATTTGGGAGAACCCACCTGAAAGAAAAACACCAAACCAACACGTTAAAACTGTTCATTTGAGATTTGGCTTTTGCCCTAAAAGCAGAAATCATCACAATACCAGGATTCTGTTTCTCTGAGTTAAACAAAAGCACACAAAATAAACATTCCCCTCTCCTCAGCTTGCTTTTGTACAGGTTGATGTTTCTGTCCTAAACTCAAAAATGTCCAATTAAGGAGATTTCATGACTCACTAAATACAGCTTTGGAGGCACAAAATTCATTAATGGTGCTCCAAAAATGTGGAGTTGGGGTGCCTGCCTTGAGGCCCCCACATCAAGAAACAGCTGGAATGAGCTTTGAGGGGTTGCTGGGGCTGAGGAAGGACAAACAGCTGGAATGAGGTTTAAGAGGGTGTTGAAGGAGGTTTCCACTTCCACAGCAGAGCCAGGAGAAGGGAGCAAGCCACATCTCCCCATGTCCATGAAATCCCAGTTATTTTAACTTAAAATCAGTGGAATTGGTACCTGAGCAGACACTGGGCTGCCCACACTCCCCTGTCCCCTGGGGGAGCAGGGAACATCCCCTGCCTTTGCCCCTGGGCAGCCACCTGCAGCTCTCCTGTGAAACCTCACCCTGCAAAGCACAAACCTCCAGCCTGGAAAAATGATTTTGCCCCAAAAATGAACCCTGGGCAAAGCTCCTGATTTGGTGGTGAAAGGCACCACTATGGAGGGAAAGCTGAGAAACAGCAAGAAAAAAAATCACTCCCAGCTGACAGAGAGGAGGTTTGGTTGGGATATTGGGAGGGAATTCTCCCCTGGGAGGGTGGGCAGGCCCTGGCGCAGGTAAATTAAATGACCTGAGCTGCATTTACACCACATCATAGGAACACTGAAGTGGGGTTTTCTCCTTCTTTTCTGGGGATTTATCCACTCTGTGGGTGCTTCCAAACAGTTTTATTATTTCCTAGATATTTTTAGATATTATTACTTCCTAGATATTATTTTTTCCTAGATAACTGAGTGCCAGGGCCAGGCTGGAGCACCCTGGGATGGTGGAAGGTGTCGGGGTGGAACTGGCTGAGCTTTCAGGTCCTTCCCACCCAAACCACCCCATGATTCTGTGGTGAAAAGCAGGAGAGGCAAAAAGATGCTAAACCCCGGGGTTTAGCTTTATTTTTAGACATTATTACTACCTAGATATTATTTTTTTCCTAGATAAGCGAGTGCCAGGGCCAGGCTGGAGCAGCCTGGGATGGTGGAAGGTGTCGGGGTGGAACTGGCTGAGCTTTAAGGTCCTTCCCACCCAAACCACCCCATGATTCTGTGGTGAAAAGCAGGAGAGGCAAAAAGATGCTAAACCCCGGGGTTTAGCTTTATTTAGCTTTATTTTTAGATATTATTACTACCTAGATATTATTTTTTTCCTAGATAACCGAGCTGCCAGATCCTGGATCCCTGGCAGTGCCCAGGGCCTGGAGCAGCCTGGGATGGTGGAAGGTGTCAGGCTGGAACTGAATGATCTTTGGCATCCTTCCCACCCAAACCACCCCATGATTCTCTGGTGAAAAGCAGGAGAGGCAAAAAGATGCTAAACCCCAGGGTTTAGCTTTATTTAGCTTTATTTTTAGATATTATTAATTCTTAGATATTGTTTATTCCTAAATAACTGAGCTGCCAGAGCTGCCCTTAATCCCTGGCAGTGCCCAATCCACGTTGGATCACCCTGGGGTGGTGGAAGGTGTCGGGGTGGAACTGGATGATCTTTAGCATCCTTCCCACCCAAACCACCCCATGATTCTCTGGTGAAAAGCAGGAGAGGCAAAAAGATGCTAAACCCCGGGGTTTAGCTTTATTTTTAGACATTATTACTACCTAGATATTATTTTTTTCCTAGATAACCGAGTGCCAGGGCCAGGCTGGAGCACCCTGGGGTGGTGGAAGGTGTCGGGGTGGAACTGGCTGAGCTTTCACGTCCTTCCCACCCAAACCACCCCATGATTCTCTGGTGAAAAGCAGAAGAGGCAAAAAGATGCTAAACCCCGGGGTTTAGCTTTATTTAGCTTTATTTTTAGATATTATTAATTCTTAGATATTGTTTATTCCTAAATAACTGAGCTGCCAGAGCTGCCCTTAATCCCTGGCAGTGCCCAATCCACGTTGGAACACCCTGGGATGGTGGAAGGTGTCGGGGTGGAACTGGCTGAGCTTTCACGTCCTTCCCACCCAAACCACCCCATGATTCTGTGGTGAAAAGCAGGAGAGGCAAAAAGATGCTAAACCCCCCTTCAGGTGGGGTTTCGCTTTATTTAGCTTTATTTTTAGATATTATTACTACCTAGATATTATTTTTTTCCTAGATAACCGAGTGCCAGGGCCAGGCTGGAGCAGCCTGGGATGGTGGAAGGTGTCGGGGTGGAACTGGCTGAGCTTTCAGGTCCTTCCCACCCAAACCACTCCATGATTCTGTGGTGAAAAGCAGGAGAGTAAAAAAGATGCTAAACCCTGGGGTTTAGCTTTATTTTTAGATATTATTACTACCTAGATATTATTTTTTTCCTAGATAACCGAGCTGCCAGATCCTGGATCCCTGGCAGTGCCCAAGGCCTGGAGCAGCCTGGGATGGTGGAAGGTGTCAGGCTGGAACTGAATGATCTTTGGCATCCTTCCCACCCAAACCACCCCATGATTCTCTGGTGAAAAGCAGAAGAGGCAAAAAGATGCTAAACCCCAGGGTTTAGCTTTATTTAGCTTTATTTTTAGATATTATTAATTCTTAGATATTGTTTATTCCTAAATAACTGAGCTGCCAGAGCTGCCCTTAATCCCTGGCAGTGCCCAATCCACGTTGGATCACCCTGGGGTGGTGGAAGGTGTCGGGGTGGAACTGGCTGAGCTTTCACGTCCTTCCCACCCAAACCACCCCATGATTCTGTGGTGAAAAGCAGGAGAGCCAAAAAGATGCTAAACCCCCCTTCAGGTGGGGTTTCGCTTTATTTAGCTTTATTTTTAGACATTATTACTTCCTAGATATTATTTTTCCTAGATAACCGAGTGCCAGGGCCAGGCTGGAGCAGCCTGGGATGGTGGAAGGTGTCGGGGTGGAACTGGCTGAGCTTTCAGGTCCTTCCCACCCAAACCACTCCATGATTCTGTGGTGAAAAGCAGGAGAGGCAAAATGATGCCAAACCCCCCTGCAGGTGCAGCACCAGGTGCTTCTCACACCTTCCCACTCTGGGGGCCCTGAGGTTCTCAGAGGAATTTCTGCTGCTGCTCTTGCCTGAGCGGGGCTGCGTTTCTGTTTTGGTTGCCAATTGGGAGCCACTATTTTTATCCCCAAGTCCCCCAGTGCATCTGTTTCCCTGGAGCTATTGAAGATTTCCTTTTATAAGACCTACTTAGAGGTGTATCATTATTTTTAAATGCTGCTCCATGCAGCCACACTCCATTTTATCATCATTACAAGTGTCATTACCCCTGATTTGAACTGGGGAATTTAAAAGAGAGATAAAATCCTTGCAGGGGGTGCTGAGAGTTGCTTCCCCTTCCAGCAAATACCTGCCTGAAAGGAAAAGAAATCCCAAGTTAGCTAGGAAAAATAATATCTAGGAAATACTAATATCTAGGAAACAATAATGTCTAAAAATATATAGGAAATAATAATATCTAAAAATATTTTTAGATATTATTCTTGTTTGGAAGCATCCACAGAGTTGACAAATGCCAGAAAAGAATTCCCTGAATTACCCTGAAGTTCCATTCCCTGCTGAAGGATTTCAGAAAATTCCCTGGATTATCAATTCCATTCCCTACTGAAGGATTTCAGAAAATTCCCTGGATTATCAGTTCCATTCCCTGCTGAAGGATTTCAGAAAATTCCCTGGATTATCAGTTCCATTCCCTGCTGAAGGATTTCAGAAAATTCCCTGGATTATCGATTTCATTCCCTACTGAAGGATATCAGAAAATTCCCTGGATTATCAATTCAATTCCCTACTGAAGGATTCCAGAAAATTCCCTGAATTACCAGTTCCATTCCCTGCTGAAGGATTTCAGAAAATTCCCTGGATTATCAATTCAATTCTTTCAGAAAATTCCCTGGATGATCAGTTCCATTCCCTGCTGAAGGATTTCAGAAAATTCCCTGGATTATCAATTCCATTCCCTACTGAAGGATTTCAGAAAATTCCCTGGATTATCAGTTCCATTCCTTACTGAAGGATTTCAGAAAATTCCCTGGATTATCAGTTCCATTCCCTGCTGAAGGATTTCAGAAAATTCCCTGGATGATCAGTTCCATTCCCTGCTGAAGGATTTCAGAAAATTCCCTGGATGATCAGTTCCATTCCCTGCTGAAGTGGTCACAGGGTGGGAGCAGAGGGAGCAGCGGAGATTTCCAGGAGCTGACAGAGGAAGTGACCACCAGAGCCTGGAATTTCTCTCACATCTCTTGGTTCCAGCCCAAATGTTTGAACCACAACATCATCCCTCAGGCCTGGGACACCAACAGAACCTTTAACCCTCGTGATGGAAGCTCCTGAATCATTTCCCATCCTTTTTTACAGCAGGGGTGGCTCCAGATCCTGATCTGCCTGCTCAGATTTGGGATCTCAGCCCTTGCTGGGTTTAATCTCAGATCTGGGCATTTCCTGGCACAGCCTTCCGTGTATTTCTGCCTTTGCTGGGAGCTGGAAATGGGGAGGGAGAATTTTTCAGACACAGTTTCTCACTGGCAGAGTGTCGCCTGCCATTCCTTTCCAACTGGGGGAAAAAAAATTGAATGGGAATTTAGGAAAACTCAATGGCAGTGAGAATAACTAATTTTAAATAATTTTAAAATTAATTATTAAAGATTTTAAATAATCTTTAAGTTTTCATGGAGAGGAAAGAGGGAGATCTTCTATTGTCCATAACATTTAAGCTTTTTGTGGTTTTGGTTTTATTTTTATTAAAGATTTGAAATAATCTTTAATTTTTTATGGAGATTTGTGGGGAGGAAAGAGGGAGATCTTCTATTGTCTATAATAGTTAAATTTTTATGGTTTTTGTTTTTTTTTTTAATTAAAGATTTTAAATAATCTTTAATTTTTCATGGAGATTTGTGGGGAGGAAAGAGGGAGATCTATTGTCGATAACAGTTAAGGTTTTTTGTTTGTTTGTATGTTTGTTGCTTTGTGGGGTTTTTTTTGTTTTGTTTTTTTTTTTTTGTTTGTTTGTTTTTTTTTAATTAAAGACTTTAAATAATCTTTAAGTTTTCATGGAGATTTTTGGGGAGGAAAGAGGGAGATCTTCTGCTATCCAGAACATGGCTTTAGTAGGTATAAAACCACTTCCAGCCCAGTGCCCTTCAACACAGAGGCAGCCAAAAAATACAATTAAATCTGTGTTGGTTATCACAGCAAGAGTGATGGCTGGGTAGGGAAACAAGGAGGAGAAGGAGAGTGTCCATTTTCACAATGGTCACATCAATCTGTGCTGCCAGGGGTTCCTCCATGATTCCTCATGGTTTGGAGTAAGCCAGCAGCAATTTTGGGAATGTGAAAGAGCTGACAGCACGTTCCTTACAGCCCAGCCACCAAAGGAGATGGGTCACCAACCTTGGTCACAACCAAAAAGAGAAAAAACCACATTTCCTGGGCTGCTGGACCCTGCCCCAGCAGAGAGCACCATTCCTTGCCCCCATCCTGGCTGCAAAGCTCTTCTGTGGGGAGGAGAAATGGAATATTTCACACTCTGCTGGCAAACCCTCTGCAGGTACCTTCATTGTCTCTCTGCAGCTCTGAGAGCAGCACAACTGAATTGAGACCAGAACAGCTGAAATCAGCTGAAAATGAAGATTTTTTTCTTCTCTTTCCTTGCTCTTGAGGGATTGTTCTGGGTTCCTAGACACAGTCCCAGCAAAGAGCACCATTCCTTGCCCCCATTCTGTCCCATCCTGGCTGCAAAACTTCCGTGGTGAGAGGAACCAGGGGTAGAAAGGCTTCACACATTGCTGGCAAATTCTCTGCAGGTACCCTGATTGTCTCTCTGCAGCTCTGAGAGCAGCACAGCTGAATTGAAAACAGAAAAGCTGGAATCACTTGAAAATGAAGTTTTTTTCTTCTCTTTCCTTGCTCTTGTGGGATTGTCCCTCCCGCAGAAGTTGGTGCTGTTTGTCAGAGCAACACCCACTGCTGCAAGCTGGGAGAGGGAGAAGAGCTCCAGCCCTGCTTTGGATTAGGAAGAGACAGGAGGAATAAAAAGAGCATCTGACACCAAAATAAAACTGTTTTGGTCACTGCCATCTCTCTTATTCTAAATGAAGCAATTGTGGGCTCCGCTTGTTTTGCATTCATAATTAGCAGACGGAACAGATGGCAAAGGCGTCACTTAAAGCCACACGTCCGACAAAATAACCCAGGCTGCCAGTGCTGCTTCTCGCTGGGAACAGGGAATATTTCCCCTCTTCTCCCCACTGAAAGGCGTCCCAGAGAGAGGAGCCAGCAGTGTCTGGGGGGAGATTCACAGCAGAAGGAGCCCATTGTGTCAGGAGGGTGGGAAGGGAGGCAGCGAATGGAACAGAAAATGGGGATGGAAAGGAGCAGAGCACTGCCAGCAGCACAGCCAGGGGCTCAAAGAAACACTGAGCCCCTCCTGCCTTCAGTCCTGGGCTGCAGGGAGAAGCTGGGAGCTCTGGGTTCCATTTCAAAGACAGCTGGATATGAGATGTCCATGAAGGTGCTGTGCCATACCTGACTCTTCCTCTCCAGACCTTTAGGGAGGGTGCACTGCTCTTTCCTGAGTGGAGAATTCACTGAGAACCTGCTCAGAGCGCAGCTCCCCATCCCTGGATGTCCTCAAGGCTGCAGGGAGAAGCTGCAGTTCTGGGTTCCATTTCCAAACTGGATAGATAGGAGATGTTGTCCACGAAGGGCAGTGCTGTCCCACTGCCATACATGACTCTTCCTCTCTACATCTGTAGGGAAGATGTAATGTTCATTCCTGAGTGGAAAACTCACTGGAACCTGCTCAAAGCACTGCTCCCCATCCCTGGATGGCCTCAAGGCTGCAGGGAGAAGCTGGGAGCTCTGGGTTCCATTTCAAAGCTGGATTGGAGATGTTGTCCATTAAGGTGTTTTGCCACTTCCATACCTGACTCTTCCTCTCCAGACCTGTAGGGAGGATGCACTGTCCTTTCCTGAGTGGAGAATTCACTGAGAAACTCACTGAGAACCTGCTCAGAGCACAGCTCCCCAGCCCTGGATGTCCTCAAGGCTGCAGGGAGAAGCTGCGAGCTCTGGGTTCCATTTCAAAGACGGATGGGAGTTGTTGTCCATGAAGGTGTTGTGCCACTGCCATACCTGACTCTTCCTCTCCAGACCTTTAGGGAGGGTGCACTGCTCTTTCCTGAGTGAAGAATTCACTGAGAACCTGCTCAGAGCACAGCTCCCCATCCCTGTATGGCCTCAAGGCTGCAGGCAAAGGCTGCAGGTCTGGGTTCCATTTCAAAGCTGGATTGGAGATGTTGTCCATGAAGGTGCCATGCCATACCTGACTCTTCCTCTCCAGACCTTTAGGGAGGATGTACTGTTCTTTCTGAGTGGAAAACTCACTGGGGAACTGCTCAGAGCACAGCTCCCCATCCCTGGATATCCTCAAGGCCACACTGGGCCAGGCTTGGAGCAGCCTGGCATGGTGGGAGGTGTCCTTTTATATGACAGAAATATTTCTAACAGAATATTCTAATTTCTGTCTAATAATCTAATAAAATATTTCTAATTTCTATTTCTAATATTTCTAATTTCTATTTCTAATATTTCAAATAAACATTTATAATATTTATAACATTTCTAAAGGGAGCTTTAAGCCAAGCCCAGCCATGCTGGGATTTGATGGAAACTCAGCTCTCAGGGCTGGGTTTGGCAGGATGAGGGAGGAGTAGGAGGCAACGGGAGCAGCTCCTCTCCCTCCCGTGTCTCAGTGTGGTCACCTCAGATGTGGGACAGCCTGCTCTGCTTCCCTCCCTTCCTCCAGGAAATCTGAGCCCCAGCCAGGCTGCAGGAATGTCTGAGTGCTGAATTCCAGCCTGCATGATGCTGCCCTGCTTTGCATGAATAACCATGTCCTGGCAGAGGCAGCTCTTGCTGCAGGTACTCCCTTCCTGCTTTCCCCAGGGGCTCTAGGAAGCCTTGGACTGGCGAATTCTTTAATTTCAGTCCTTATTTTTAATGAGATTATAGCTTTGAGGGCTGATTGTGCATTCTAATTGCTGATTTTTTAAACAGGATCAGGGAGCAAAGCCCGGGTTTCCCCTTTGCCTGGTGAGTGCCAAAGGCAGCACATTAGTGAGCAATTTTCAGTGCACTAAATCCTTTTTTTCCCCCACTGAAAACGTGAAAATTCCATCTTTCTTTCTCCACAACTTTAGCAGGAGCTGTGGAGAGTCAGGACAGCTGGGCGTTGAGGGCACTGAGAGCCTGGATGGGCAGCACACCCTTCTCTTTTCCTTGCTTTTTTCCCACCGCTTTGCTTTGCTTGTTTCAGAGAATCCCAGCATGGTTTGGGTGGGAAGGGACCTTAAAGCTCATCCTTAAAGCCTGCTGATAACAACTATTCAATGTCACTGCATGGCTGATAAGAACTACAGCATCCCATTGGGAGATGTGAGCCCGGGGGAGGAGCCAAGCATTGCTACCTGGATTTAATCTGGAGATTCTGGAACACCAGCCAAGCATTCCTGCCTGGATATAATCTGGAAATTCTGGAACACCAGCCAGGCATTCCTACCTGGATATAATCTGGAAATTCTGGAACACCAGCCAAGCATTCCTACCTGGATATAATCTGGAGATTCTGGAACACCAGCACGGCTTCCCCACTGGATTCCCCAGAGGAGCAGCAGCTGCCTCTGCCCCTGGATCTTCAGAGGCAGAGACTGCACCTTTCTCCAGGATCCCTGCTCCAGCAGAACCAGCCCTGACACTGCAGGAGGGCTGAGCCACAATTCCAATGGCACTGCTGCCAACAGCCTGACCCACAGGGTGTCAGGTTGGGCTCTGACTCTGTCAGTGTTGTTCTAGTCCACTGCATTGTTTATTTTATCTTTTTATTTTCTTCCCTATTAAAGAACTGTTATTCCTGCTCCCATATTTTGTCTGAGAACTCCTTAATTTAAAATTTATAGCAATTTGGAGGGAGGGGGTTTACATTCTCTACTTCAGGGGAGGCTCCTGCCTTCCTTAGCAGACTCCTGTCTTTCCAAACCAAGACAATCCCAAAGGTTTACAAAGGGATTTCCTGGGTGGTTCACCTTTGTGCACAGAGCTCCTGGAACTCTTCTGCAGCTTTTCCTGCTGCCTGGTGTCCTCTGGGATTGTCCCTCCCTGGTGTCCTCCTGGGTTGTCCCTGCTTGGTGTCCTCCTGGATTGTCCCTCCTGGATTGTCCCTCCTGGATTGTCCCTGCCTGGATTTCCCCTTCTTGGTGTTCTCCTGGATTGTCCCTGCTGGATTGTCCCTGCTGGATTGTCACTGCCTGGTGTCCTCCTGGATTGTCCCTCCCTGGTGTCCTCCTGGATTGTCCCTGGCTGTGCAGCACCTCTCCCATGCCTGGCATTCATTCCTGCCCACAGGCAGGGTTCTCACATTGCCATAAAATTACCTCATTCCTCATCATGATCTCGGGAGGATGAGGTAACCAAACTCACCCACAATAAATTCATCTTCATTATCCAACCCCAGTTTGCCCCTTTTTTATCATTATTAAATTAAACTTTAACATTATTAATTAAACTTCTCCACGTCCCTGCTCCCGTGTTAATGCATTTATGGCACCTTGCATGACCATGCCCTGGCTCTGAGCTCCAGCTTGAATCCCAAATATCCCACTTTTAATTGAAGCCAGGAAAAGGCATTTGGAGCTGGATTTGAGCAGGACAATCCCAAAGATTCTCACCTGGGAGGAAATATCTGCAGCCTCTCCCCAGCTCCCAAAACAAAGGGATGTGCACTAGCACCAAGCTTATGGAAACTTCCACATCAGAAGTGCCCCAGGTGAGTTTTCCCCACAACTTTCCCAAGCCCAGCAAGTAGGCTGAGCTTAGGAATGGCTGAGCAAGGCCCACAGCCTCTGGAAAATCAAGGTTTTTATTGATTTTTGCATCTCTAAGGATGCTGGAAAGCCTTAGAACTCTGTATTTCCAGTGATTTTGACAATAAGACTCTGATATTGCTCAGGCCTTGCAAAATATAGATCAAAAAGCACCCTGACCTCAACATTAAGACTTATTCTCTGAAAATAATTTGAAGTTCCTTTGGCTTTCTTTCATCCTTTTCCTATAAATTCCTGCCCAAATTTCTCAGGAGGGCAGAACTGGAGTCCCTTCAAATGCACCCATAAATAAAATAATAATTAATAGGTGACTCAGATAAAGGCTTTCCATCTCAGGGCAGAGGAAAGTATTAGCTAATTAATCATCAAGCTGGCATTACCTTATCTTTTGGCACCTCCAAGAAAATGTAAATCTGAAACGAGCTGGGGGTGGTGGTGTGTGGAAACAAAGGAATAAGAAGCCAACAATAGTTTTGGAAATGGATGACAAAATCCAAATGTTCTGCCTGACTGCTGCTAAATTAGGCTCTGTGTTATCAGTGCAAAGATTAGGAAAAGAGAGATTTTCCCCTGCACCTCAAGTCACACTTTGGAGCTGCACAGGACACGGCAGCAGGAGTGGAGACAAGAGGATTCACTCACCCTGGAAAGGAGTGGAAATGGAAAAGGATCTGCTCAGGCCTTGGTTTGCCCCAAACACGGCTCTGTGAGGGAAAAGAAGAAGGAAAGGGTTAAGTTATTGTGTAGGAAATGAAGAAGTGATGCTCATCCTCCCTCCTATGCCAGGCTCCATCCAACCCACCTCTGCCTTCAGCCCTTTTTGCCCAAAATTCCCTTTTCCCCCAATTTAAGTGGAAATGGCTGCAATAAGATCCTGCCTTGAGCCAAACACTGTTCTGGAAATTATTTCAGTGTAAAGCAAGGAGGAAAATTTATTTTCCCACCTTCATCTGAGGCTCCCAGCTGCTGACCAGAGATGGAAGATCATCAGCTGGAGTTTTGTTTGCTCCAATTGATTTTTTGGGGGTTTCTTTTGAGCAAAACTTCCCCTTTCGGGGAGAGGTCATCTCCACAAGCCCAGCCCAGCCCTCGATGGATTCACCAATTAAAACTTTGCAACCTCTGCTTGAAATTAATCCCTCCCATCCCAGGCTCCATCCAACCCACCTCAGCCTTCAGCCCTTTTTGCCCAAAATTCCCATTTCCCCACGTTTAAGTGGAAAGGATTGCAGTGAAATCCTGCCTTGAGCCAAACGCTGTTCTGGGAATTATTTCAGACCAGAGATGGAAGATCATCAGCTGGAGTTGTGTTTGCTCCAATTGATTTTTTGGGGGTTTCTTTTGAGCAAAACTTCCCCTTTCAGGGAGAGGTCATCTCCACAAGCCCAGCCCAGCCTTCGATGGATTCACCAATTAAAACTTTGTCAAACTCTGCTCGAATTTGAACCACCCCAGCTGGCACTTTTGCCCCAAATCCAGGGAGGGAAATGATCCCACACGTTCCTTCCTCAACTCCAATTAATAAAGATTCAGCTCAGCTCCACGACAAAGGTTTTGCAAGCACCTGTGGGTGTTTGTGGGATCAAAGGAGCTGCATTCCTTCCTGCCCAGGCACAGATCCCTTCCCTCCTGCTGGAGGAGGCAGTGCCATGGATGGGCACGTTGCTCCTCCACAAAAATCCATTTTATCCCCAAAGAACTCGGAATGAGGGAAGGTAGAAAGGCTCCCTCAAAGTATTTTTGTCTTTAATTCAACATATCCTGACCTCCAACAACCTCCCAGGTGACATCCAAGTCTATAAAGCAGAAGGGATGAAGGCACATGGCAGCTCCAGGAAATCATGATATCCCACAAATCCAGCTTCAATTGGAGCTGGATTTGTGGAATCAATTTAATCCTAATCAATGAGTCAAAAAGTTGATTTGTTCCTAATCAATGAGCCCACAGAGCCTCTGCAATCCATCCAAATCAAAACTTATTCCTTCATTTCTTCCCTTCTGTTTTCTTTTTGCCCCCAAAATGATGGGAAATCCAACAATTCAGCTTGTTCTGATCAAACACACAAAAAGCCACCAGGACCTGGATTTAGCTGCACCAAAGTCCAGCTCAGGCTGCATTTTCTTCCCCAATTCATCCACCCACAAAGATTTACAAATACGCCAAAGGGAAGCAAAACATTTTTGGATCCCTACAAAAAAGAAGATGCACCTTTAGGTGCTGCAGGATTTTTTTCCCATTATTTTCAAGAATGAAGTCAAGATTTTTATTGTTTTTTTTTTTTTTTTTTTGGGGGGGGGGGATGAACGTGGCTGGTTCTTTGACGAGTGAAGCATTAGATTTGCGAGTTGTTCTGCAAGCCAAAACACGCTCCCTCTTCATTCATAACACCGAGCTGCTCGGCGTTAAACAGCCGATTATCATGAATGAAGTGGGTGTAACTTCCTTGAAATCCTCCAAAGACCTGTCAAAGCACAGCTACCGCAGCTCGCTTTTCTCCTTGAAGCACACACATCATTGCTTTAATTGTTCCCCTATCCCCCAAATGTGTTCCGTTCAAAGTGAGGTGTTTTTTTAATTTTTTTATTATTTTATTTTATATTTTTTGGAGGAGAAAAAGGGGAAGTGTGGGGAATGATGGCCCGGGATAAGAGAGGGAAAGTGGGGCTGCGTCTCCTCCGTCGAATTTTGATTTTTTTTTTCTTGTGGGGATCTAAATTAAGCTTCATCCGTTTAAAAGGGTGGCAGACAAAACCTTACAAATCAAAGCCCTGGCCTGTTTTGCATGGATAATCAAGAGCCTCTGGATCTTTTTTTTTCTAAGAGGAAACGTTTAACCCTAAAGAGAAGAGGATTCGTGGTTAAAGTGCTGGCCAAGCACTTCGAAAATTTAAATTTGACTCCAGGTCTGCCATTCTCCACCTCCTTCCCATGATTTTTTTGCCCCAGTGTTGCCACTTTGATATTTGCAGATTGGGATTGTCTTTGAGCCAAGAGGTTGAAAAACTGCACTGATAAACAGACATTAAATTGAGATTTAATTACAGATCTTTCCAAGGATGAGCATTATCCCAAAGAAAGATCTGCAGCATCTCAGCCATTCCCCTTATTATCCTTACATTCCTCTTATTCCTTTTATTATCCCCACATTCCTCTTACTCCTCTTTTTATCCCCACATTCCTCTTATTCCTCTTATTTTTCTTTAGGACACCAATCTCAGCCAGCATAAATTGCGATCTCACCACTGACCCACCAAATATTTCACCCTCTTGCCTAAACACTGCTACAGCCTGGAAAACTACAGAAAAGCCACTCAAACAACCCCAAACCCACAAGGACTGACACATTTAACAAGGTTCAGTCTCAGGAAACACTGGGGAAAGTGGCACGAGGGAAAACGATGAAAATTTTCATTTTTCAGCTCAGACTCTCAGCTCAATGTCATTATCTCGCCCACAACCCGAACATCAACAGCAAATCTTGATGGTGCTTTCACGACAGCAGATTTTGCACATCCTTTAACAGCTCCAACACTAACAAAGGCTGGTGCTTGGGGGGGGGAAAAACATAAATATTTGTCCAGCATTTTGGAAAACTCCAAACTTGTAATGCAAACTTGTAATGCAAACTTGAAATGTATTTCAGCCAACTCCGGAGACAGCAGCGCTTCCCACCTGCTCCTGATTTTTATCCCAAAGGGGTGATGCACCCACCTTTGACTGGACATTGGATCCCACTGAAAATTCCAGTGAAAAAGCTGCATCTTCCACCAGCACCTTATTTAAAAAAATCCACATTTCTGCCTTACAAATGGAAATTCCAATTCCCGAGGGATTTCCCTGCTCCCATGGGCGCCAGAGGGAATTTTGGCGCTGGTTTTAAAGGCAGTGAGGGCTGCCTGGCACACAGGTTGCATTTTCCTTCTCCTGGCTATCATGGGCACAAAGATTCACTCCTGGTTCTCTTGACTGCCATGCAGGGCTGCATGCAGCTGCATTGCTGTGAAATGCATCACTCCCTCTGACTCACCCTAGTTTGTAAACTGACCCACCATTGACAAAATCCTCTCTTTCTTCACTCGGAGGAGGCGAGATGAGGCAAAGGTTCCCCGTCTGATTCATTTCCTGGGGAAATTTTTACTGCCTGCATCTTTTTTCAGTCCTTATTCAGCCAGCGTGCAGTGAAGTGATTAATACAAAATCCATGCTTGACACACAGAGTGCAAGGATTCATTCAAATTCTTTTAAAATCAGCTCTTAATTAATTGCTTAGAAAGACAACCCATTGCCAAAAATGTGGGGGGTTGGTTTTCCTGCTTTTTTTTTTTTTTCTTTTGTTTTTCTTTTTTTTTCCCAATTGAGAAAGCTTTTTCAGTTGAGAAACTAATTACAGGCACACAGCAAAATGCATGAAGGACAAAACCTGGCACCTTTTTGATATTCAGCCCCTCGGAAGGAAGAAATAGGAACCTGCACAGAGCTCCAGGGCAGCTCCAGCTCTGCTGTTTTCTTCACTTCCATCCAGCCCTGCTCCTTTCTGCAGAAATCCTGCGAGCATCAGGCACCGAGCACAGTGAGCAGGAAATTCAAACTGCCAGAAAATGAAAGCTAAAGGCAAAGAGAGCCCTGTGGAAAGTGCTGTAAGTTTTTCTGGACAATTTTTTATCTGCCTGATTGTTCACACCAAGGCAGTACTAACCAAGTCCAGATCGGGATGGGGTTGGGAGCAATCCCTGGGGCTGGCAAGGCTCTGCAGGGCTGGGCACTCGGGACCAGCCTGATTTCTCCGTCCTGCCAGGGAGGGCAAGCTCAGCCCGCAGGATTCAGGGGGAGAACGAGCCCGTCCTCTCCCTTCATTCCTCCGCCCTGTCTCCCTCACTCTCTCCACATTCTTCTCCTCTCGCCTTTTGCACGGCGAGCACTGAATGATGGGATTTTTGACATCAGAGGAAAGTCATCCCTTCTCCACTCCCCCAGCTCCTGCCTGCTTCCTCCTCAGCCACTCTGCTCCTTGGCGAGCTCCATCCTCGCTCAGGGATCAGCCGATCCCACCAGGGCAGCATCCCTGAGCATCCCAAACCCTGCCCCAAGCACACCAGCACGATCCCCTCACCCTGGCAGCCTTTAGAGCTCACTCTGGTTGCTCCAGAGCTGGCAAAGCTGCAGCAAAGTTATTGTTTGGGCAAGGTAAATAATTGTTTACGCAGACTCAGGGTCTGAGGACTTTTTACCCAGGGATCAGCTGATCTCACCACAGCAGCATCCCTGACCATCCCAAACCCTGCCCCAGTCTGATCCACTCTCCCTGGCAGCCTTTAGAGCTCCATCTGGCTGCTCCAGAGCTGGCAAAGCTGTAGCAAAATCATTGTTTGGGCAAGGTAAATCATTGTTTACTCAGACTCAGGGATCAGCTGATCCCACCACGGCAGCATCCCTGTGTCCCACAAATCCTACCCCAGTCTGATCCACTCTGCCTGGCAGCCTTTAGAGCCGGCTCTGGCTGCTCCAGATCTGGCAGAGCTGTAGCAAAATCATTGTTTGGGAAAGGTAAAGTGATCTCTCTTTACTTGGACTCGGGGTCCGAGGACTTTTCTACTCAGGGATCAGCTGATCCCACCACAGCAGCATCCCTGAGCATCCCAAACCCTGCCCCAAGCACACCAGCACGATCCACTCTCCCTGACAGCCTTTAGAGCTCACTCTGGTTGCTCCAGAGCTGGCAAAGCTGCAGCAAAGTTATTGTTTGGGCAAGGTAAATAATTGTTCACTCAGACTCAGGGATCAGCTGATCCCACCACAGCAGCATCTCTGAGCATCCCTGAGCATCCCAAACCCTGCCCCAAGCACACCAGCCTGATCCCCTCTCCCTGGCAGCCTTTAAAGCTGGCTCTGACTGCTCCAGAGTAGCAAAATTATTGTTTAGGCATGGTAAAGTGACCTCTGTTTGCTCAGACTCAGGGTCCAAGGACTTTTTTACTCAGGGATCAGCTGATCCCACCAGGGCAGCATCCCTGAGCATCCCAAACCCTGCCCCAAGCACACCAGCACGATCCACTCTCCCCGACACCCTTCAAAGCTGACTCTGGCTGCTCCAGAGCTGGCAGAGCTGTAGCAAAGTCATTGTTTGGGCAAGGTAAAGCGACCTCTGTTTACTCGGACAGCCCAGCCGCCCGCAGGGAATAGCTGGGCTGCAGAGAAGTGAAAATGCGGCTGGGAAAGCTCCGCGCTCGCTGCCACAATGAGCTGAATGTTCGGGCAGTTCATGCCCTCTCTCCTGCAGTTTCTCCAGCCCTTTGATTTATTATCTGCAGCCAGACAGCCAATGACCCCATCCCGCTGCAGCGAGCCAAGGACAGATGAGAGACTTGTTCAGCTCAGCGCATTTTCTGATCCCGGCAAATACCCCGTTAATTATCATAAGCTGCCAGGCACCTGCCATAAGTTGTTTATTAAAGAATAGCATTAACCAAATCGGGATTTTTATTTTAAACCACGCATTTCCTCCTCCAGTAGCACCAGTGAATTCCAGCTGGTGGGATTTATGGGATTCCAGCTGGACCCAAATTGGGGTGCACGAGTCAGAGAGTATTTCAAACCTTGTTAGCATAAGAGAACTGATAGACAAAATGCCTTGGCAAAAGCAAAGGGAACTTTGAAAATTAGACCTAGATTGCAAAAAGATTCAATCAAACAGGTTTACCAGAGAAAGAAAATCCCATTTGTCGCAGACATCTTTTATGGAAAATCCTTTCCTTAGGATTTTTTCCTCCTGAGAAGCTGGGAGGCCTCAGGAACAAAATGCAAACAATGGTTATCTGCTGCTGTGGAATGCAACAGGTGCATCTGGGATTGGTCTCGTGTGGTTGTGTCTAATTAATGGCCAATCACAGTCAGCTGGGTCGGACTGAGAGCCAAGGCACAAACCCTTGTTATCATTCTTTGCTATACTATTCTTAGCCAGCCCTCTGATGAAATCCTTTCTTCTATTCTTTTAGTATAGTTTTAATGTAATATATATCATAAAATAATAAATCAGCCTTCTGAAACATGGAGTCAGATCCTCGTCTCCTCCCTCATCCTCAGACCCCTGTGAACACGGTCACAGTCATTAAACTCTGCCAGCAAGAGATGTTGTTATATACATAAATTTGTGTATGTGATTTTAACCTAACCATTGTAGCACACATTACTACAATGCGTACTACAACGATCAGGTTAAAATCTCCCTAAAATAATATATAAGCGTTTTTATCCTACAATAAAATCAGATTCTGATCACCGCGTCAGTCTGTCCGTCTCCCTCCATCAGCGGCAGAGCCAGGGAAGGGCGAGCGGGGCTCGGAGCGGCCGCGGTGACTCAGGAGCGGCTCTGAGTCAGGGACGGAGCTGCCCCGGCTTCCTCCGGCCTCCGGGGGGGCGGAGGTCGGAATTTCCTGCTGGCCCTTGGCCTTGTAAATCACCGCGTCCTGTTGAGCAGCGCTGCCGGGAGGCCAGCGAGTGGGAGGGATGGGGCTGCTGCCCGCTCCACCTGCTCGGCAGGAGAGGGATGGGAATGCAGCGCCCCGAGTCCTCTTGCCCCACACAGAACTCAGAAATCCATAATTCAGCGTGCCCTGAGACCTTCAGATTCCTGACAACCTCGCTGGAACCACACATTGACCATCCACCCCCAAATCTCCTGGTACATGGATGGACTGACACAGCCCCAGGTGATTTCTCTGCCTCCCTTCCCCATAAATGAGAAGCCCTAAAATCAGCATGGCATTAATTACCCCCATGGATTTGAAGGTGAAAACCGAGATGTTGGTTGGAGGTCTTAAGGCAAATCCAACACTGAAAGTTTTTCCAATTAAACTTAATTTCAGTTGTAGCCTGAAGGATTTCACTGTCACAAAGGACTCAGATATAATTCAGGAATTCATAATTCAGTGTGCCCTGAGACCTTCAGATCCCTGACAACCTCACTGGAACCACACAGTGACCATCCAGCAACCCACGGACCCAAATCTCCTCATACATGGACAACACTGATCTAACCCCAGGTGATTTCTCTGCCTCCCTTCTCTGTAAATGAGAAGCCCTGGCATCAATTACACTCATGGATTTGAAGGTGAAAACCAAAATGTTGGTTGCAGGTCCTGGGATAAATCCAACCCTGTGAAAGTTTTCCCAATTAAACTTAATTTCAGTTGTGGCTGGAAAGATTTCACTGTCACAAAGAACTCATGGATGAGCTGTGCCACCATGACCCTGAGAAAAGCCAGTGGGTAACTGAGGCAATGGACCATGGACAATCAGGAAGGAAATGAAGCTTTTTAGCCATGTGAAGATCACCTTCCAGAGCAGACCCAGCTGGCCAAAATCAGTGTTTGATTCAGGACACTGAATGGTGGGAAGGAAAAGAAGGATGCTGATGGCACCCAGCAGAATTCCTGGCCATCCCCCAGGGATGGTGACATCCCAAGTTTATCTTACACCAAAAGCATGTCCAGGAGGGAAAATGCGCTCAGCATACCTTGGCAGGTGCTCCTCCAGACTCCACTCAAAGCTGACAGACAGATTCAGGCTCACCTGGTACCTGCTCATGTTGTACAGCTGTGATAACTCAGAAACTGTTAAATATTACACAGTGACAAAGAATCTCACACAGCAACTCACCAGCCCCCACCACAATGGCCTTATTTTAAGTGAGGAGGACTTTTAAACCTTTCTTTCCAGTCCTGCACCTTTGAACTGCTTCCATTTCATCCCTTCTAGCTGAATTTAATTATTGCAAGGAAGGTTGTCCCAATGTGCAGCCAATGGAGACACAGAGATCCCCAGCCCAGCCCAGGACTGCTAAAAGCATTTATGACACCAACACTGCCTGGGGAGTTTGTGGATGGTCAGACCTGAATGGATTTTGGCACATCCTAAAAATATTATGGTATTTGAGAGAGATCAGTTGGTTCCTATCAGACTTTCGCATCTTATCTGGGAGATGATGGCTTTTGGAACATCTTTTGGGGCATATCTTTATCTAAGGACATCAAAGACAAAAAAATTTCCATGAGAAATACAAAGAGGTAGAAGATTAAACCTAAGTAGGTTTTGACCAAAACCAAGACACTAATTTTTAATCAGCCAGATTCAATTCCCCCCTTCAGGAGCTCCTGAAGGCCAGTGGGTGGATTCCCATCACTCAACATTTCAGAACCAAGGCTGGGTATTTTTCATGCAGACAGGGAAGAATTTTGGCCAGCAGGGCCCAGAGGGTCAGAGCAGCCGGTGTGAGGATCCTGGCTGGCTCCAGCACCTCCCCAGCGCTCACCTCCAGCAGCACTTGTTGTTCACAGCCAGCCTGTTTCCCCACGGATGACCAGAGCTGACCCTGCTTCGATTACAAAAGTTAAAGGGTCCAGAAGTGAGGAAAACAGGAAATCCAAACAGTGAAAATCTCAGCAATAACGTTTCCTAACAAAGACCTTCAGATCTCGCTCGGGGCCAGCAGCTGTCTTGGTGACGTCCAGAAAGGGCCATAGTACTTCTGCCATTTTATTATTATTATGATTTTTATTTTTACCCTGTTTATTTTTCGATACTGTGACATTTTCCTCCTGTTTTTTAAAGGCCTGGTCATAAATGAGGGTGCTAATCCAGAATTAAGAAAACAGACACAAATGCACGCACCCCATGTGCTTCCATGGCATGGAATTTTCCCTACAGAGCATCAAGCCTGTGCAACACTTAAATCTCCTTTTGGGGCCACAAAATTGGGGTTAAATTTGCAGAGATCTGAAAGGAGATGATCCACAGCTTAATTTTTTCTAATTTATTTGACCATAATTCATTCTGCCATAACCTCTAGGGCTGCAAAGTAACTCCAAACACGATCCTGGTAAGGAACTACGAGCTTCATTTTGAAGAAAAATATCATGTTTGTTTGTTTTGGTGCTTCTGCGTTTTTAGACCTCACCCAAATCTCCTGAGCAAATATTCTGTACAGGTCTGCCTGTGATGCTGCTGTGGGCCAAACCTGTGGGTGGCATCAACTGGCACCGCTCCTGTGCCACTGGGTCATCAGTGAAGACCTTGTCCTGTTATGGGACAGGAGCCTGTTATGGGATTAAGGGAACTTGGAGAGGCATTTTTAAGGCCTGGTTGTTTTTCGTTCAAATTTTAAATTTCACCGCGGGTGGTTTTTTGGGGTGAAGTTGGCCTTTTGCTCCCCGGCAGGGCAGGTTTTTGCCATTACACTGCCATCTAGTGCTGCGAGCTCGCAAGGGAAAACAGCCCCGGCCTGGAGGGGCCACCACCAGCAAGAGCCAAGCTCGGGGTCCAGGAGTAAATGAAATCCAATTAAATAAACAGAACCGCCAAGTGCACAGCCACTGGTGGCCCTCAAGCATGGCACAATAACGAAACATTTCCAACAGAAGGAATTGCATAGAAGCTCATCCATTATCCAGCTGTTCTCCGTGGCGGGGGACATTCAGGATGTGCCAGTTTGGAACTAAAGGTCTCCAAATTCAGCTGCTCACCTGGTACCAGGTGCCATTGCTGCCACCAAGCAAGAGGTTTTTTATGAGAAGAAAAAACTTCTCCTCTTTTCTTCCTGCAAGGCCCTGAATGCCTCCAGCCATGTCTTTTCCAGCTTTCCTGGATCTCTTCCTCATCCCAACTCCCTCCTGCCTTCAGCTCAGTTGTATCACAACATCTGGGCCAAATTTATTCACTTTGTAATTGATTTCAGTGGTTTCCACCATGGGCTTTTTTGGAGTCCCTCTCCACAGCCATCACTGTGATCAGCATCCAAAAAGGATTTTCTAAGCCAGCATGTCACAGCACTGACAGAAACCCTCCCCACGCTCAAGGACTGGGCAGCAAAGCTCCAACTCAACATCTGAACACTCACAAAGTGACCTTTAGGAGTTAAAAACCCCAGCCCTGAGGTTTTACTCATGCAGAGGATATTTGTGTCCTCTGTGGAATGTGTGTCAGAGGGCGTGAAAGTGAGAGTGTCTTGAGGTTAGCGATTGTTCAGCCTCATAGTGGATGAATCATATGATAACACCACAGCAACATCCTGCAGGATTGTCAGGAGCCTCTAGTCCTCTATTTCTGGCACCGTGTCCCTGCTCTGCCTCATGAGCAAACGTTATTTGTGCTCTGCTACGGAAACCCCAAACCAAACAGGGCTGGAGGCTCCTCCTGCAGGCCCAGCCAAAATCCCCAGGGCCTGCTTCAGCCTGCAGACACCCCTGAGGGCTGTTCACAGGGCTGAGATGGATGGATGAGGGGCACCTGAGCTGCTCTCCCTGTGTCAGGAGCAATATTTGTGTTGCCTTGGCCCTAATGAGCTCCTTGGGAATATACTGGGCACACCTCAAGTGCTGTGTCCAGTTCTGGCTCCTCAGTTTGGGAAGGACCTTGAGATCCTTGAAGATCCTTGAAAATCCTTGAAGATCCGTGAAGGTCCTTGAGATCTTTGTGTCCAGAGGGGGCAAAAAGGCTGGAGAGGGGTTTGGAACACAAACCCTGAGAGGAACTGGGGGTGCTCAGCCTGGAGAAAAGGAGACTCAGGAGACTCAGCATGGTTTGAGCCTGCAGACACCCCTGGGTGATGGGGGCTGTTCACAGGGCTGAGATGGATGGATGGGGGGCACCTGAGTGGTTCGCCACGTGTGAGGAGCAATATTTGTGCTGCCTTGGCCACACTGAGCTCAGTTGGAATATACTGGGCACTGGTGAGGGCACAGCTTGAGTGAGGGCCCAGCTCTGGCCCCTCAGTTTGGGAAGGACATTGAGAACCTTGAATGTGTCCAGAGGGGACAGCGAGGCTGGAGAGGGGTTTGGAACACCCTGTGAGGAACCACTGAGGGAGCTGGGGGTGCTCAGCCTGGAGAAAAGGAGACTCAGAAAAGGAGACTCAGGAAACTCGGCCTGGTTGAGCCTGCAGACACCCCTGGGTGATGGGGGCTGTCCACAGGGCTGAGATGGATGGATGGGGGGCACCTGAGTGGTTCGCCACGTGTGAGGAGCAATATTTGTGTTTACTGGGCCCCAGTGAGCTCAGTGGTGAGGGCACACCTGGAATGCTGTGTCCAGCTCTGGGCCCTCAGTTTGGGAAGGACTTTGAGATCCTTGAATGTGTCCAGAGGGGACAACGAGGCTGGTGAGGGCTTTGAAACACAAACCCTGTGAGGAACCCCTGAGGGAGCTGGGGGTGCTCAGCCTGGAGAAAAGGAGACTCAGGGCTGCCCCCATCACTCTCACAGCTCCTGAAAGGTGCCTGTGCTCAGCTGGGGCTGGGCTCTGTCTGCAGCAGCACTGACACAACCAGAGCACACAGCCGCCAGCTGCACCAAGGGAAATACAGGTTGGATAGCAGGAAAAGGTTTTTTCCAGCAAGGGTCATAAAGTTCTGGGATGTTCTGCCCTGGGAGGTGGTGGAGTCCCCATCCCTGGGTGTGTTTAACAAAGCCTGGATGTGGCACTGGGTGCCAGGGTTTGGGTGAGGGGTTGGGGCTGGGTTGGACTCGATGATCTTGAGGGTCATTCTGTGAATTCTCTGAATCAGGGATCTGGGACAAGGCTTGGGAGGCACTGGGTGCTGAGGGAAGAGCTTAGCAGGGCAGGTCAGATTTATCTTTGCCTGTTTTCCATCTAGATGACCACAAGAAAATAATTTCACCTTTTCTCCCTCTGTTTTGCCCCTCCAGACCTGCAATCCATGGTTCTGCTGCTCTTTGAGCTGCTCCAGGAGCACACTCAGCTTCCCTTGCCAACCTCAACCCAAACTGGGGACCTTTAAGGTCTTTTCCAGCCCAAACCACTCCACAATTCCATCCGTGGGAAGCCAAACACGGCGTGGCACAACAAAGCAGATTTTGGGATTGCAGGAAAATCACCAAGAATCTGCCGCATGAAAATCCAGCTGGGATCCCAGTTTGGAAGTCCAAGCACACATTTCTAACCCCTGAACACCACAGGGCTTCAGACAGGAGATCTGGCAGCTCTGGGTGCAGATCCAGCTGATCCATGCATCCCTTCCTTGGGAAAGGTTTTGCTGTAGGAACTTTTGGAAGAGCCACTCTTAGGGCAGAGGCCCTTCCCGAGGTGATGGCAAGATTTTGGCCTCTGGTTTGGGACTCTGCTTCCAAAACATCAACAAATGGAGCTCATATTTCAGCCAGAATCCCACAAGATTCCAGGGAACCGGGGTGGGAAAAATCAGGATAATGGTGCAACAACATTTTTGTGGGGAATAACACCAGGAAAGAGCTTTAAATCCTGTAAAACTCCACAAACTTCCAAACAAATGGTTTATCCCTCATTAGAAATTGCTTTTTTGCTTTTTACTTCAAGTTTTGACTATAGATTTACTCTTATTTTTTCATATATGGAAGAAAAATCCAGTCTCAATGCAGAACCCTTTTAATCCATCTCTAGTGAATGCATGTTGCCTTTTTAAAATAATCAATATTTTGATTAAATGGCAAATTCTGATCAAATGGATTTTTTTGGAAGAAAAGAGGAAAACCTTCAGAGAAAGTCTGGGCCTGTTTCTGAAAATAGCTAAATTTGAAATATTTTGCAAGAATTATCTTGTCTTTAACTCTAAAACCAACAAGTTTTTCAAATACCACTAAATGGTGGTGTTTTTAAATAATTTCTATTTTCCATCTCCACTGGAAACATTTGCAGGGTTTCAAGCACTACTTGCAGTAGGAATTTCCAGGATATTCCCACTAATAACAAGGAGATTTTTAAAACAATCTAGGGAATTAGCCACACATCTTCCATTAAAACTAAAGCACCCTTGGCTGCTTTACAATCTCATGAGATTAATTTGAAGAAAGTCTATTTAAAATGAGTGTAAAAGTGGGCCAGTATTAAAATGGGGGAGCTGAATCCCTTCTCAGTGCAGTGGGATTGGATGGGAATTTCCACACGTGCAGCACCCAAAAGGTGCTGCTCTGGATTCTGAACAGAATTAAAACGATTAATTTTTAATTGGAATCATTTAATTCCATGTCAAAGCAAACACTGAAACCAAAACCAACTTTAAAAAAATCAGTTTAAAGTCAAAGAAGCCAGTGAGGACGTCAGCAAGGGAAAGCAGAGATGCTTTTTGAGGTCATGTTTACTATTTAGCCTTGGAATATTTGGATTATTTGATCCCATTTTTCTGCTTTCAAACCCCAGACCTTAACCTGGCTCTGACACAACCCCAAAATCCTGCACAGCCCCAAAATCTGACACCACCCCCGTGGCTTCCAACCCCCCAGCCAGGCTGAGCATTCCTTGCTCTGAAACGAGGGGAAAAAAAAAAAATCCTGTCAAATTCAAAAAATATCTCCAGTGCTGCCTCCTCCTCATTTCCTGACTGCAGCAGAGCGGAAATAGCAACATTTCCTGAGCAGGGCTGTTCTCCAGGGAACGGCAGCCTGTCTGTCTGTCTGTCTGTCTGTCTGCAGCAGCAGCAGGGGCTGCGCTCAGGAGGATCCCTGGGTTTCCAGATTTCCAGCAGGAGCTGGGATAACTGGGGTGCAGGGGACACCCAGGGTGCTGGGGAGGGAGGTGGGAGCATAAAAATGTGTTTAAAATGGGAAAATAGGGGGAAAAAAAAGAGGGAGAAGGAGGAGAGTTCTCAGCAGCCAGGTTCTGTGTGCAGTGAAGGCAGATGGAACTTTGTGGTCCCCCAGATTTTGTCTGGGTTCTGTGTAGCCATGGGCTGCGTTCCACATAAAGGGAATCTGTTTGGTCCTGATCCCTTTGGAGGTGGGGTTTACATGTCCTTATTCCATATTCTGTATTTAGGGAATCTGTTTGCTCCCAATTCCTTTGAAAGGGGTGTTTATATATCCTTATTTACATCCCTATTCTATATTCTTATTTTATATTCTCTGTATTTAGGGAAGATATTTGGTCCCAATTCCTTTGAAAGGGGTGTTTTTTATATCCTTATTCTATATCCCCATTCTATATTTTATATCCTTATTCCATATTCTGTATTTAAGGAATCTCTTTGGTCCCAATTCCTTTGAAAGGGATGTTTATTTATCTTTATTCTACATCCCTATTCTATATCCTTATTCCATATTCTGTATTTAGGGAATCTCTTTGGTCCCTATTCCTTTGAAAGGGGTGCTCCTATATCCTTATTCTATATCTTTATTCTGTATTTTTTATCCTTATTCTACACTCTATATCCTTATTTTATTTCCCTGTATTTAGGGAATCCATTTGGTCCCAATTCCTTTGAAAGTGATGTTTATATATCCCTATTCTATATCCTTATTCCATATCCCTATTCTATATCCTTATTCCATATTCTGTATTAAGGGAATCTCTTTGGTCCCAATTCCTTTGAAAAGGGTGTTTATATATCCTTATTCTACATCCCTATTCTATATTTTATATCCTTATTCTACATCCTTATTCCATATTCTGTATTTAAGCAATCTCTTTCGTCCCATTTCCTTTGAAAGGGATGTTTCTATACCCTTATTCTACATCCCTATTCTGTACTTTATATCTTCATTCTATATTCTGTACCCTTATTCTATATCCCTACTCTATATCCTTATTCCATATTCTGTATTTACGGAATCTGGTCCCAATTCCTTTGAAAGAGTTGTTCCTATGTCCTTATTCCACCTTCCTATCCTATATTTTATATCCTTATTTTATATTCTATATCCTTATTCTATTTTCCCTGTATTTAGGGAAGCTATTTGGTCCCAATTCCTTTGAAAGGGATGTTTATTTATCTTTATTCTACATTCTTATTCTATATCCTTATTCAATATTCTGTATTTAGGGAATCTCTTTGGTCCCTATTCCTTTGAAAGGGGTGCTCCTATATCCTTATTCTATATCTTTATTCTATATTTTATATCCTTATTCTGTACTCTATATCCTTATTTTATTTCCCTGTATTTAGGGAATCCATTTGATCCCAATTCCTTTGAAAGGGATGTTTATATATCCCTATTCTATATCCTTATTCCATATCCCTATTCTATATCCTTATTCCATATTCTGTATTTAGGGAATCTCTTTGGTCCCAATTCCTTTGAAAAGGGTGTTTATATATCCTTATTCTACATCTCCATTCTATATTTTATATCCTTATTCCATATCCCTATTCTATATCCTTATTCCATATTCTGTATTTAGGGAATCTGTTTGGTCCCAATTCCTTTCAAAGGGTGTTTATATATCCTTATTCTACATCCCTATTCTATATTTTATATCCTTATTCTATATTCCTACTCTATATCCTTATTCCATATTCTTTATTTGGGGAATCTGTTTGGTCCCAATTTCTCTGAAAGAGGCGTTTCTATATCCTTATTTACATACCTATTCTATATTCTTATTTTATATTCTCTGTATTTAGGGAAGATATTTGGTCCCAATTCCTTTCAAAGGGGTATTTATATATCCTTGTTCTATATCCCTATTCTATATCCTTATTCTATATTTCCTGTGTTTAGGGAATCTGTTTGGTCCCTATTCCTTTGAAAAGGGTGTTCCTATATCCTTACTCCACATCCCTATCCTATATTTTATATCCCTATTCTATATTCTATATCCCTATTCTATATTCTATATCCTTATTCTGTATTCTCTGTATTTAGGGAAGATATTTGGTCCCAATTCCTTTGAAAGGGGTGTTTATATATCCTTACTCTATATCCTTATTCCATATTCTGTATTTAGGGAATCTTCTCCCTATTAATTTGAAAGGCTTGTTCCTATACCCTTATTCTACATCCCTATTCTATATTTTATATCCTTATCCTATATTTGATATCCTTATTCTATATTTCCTGTATTTAGGGAAGCTATTTGGTCCCAATTCCTTTGAAAGGGGTGTTTCTCTATCCTTATTCTATATCTCTATATTCTATATCCTTATTTTCTGTTCCCTGTATTTAGGGAATCCATTTGATCCCAATTCCTCTGAATGGGGTGTTCAAATATCCTTATTCTATATCCTTAATCTATATTTTTTTATATAGGAAATCTTTCTGGTCCCAACCATAAAGGGGGTACAGGTATATTCTATATCTTTATTCAATATTCTGGATATTCCATATGTGGACATAGGTATATTCTATATATTTGTTTCATATTCTGCATATTCTATATCTGCATGTAGGTATATTCTATATATTTATTCCGTATCCTGGATATATATATATATATATATATATATATTATAGATATCCAAACTGATATCCATCTGGGCCCCAAAAGTTGATTTTCCATTCTCAACTCTTTGTTTGGATGCTTTAAATCCTAAATAAAGAGATTTAGGCAGCTCTGGGGGGGAACCAACCAACCCTGAAGCAGAGGAAATGATGGACACTACCAGTCTCAACTTGAAATTAGTCATGAAAAATCTCATTCACAGAGGCAGTTTGAGGAAAAAGAATAAAAAAAATTACAGGTAAAGGGCCTAACTGCTATTCTAATTAACAAATAATCCCCAAAAATGTGACCTGAGGTCACCCCATGGCTCTGCCTGCTGGGAAACTGCCTTGGACTCGACCCCTGCATCATCTCCCAAAGAGGATCCAGCTGATAAAACTGATAAAAAACCCAAAGTTTACTTGCTGAAAACATCACCTCAACCTGACCAGGATCAAACCCAACCAATCTGCTGAGCTGCCCCAGTTTTCACCCACAAAACATCTTTTCTTTGGTAATTATCAATCACCCTTCTGCTGAAAGGTTCCTCCAATTTTTTTGAACTGCTCAATCCTTGGAGAGACAGATGAATTTTAATGATTTAGATTATTAACCTAAAGGTTGATCCAGACTGGGAGGAACAGAATAATTTGTTTAATCATTATTATTATTTATAATTATTTAACATAGGGGAGAAAAATATCACCTTAAATGTCATCATGATGCTTTTTTAATTGCCTCGGATGAAATTCAGAATAATCATTACTCTGTAAATGTATACAGATCTAATTTTAAATACCCCAAGATGCTGGATATTTCTCTGGAAAATGCAGAGGATGCATATTCATTACTGGATGGGGAATTGCAAAAGCAGAAAAGAATTGATCAACCAATTATTGAAAATTAATTCTTTTTCCCAATTCACAGCTGGGCTGTTATTTGACATGAGGCAGCAGAAGAAGCTGAGCCAGGTAATTTTTCTTCTTCCCTCATTCCAGAACTTTTGGATGTGCCCTTTAGGAGGGGGGATGATTTGTGGATGCCTAAAAAAAGTGCTTTTAATTTGGAATATTTGTATGGTGGAGTTATCTGCACTAGGGATGGTCACCCTGAGGGATGCCCAGCACAAGGACAATTTCCATCTGGGAGGAATAGCAGAGCCCAGCCCCACATGGGGTGTGTAAAAACACAGGAAATACACAAAAATCAGTAATTTTAAAGGAATTTTTGCTGCTTTAGCTTGGTTTGGTGTTTGTTTGGGGTTTTTTGGGTTCATGCAGCTTCTTTGTGGAGATGAACAGCATGAAAAATGAGTTTTGGGATGGAATAGGGTGCCCAGAGCACTTTGGCTGCCCAGGTTTCCAACACCCTTGGACTTCCAGCAGGTAACCCTGAATTTTCCCTGTTCACACTTGATTTTCCAACACTCTTGGACTTCCAACCCTTCATTTTCCCTGCTCACACTTGATTTTGTAACACTCTTGGAATTCCAACCCTGAATTCTCCCTGCTCACACTCAATTTTCCAGCACCCTTGGACTTCCAGCAGGTAACCCTGCATTTTCCCTGCTCACACTTGATTTTGTAACAGCCTTGAACTTCCCTGTTCACACTTGATTTTCCAGCGCTTCTGGACTTCCAATTCTGCATTTTCCCTGCTCACACTTGTTATTCCAAAGCCCTTGGACATCCAGCAGGTAACCCAGCATTTTCCCTGCTCACACTCGTTTTTCCAAAGCCCTTGGACTTCCAATCCAGTATTTCCCCTACTCACACTTGATTTTCTAAAGCCCTTGGGCTTCCACCAGGTAACCCTGCATTTTCCCTGCTCACACTCAATTTTCCAACACACTTGGACTTCCAACCCTGAATTTTCCCCGTCCACACTCGGTTTTCCAGCACCCTTGGACTTCCAGCAGGTAACACTGAATTTTCCCTGTTCACACTTGATTTTCCAAAGCCCATTCCCCTGCTCACACTCAATTTTCCAGCGCCCTTGCACTTCCATGAGGTAGCCCAGCCCTGTCCCTGCCCACAGTGGATTTTCCAGAGCCCTTTGTCCCCCAGAGCTGCCTGGGGACAAGCCCTGCCCGTTTCCCAGCCCGTCCCTGTGCTGGGGACAGGCCCTGGAGCCCGGGCTGGGGAAACATTTGCATTTTCATTGGCACAGGTACAGCATTCAGGATTCTTTCAGGCCAGGCCAATTAAAACAAGCTGAAAACTGCTGAGTGAAGCAGTTTCAGGCAGGATCTGCTTACATTCCCCCTCAGAGAAAAGCGGGGGGCCCACTTGCTGTAACTCTCTCCCTCTCTGCACAGCATGGGTTTTGAGCTTTTTTAATTTTTCTTTTCCCTTTTTCTTTTTTTTTCCCCTTTCTTTTTTTCCCCCTTTTTCTTTTTATTTTTCCCTTTTCTTTTTTTTTCCCCCCCTTTTCTTCTTTTCCTTTTTTTTCCCTTTTCTTTTTTCTCCTTTTCTTTTTAAGGTGGAATAACTTCTGCCCTTCACATCTCTTAGAGATGGGTGGCAGGACTTGAGAATGTGGCTTCGTTTTCAAACCAGGCTGTAAAACCAAATTGAGGCATGGGAATTTTTTTTTTTTTTTTTAATAAAAAGGGGAAAAAATAAAGAAAAAAACCACCAACCCCAAAACTGGTTACTCTGCACAGATTAACACACTTTACCTCCTTCACAAACCTTGCATGGTGTTTTCTTAAAAAGGAATAAAGCCACATAATTAGCAATCAGTTGAAGCCTAAGGCTTTTCTGCCACCACAGAGACCATTCAATGCCCACTGGCTCTCCCAACACACTCCCATTACTCTTGGGTTTCATTTTGGACAGCCTCTTTCAAACCTCAGCCGGGTTGTAAATGCAAACTGACAGGTTAAAAGATACCATTTTTATACCCCTGAGCAAATAAAAGAAAATAAAATTAAAAAGCCCATCTTACCGGGGCTGGTTGTTTTAGTGTGATAATCCTTGAGAGTTGCAAAGTTGGAGGAATGATGAAGGGTCCCAGGGATGGAGAGATATGTGCTGCAAAGGGTCAGGATTCTGCATTCACCCCTTTATTGGGGGAAAAAAAACCCAAGATTTTTATACCCCATAGCAGATAAAATAAAATAAAATAAAACTAAAAAGCCCATCCTACCAGGGCTGGTTGTTTTAGTGTGATAATCCTTGAGAGCTGCAAAGTTGGAGGAATGATGAAGGGTCCCAGGGATGGAGAGATATGTGCTGCAAAGGGTCAGGATTCTGCATTCACCCCTTTATTGGGGGAAAAAAAACCCAAGATTTTTATACCCCATAGCAAATAAAATAAAATAAAATAAAATAAAATAAAACTAAAAAGCCCATCCTACCAAGGCTGCTTTATTTTATAGTGATAATCCTTGAGAGTTGCAAAGTTGGAGGAATAATGAAGGGTCCCAGGGATGGAGGGATCTGTGCTCCAAAGGGTCAGGATTCTGCATCTACCCCTTTATCCTGGAAAAAACCTTTTTATTTTTGATTTTTTGGCAGTGCCAGAGCGCACAGTGGCCACTTCCAACCCCCTGCATGCCAGGAGTGCCACAGAGACACCACCTGCAAATGCCCCTGCATCAGTCTGGGCGGGAATCTGGGCTAATCCAGCAGAACAAACCAGGCCCGGGGATTTGCATTTGTTTTCACGGCTCTGAATGAGGCTGTGTCACTGCTGGGCTGGGCTGCAGGGAGGGCAGATGTGCCCTGCATGGAAAATTTGGGTCCATTTGGGGTCGAGCTGGGTTTCAGGCAGTGGCGGAAGGGTCTGAACCCAAATTTATTTCCACCTTGATGAAGCAGCACTGGGCTCACACAAACACCAACAGTTCCATCAATGCCTGAGCACCCAGAGAAACCATAAATCAAAATCAGAAACTAAGTGATAACCAGAGACTAAATCATAACCAGAAACTAAATCATAACCAGAAACGAAACCATAAATCAGAAATTAAATCATAACCAGAGACTAAATCATGACCAGAGACTAAATCATGACCAGAAACTAAATGATAAACCTGCCACATCATCCCTCACCTAATTGTCACCAAGGTGTTAAGGAGAGGCCCAGGAGGAACAAGAGAGGGGACAGAGAGGACTGGAGGCAGCAGAAACACCAGATTGGGCCCATTTGGGGTCGAGCTGGGTTTCAGGCAGAGACAGAAGGCAGAGGGGTCTGAACCCAAATTTATTTCCACCTTGATGAAGCAGCACTGGGCTCACACAAACACCAACAGTTCCATCAATGCCTGAGCACCCAGAGAAACCATAAATCAAAATCAGAAACTAAGTGATAACCAGAGACTAAATCATAACCAGAAATTAAATCATAACCAGAAACTAAATCATAACCAGAGACTAAATCATGACCAGAGAAATAAATTGATAAAAAATAGATAGAAATAAATATAAATTATATAAATAAGTGTATAAATAAATGGACCGAAATAAATATAAATTAGATAAATAAATAGATAAAAAATAGATAGAAATAAATATAAATTAGATAAATAGATAGATCAATAAATAGATAGAAATAAATACAAATTATTTAAATAAATAGATAATAAATAGATTAAAATAAATATAAATTATATAAACGAATAGATAATAAATAGATTAAAATAAATATAAATTATACAATTAAATGGATAAATAAATAGACATAAATAAATATAAATTAGATAAATGAATAGATAAATAAATAGACATAAATAAATATAAATTAGATAAATGAATAGAGGGCAGGGTGTGGCATTCACGTGGGGACTTCGATGCTGGAGTGTGAGCCCTTGCCAGGACCCGGCTGATCCCCTCCCCTCGCTGCCCTGCCCCACAGCCCCTCCTCTCCTCTCACATAACCCCTCCCATCCCTCTCCTCCAGAAACAAGAATGTTTTTTATCTGTTGGAAATCTTTCCTGCTTTCCTCCCCTCCCTGAGGAACCTCCACCTGGATTCACCCGTCCACAGCGAAAATCAAACAACAACAAACAAACTGAAACATCCTCCGGGCAGAGATCTCCTGGGGGTGCTGGCTGACAGCAGGCTGAACACGAGCCAGCAGTGTGGCCAGGTGGCCAAGAAGGCCAATGCCATCCTGGCCAGTGTCAGGAACGGTGTGGCCAGCAGGAGCAGGGAGGTCATTCTGCCCCTGTACTCGGCACTGGTGAGGCCACACCTTGAGTATTGTATCCAGTTCTGGGCACCTCACTTTAGGAGGGACGTTGAGATGCTTGAGAGTGTCCAGAGGAGAGCAACGAGGCTGGTGAGGGGCTTGGAACACAAGCCATGTGAACAATGACTGAGGGAGTTGGGGTTGTTCAGCCTGGAGAAAAGGAGACTCAGGGGTGACCTTATCACTCTCTTCAACTTCCTGAAGGGTGGCTGTGGTGAGCTGGGGCTCGGTCTCTTTCTCCGGGCAACAACAGACAGAACAAGAGGACACAGTCTCAAGCTGCGCCAAGGGAGATACAGGCTAGAATTAAGGAGGAAGTATTTTACAGAAAGAGTGGTCAAATACTGGAATCATCTACCAAGGGAGGTGGTGGAGTCACCATCCCTCGAAGAGTTTAAAAAAAGACTGGATGTGGCACTTGGTGCCATGATCTAGTTGAGGTGTTAGAACATGGGTTGGACTCGATGATCTTAAAGGTCTCTTCCAACCTAGAATTTCTGTGATTCTGATTCCTCTCCAGATGTAGGTGATGGTGAATGGAAATCCAGGTAAAAAGGGAAAGAATACAAAGAAAATCTTTGCAGCTGAGCTGCCTTGAGGTGGATCAAGGTTCCACCCACCTGGGACACTTTCTAGTGACATAAAGCTGGGATTCCCTCAGCCATGCTTTTCCTCCTGTGTGGAGAGCCTGGTTCAAACATGGCTTAAAGAAAGAGGCCATGAAAATATACAGCTGATGGAAAAGTAAAAGGCAGCTGTAAAGCAGCAGTTCCCAGGCTTGATTTTGTAATTAACTAGGTTCTCAGGCACCTTTTCTATAAACAGCAGGATTCTCAGACAGTCTTCTCATAACAGTCCTTGGCTGCTCTGGGAACAGATATGAAGGTTTTGAGAACAGATATGAAGGTTTTGAGAACATTTCATATCACAGTGAGAACACTAATTTTGGTTTCAATAAACAACCACAGGTATTGTAAACAAAAGGAGGGGTTAGAGTTTTCTCTGTAACCTATCGTGAGCTCGGATTTTGCAATATGCATGAAGTTAATTAACACTATTATAAAGGGTGACTGATTTGATCAATAAATCAGAGTCGATGCTGATCAACAAAGATGGGTCGTCTCCCTTCGCTTTCAACACTCCTGCTCTTCAAGAGGGAGAAGAAAAGAGGCAAAAACTAAAAGAGAGGATCAGGAAACACTCACTTGGCCACATCCTGAGCAATTCCCAAGACATGCCAGCCCCCTGAGCGTGCCCGGGTTTCCTGCTGTCCCCTCAGAGACGGGATTTTCCACTCCCACCTTTCCCCCTGGTGTTTATCTCCCTCCCTGCTGGGCCCAGCAGTGCAGATTAGATGTGAGCAAAGCACAGAGCCCTGACTCCCCCAGACAGCCTGGAGAGATAAAAGCAGCCAAACACTGTCCAGAGACAGCTCCAGCAGCTCCCTCTGCCTGATGCCTGGGACTGGGGACCGTCCTGCGAGTCCCAGAGGCAGAACCACTTCTTTCTGCACCCTGTGCTTCAACAGAAATCGAATTCTCCAAAATATCCAATGGGAACCTTCTCTGAGCGTCACAGAGCTGCTGCTCAGGGGTGCAGAGGAGCAGCCAGTGCCAGCCTGCAGTGTGGGAACCCAGGACATCCCTCTGGCTCTCCTGAGCAGCCAAGACCCTGCCAGAGGGCTCAGAAGCCCAAAACACCTGTGGGTTTGATTATGACCTGTGGAGCAAATTACCAACCTTATATGAAGATCTGCAAGTCACAACAGTTTAAGTAGAATGATAGTGAAGTTATCACAGGGTGGAAAAGTAGATTTTGGGGTTTTTAGAATGGGAATTCAGGAGGCAAGATGGAGGAATTTGGGCATGTCCAGCCTTTCTCCTTCTTCTTCTTCTTGGCCTCCATCTTCTGCTGTGATGGTGGCACTTTTGGATTGGTTTAGAGTAGAAGCTCACTGTCTAACATAGGTGGTAGGTGTTGGGAAGTTATGGTAAATATTGTGCATGTAGTTTTTAGTATAAAGACATAACACTGCACTGGGGCAGGCAGAGTGCCTGGAACGGTCCTGCTGGATGGACCTTGGCAGGGCAGGAGAAAGAATTTTATAGATAAGATACAATAAACAACTTTGAGAAATGAAGAGCCCTGACTCCTTCAACCGCCAGGCTGGGAAAAGAGACTTTTGAACCTTTCTTGGGATTGCAGTGACCTGAAAGACCCCGAGAGTGCAGGAGCACGGCTGTGCTGGAATGTCACACACCCCTGTCTGTCCCTCCAGTGAGCCAACAGCACAGGGTGGCACTGAGCAGGGTAAACAGCTCCAAGATGTGTCCACAAGAGCAGGTGCCCAGCAGAGCTGTGCCCTCTCCCAATTTCCATTTCACACCACTGGATAGGAACTGTCCCTGCTTTAGGGTGTGTTTGTAGGGCAGCACTACAGCCCCATATCCCATTTTTATGCTGTTCATCCCCTGGAGATGCTGCATTGTCCTTCAGTGAACACCAGAATTGTTGGGGCTGGAGAGAAAA
Source organism: Melospiza georgiana (assembly GCF_028018845.1). Lineage (NCBI taxonomy): Eukaryota > Metazoa > Chordata > Aves > Passeriformes > Passerellidae > Melospiza > Melospiza georgiana. The sequence goes on along the minus strand of NC_080456.1, from coordinate 3,877,301 downwards.
TTAAATATATTCTCCTTCCACTGTGACCATGTTCACAGGGGTCTGAGGATGAGGGAAGAGACGAGGATCTGACTCCATGTTTCAGAAGGCTGATTTATTATTTTATGATATATATTATGTTAAAACTATACTAAAAGAATAGAAGGATTTCATCAGAAGGCTGGCTAAGAACAGAATAGAAAGGAATGATAATAAAGGCTTGTGGCTCGGACAGAGAGTCTGACCCAGCTGACTGTGATTGGCCATTAATTAGAAACAACCACATGAGACCAATCCCAGATGCACCTGTTGCATTCCACAGCAGCAGATAACCATTGTTTGCATTTTGTTCCTGAGCCTTCTCAGCTTCTCAGGAGGAAAAATCCTAAAGAAAAGATTTTTCATAAAAGATATCTGTGACATTCCACTCCTCTCTGGTGACACAGCAGCACAAACATCACCAGTGACACCAGCAGGGACACGCTGGGCAGGGTGCAGGGGGATCTCCAGAGCTGGAGCTGTCACATTTATCTCAGACTCCTCCAGAGCTGCTTGGAGCCATCAGGCAGAGCACACAAAGGGACCATTCAGGGCAGCCCAGCCCCAGAAACAAAGCAGATGCTCGGGGCAAGTTTGCAAAGCAGGCACAGAAGGTTGGCAAAGCTTCTCTCCCAAATCAGGGCCCATCTCCAGGCAGCACCAGGAGCAGCCCCGTGGCACTGTCTGAGGAAGGGCAGCCTGGGGACAGAGCAGGGATGCAGAACTGAACCAAACCTCAGAGGCAAGCACGGCTTTTAAACTCCCACCAAATTTGGCTGCTGAAGTTTATTGAGCTTTTCTATTTTTGTTTTTTTTTCCCTCACCGTTTTGGCAAATTAAGGAGTGGAATAGGAAAGCAAAACCTCCCATCTGGCCCACTGGGAGCTTTGCTCTCTGTGAAACACCCAAGAGGTCAAGGTGCAGGGAATGTGTACTAGAGGTGAGGTTTCAGGGGCTGCAGGGTGGCACTGAGAGATTTTGAAGCTCTCTTAAAAAAGGATGCAATAAATCAGCTCTGAAACCAGGGACTGGTCAGTTTTCTATATGGAAAGGAAAGACTCAAATGCTTTAAGTGAGGGGGGAAAAAACCCAAAAAACCAAAAAAGAAACAAAACAAAACAAAAAACCCAAACAAAAAACAAACAAAAAACCCAATCAAAACAAAAAAATATCATAAAAACCTCACATAAAAAATTACCAAACAAACAAACAAACAAAAAAACCCAAAAAACCCAGTTTGCAATGAACTTCCTACTTATTTAAAGACCAATCCAAACTGCTTTTTTTGCTGGTATTTGAGGAATGAGCCCGACCAAAGGCACCTGGTCTGGTTTTACAGACTGAACCACTTTTGGAAAGGAGTCAGGAGGGATTTGGACAAAAACAACGGAGGCCCAGACACAGAGGCTGCCCTGGGAGAGCGTCCCAGCTGTCTGCTCAGCCTCAAAGCTCTCATCATGTGCTTGCAGGGGAGCCAGGGGACCTGTTAGGGGTGGCTCAGCTCTGAGCTCGGGGCCAGCAGGGGAAATCCTGCTTTTCCTGGCTCCAGGGAAGCTGCAGACCCTGAGCAGGCAGGACAGGGGGATTGTGAGCAGCAAAGATGGTGTTGGAACTCAGGAGAGCGGCTTGGCAGGGCCTGGATGGACAAAGCACCTGCTGGTGGTGTTTGCAGTGGTGTCCGGGATAAAGCAGCCCTGCCCTCACCACCAGGCTGGCACTGCCCTGCCATGCCACAGGGATCCAGCACTGCTTCAAACAAAACAAATCCTGGAGAGAAACGTGTGGGAAATACTCCCCAAATCCTCCCCCCTGCTCACAGAGAATCCAGCAGGGTTCAGGAGCTGCCAGGCTGCAGGATCAGTTCTGAGGGCCTGGCTTCTCAGGGTTGTCCTTCATTGAATCCCATGGTTTTGGTTGGAAGGAACCCCTGGGACACCTTCCACCATCCCAGGGTGCCCCAAGGCCCATCCAGCCTGGCCTTGGGCATTGCTGGGATCCAGGGGCAGCTCCAGCTGCTCTGGGCACCTGTGCCAGGGCCTGCCCACCCTCTGATCACCTTCCAAATATCTCATGTGAATTTTTCCTCTTGTAGTTAAAACTGAGCAGCATTTAGCTCTGAGACCAGCAGCATCTCCAGCTCAGCCCTGGAGCTTTGGGCATTCCCCTGCAGTGAATTCACCCAGGCTCAAGCCCCTCCACCACCAGCCTGGCACTGCCCCTTCCCAGCCCTGCCAAGCCACAGGGATCCAGCAGTGCCTCAAACAAAACAAATCCTGGAAAGAAACTTGTGGGAAATACTGCAGGGCCCTCCTTGAACTCCCCAAATCCTCCCCCCTGCTCACAGACAATCCAGCAGGGTTTGGGAGCTGCCAGACTGCAGTACCAGTTCTTAGGGCCTGGATTCTCAGGGTTGCCCTTCATTGAATCCCAGGATGGTTTTGGTTGGAAGCAACCTTAAAGCCCATCCAGTGCCACCCCTGGGACACTTCCACCATCCCAGGGTGCCCCAAGGTCCATCCAGCCTGGCCTTGGCACTGCCAGGATCCAGGGCACCTTCTACCAGGGCCTGCCCACCCTCTGATCACTTTCTTATCTCATCTAAATCTCACAAAACAAATCCTGGAAAGAAACGTGTGGAAAATCCTCCCCAAATCCTTCCCCCTGCTCACAGAGAATCCAGCAGGGTTTGGGAGCTGCCAGACTGCAGTACCAGTTCTTAGGGCCTGGATTCTCGGGGCTGTCCTTCATTAGATCCCAGGATGTTTTTGGTTGAAAGGAACCTTAAAGCCCATCCAGTGCCACCCCTGGGACACTTCCACCATCCCAGGGTGCCCCAAAGCCCATCCAGCCTTGCCTTGGCACTGCCAGGATCCAGGGCACCTTCTACCAGGGCCTGCCCACCCTCTGATCACCTTCCTATCTCATCTAAATCTCTCCTCCTGTAGTTTAAAACCGACCATTTATCTCTGAGACCAGCAGCATCTCCAGCTCAGCCCTGGAGCTTTGTGCATTCCCCTGCAGTGAATTCCCCCAGGTTTAGGCACAGGGAGGCTCTGATCTCCACACAGGGGCCTCCTGTTGCTGCCACGGAGCAGGAAAATGCCAAACATGGCTCATACCAATCCCTCTTCTCACTAATCTGTTTTGTCAGCTCATCAGAATCTTGAAAGCAACCTTTAAGTGCTGGGAGGCATCCTGGTTTCTAATTAGGCTCACTCAGATTCTGTGGTTCAGTCGAGCCAACCTGGCTCGCTGCTGCAGCTCCAAACATGTGCACTTGAAATCAGTTTTTCCACTCAGAAAAAGAGATAAGGCCCCCAGTTTCCTCCCCTCAGATAAGCTGAAGGAGAAAGGAACATGAAGTCATGTCCCTGCCACCCTAAATCAGTGTGGTTCTGTGTCCCATCTCCACAGCCCCAGCTGAGCCAAAGCCGGAAATTAAAGCACAGGATACTCCAAGGGTGGAGAATAAAAGAATAAAAGAATCCAGGGATTTCTGAGCCATCAGAGAAGGTTTGATAAGCTACTGTTCACTGCCATTGTTATTTGTGTTTTCAGGAGTGTCAGGGTGTTCTCAGCACTCTGCAAACAATAAACCAGAGCTCACAGACCTGTCCAACCAACTACAAAATGCAAAAAAAGCACAACATTCAAAACTGGATTTTGTTCCAAATTCAAAACTGAATTTTGTTCAAAATTCAAAACTACATTTTGCAGTATTCTCAACACTCTTCAAACAACAAGCCAGAGCTCACAGACTTTTCCAACCAACTACAAAATGCAAAAAAAAAGGCACAAAATTCAAAACTGACTCACTCTGCCTCATTATAAAGCACTCCCTGATGCTTTGCACCAGCCATTTGCTTTCTATAAGGAAAAAAATTGATCTAATCCAATTTATTGAATCATTTCAGCCTTGCAACTCTGTAATTCCTGATACCAGGGCATTTCCATTTTGATCACCCCTAAAACCATCTGCAGAGCCTGAGGGATCAGGGATGCTCCTCAGAGCTCACAGGGCACTGACCTCGTGCAGAGGTGACACACAGCACTCCTGTCTCCTTGGAATTCAGCTTGAACCTTGGGAATCCCTCCCTGGCATTCCCTCCTTGCCCATGGCATTCCCTTCTCACCCAGCTGCCAAAAAGGAGACCTGAAATGAAAATAATTAACATCAATCACTCATGGGTTTGTTATTTGGTTGGTTTTTTTTTCCCCTGCTGAGCATCCAAATCCATATCTTAGATAAACAAACAGCACAAAGAGTTTGGCCCCAGCCAAACCCAGGCTCTGAACAGATCTGGGTGAGATGCTCTCTGCCAGGTGGAATCCTGTGAACTCATTCCCCTCAGCTGTGCTCATTATTCAGCCCCCAAACCCAGACAGCTCCCGTGGACATGCCCTGAGGCTTGGACACATCTCACTTACCTTCAGGGGCCGCCTGAGGAAGCTGAAGGTGAGGGGCATCCCCAGGGCACTGCCACAATGGCACAGGGGCTCCTGCGGGGCTGCATCTCTCAGCATTAGCCACAGTGCCTCAGGGCAAGGCAAACCCACTGCTGGGAGCCAGCCAGAGCCTCAGAGCAGCTTTTCCCTGGGCCTTTTCCCTTTTCTCAGCAGCATCCTGGCTGCTCTTGGCTCCCACCCCAGAGAGCAGCACCTGGGGAAGGTCCAGCCCTGCCCAGCTGGGAGGGCACAGCTCACCCACCCTCACACAGCCCACCTTCCCTTCCAGGAGAATTGCTGTCCATGTGGGGCTCAGGGGCAATTCAGCACTAAAATCCAGCAGGGTGAGAGCTGCAGAGCTCTGCCTTGCCTTTGCAGCTCTAATTTTGCAGAAAAGGGATTAATTAATGACTGGTGGACAAGGGCACAGCGCTTCCCTGGCAGCTCTGCTGTCACTATGGAGATCCTGCACTCCAGGGCTGGTGCCACACGTTGTCCTGGCAGGAGGATGCCCACACCCAGCCAGGATCCCACATCCCCCCTTGTGGGAACCCAGAAAATCAGAGGGGTTTGGGAAAGCTGCAAAAGGCAGCTCAGAGACAGCAGGACTGGGATTGGAGCTAAGCAGCAGCCATGGGATAGGTCAGAAAAAATATTTAAAAAGCAAGGACAAATAGAACAATGGTTTGCGTGTTAATGCTTGTCTAGAATAACTCTTGAAGCTGTAGAAAAGTATAACTAGCAAAATATTAGGAAGTTCTGAGCTTAATAATGGAGCTCTGTGCGTTGTGTTTTAAGGCTCACAAGCAGGTATTGTATTCTAAATAAGCAAGCATTGTTTAACCAAAGGTACCTGTGCTTATAGTGGTTGGGCAGAACTACTGTCAATGTGCTTTTGCTTGGTGTGATTGGTCAAAACACTTATAAAGAGAGTTGTAACATTAAATTCTTGGTCTGCTGCCTGGGATGTGAGCTGCTGGCATCTCCCCATTGTCATAACCGTGTAATGAGGCTGATGCTGGAAAATAAACCAGCTCAAAACCCCTTCCACAGCAGCCCTGTCCTGTTTGTGGTTTGTACTCAGCCCCTGGCTGGTGATACCCCCGAGCTGTGGGAGCTCTGGTGGAGCTGCTCCAGGGTTCCCCCGGTGCCAGGGCAGCCCAGAGCCCCATCCTGGCCTGCAGATGGTTCCCCCTCTCCTTTGGAGAGGCTGAATGACTTTTCAAACCTTTGATTCCTGATGTATTCACTTCAGGAGACACAAAAGTACAAAATCTCAGCATGGAGTGACTCCCTCTCTTGCTTTACTATTTTGTTGGGATTTTTTATTTTCCTTCCCACACCCCCCCACCCCTTGTCTTTTCTTTTCTTCTCTCCCTGGACAGTTTTATAATTTTGGCCTGTGGCCAGAAAGTCTGTCCTGATTAGCCTGGGCTGGCTGTGAAACACCTGCAGCCCATTAGAGCAGGAGGAGGGCAAAAAAAAATAAAAATCCCTTGTCATAGGTGAAGCAATGACCACTTTTTGCTTTGTTTTAACACTAAAAGAACAGTCAGGAGAAGGAAAAATAAAAATCCCTTGTAATAGGTGAAGCAATGACCACCTCTTGCTTTGTTTTAACACTAAAAGGAAAGTTAGGAGAAGGAAAAATAAAAATCCCTTGTCATAAGTGAAACAATGACCACTTCTTGCTTTGTTTTAACACTAAAAGGACAGTCAGAAGAAGGAAAAATAAAAATCCCTTGTCATAAGTGAAGCAATGACCACTTCTTGCTTTGTTTTAACACTAAAAGGAAAGTTAGGGGGAGGGAAAAATAAAAATCCCTTGTCATAGGTGAAGCAATTACCACTTCTTGCTTTGTTTTAACACTAAAAGGACAGTCAGGAGGAGAACCAAACAAACCCAAGCCTTTACCCCCTCACTGCCACTGGGTCATTTTTGCCTGGTAAGTGACTCCAGTAATTTGTTGTCACTTCACGCTGGTGAGATTTACAGGTTATTAAACATGATGTGCACTTGCTGCACTTGAACAGAGCCCCCTGCACCTTATTTTATGTCTTTGTCAGGAGCTAACCAGGCACAAGGAGGAAGAAAATCCCCTCTGGGCAGGTTGGAGCTGCATTGGCTCCTTGAAATCCCTCCAGGGTCCCAGCTGGTCCTGGCTCCCACCACTGCCAGGGCCAGCAGGGTGGCAGAGGGCTCAGGAGGGGACAGGCACTGTCCCTCAGCCCCAAAAATGTGACCAGGGCACAGCAGAGATGCAGCAGTGGCACTCAAGGTAGCACTGAAGCTCTTGGCTCTGGCACAGCACAATATTTTTTTAAAATAAACACAGAAATTGCCATGATCTGGGTACAGGGTGACACTGGGGACACTCAGAGGTAACAGCTCTGAGCTCAGCTCACTGTAAACCTGCAGGATTCTCCACCTGGAGAGGAGCCCCAAAACCCCTTCCCAAGATGTGTCTGTACACCAGGGTTTCTCCAAAGAGGGGCTTGGTGTCTGCTGAGGTGGGGCAGCAAAGAGATCAAAGTGTCCTCAGAGCCCTCCTGCTGAGCAGGACCACGACCCAAAAACACACCTGGGGTGGAGGGAACACCATGGTGAGACCTCAGAACAAAGCTGGGGTGGAGGGAACACCATGGTGAGACCTGAAAACACAGCTGGGATGGAGGAACACCACAGTGGGACCTGAAAACACACCTGGGGTGGAGGGAACACCATGGTGAGACCTGAAAACACAGCTGGGATGGAGGAACACCACAGTGAGACTTCAGAACACACCTGGGATGGAGGGAACACCACAGTGAGACCTCAAAATTGACCTGGACTGAAGGAAAGACCACAGTGAGATCTCAAAATAGGTCTGGGATGAAGGGAAGGCCACAGTGAGACGTAAATCACACCTGGGATGGAGGGAAGGCTGCAGTTACACCTCAAGTAGACCTGGGCTGAAGGAAACACCTCAGTCAGACCTGAAAACACACCTGGGATGAAGGGAACAACAGAGTGAGACTCCATAACACACCTGGGCTGAAGGAAACACCACAGTCAGACTTCAAAATAGACCTTGGATGAAGGGAACAACAGAGTGAGACCTCAGAATAGACCTGGGATGGAGGGAGCACCACAGTGAGACATCAAAATAGACCTGTACTGAAGGAAAGGCCATAGTGAGACCTCAGAACACACCTGGGATGAAGGGAAGGTCACAGTTACACCTCATAACACACCTGGGATGAGAGGAACATCACAGTGAGACCTCAAAACACACCTGGGATGAAGGAAAGCCCACAGTGACACCTCAGAAGACACCTAGGATGAACAGAACACCACAGTGAGACGCAAAACACATCTGGGCTGAAGGAAACACCACAGTCAGACCTCAAAATCGACCTAGGATGAAGGAAAGGCCACAATTACACCTGGGATGAAGGGAAGGCCACAGTGAGACCTCCTGGGGCGGGGACACCTCTCTGAAAACCCGCGTGTGTCACAGGGACAGGAGTGAGGGCGCAGCTAGAGATGCAAATCCTCCATCCTGCTCCACACCTGAACCGTGACGACAAAGTGGGAGCTCAAAGGCAGCTCCAGGTTCTGCTGCTGGCAGCATCTCCAAGGGCTGGATGGCATTTCCATCCCCACAGCCCATCCAGCCAAAATGTCAAAAAAACCCCAGAGTTCCTCCCCAAACTTGCTGTGTTTTCATCAAAGCTCTTTATGTAGCTGCAAGGCACTGGAGACATTTACTGCTGAATTTTTTAGTTCTGCATCCAGTGGAGTTCAGCCATCAATAAAAAAAGAAAAGGGAAAAGAAAAATTTGTGACCACAAGGGACTGTCAAATATTCCTGCTGCTGTCCTGGAGCATGGAAAAGCAAGTCTGCTGCAGCACACAGGTCTGACTATTTGCATTTTTAATAATTCAAGAGTTTAATTAGTATCATGCCCTTAATCAGAGGCTGAAAATACAGCTGAAGTCATCAGAGCTTAATTAGTTTAAAAAAAAATAAAAAATGATTCTGCAGTGAAAATGTCTCTACTAACACGGAGCTCTGTCCTCAGCTTTGGGCTTCAAATCAGCTTTTACCTGTTGCTTCTGATTATTCCAACCCACCTCATAAAAATTTAAAATCCTCAAACAAATCAGTTCTGTTTATCCCTATGAAGTCTTCCACAGCTTTCTTGAACTAGACTCAGGAAAAAAAAAACAAACAAAACAACCAAAAAAGCCAAAAAAAAAAAAAAACCCCAAAAAACCCAAGAAAAACCCCAAATCAGTTGGAAGATAATAAATTAAATTAAACCAGGTGTATCCCATAAGCTGCATGTGAAATTCCCCTCTGCAGGAAATAAAACATCCATGAGTGTCTCTGGATCTTCAGTCAGGTCAGCAGGAACACATTCCTGAGGGGGATCACTGGATGGGCAGAAAAATCCAAAAATCCGCTTTTAGCAGCAGGACTGGGAGCTCAGACTGGTCCCAGTGAAGCCTGGGAGGTTTTCAGGGGAATTATCCCAGTTTGGGATGAGCAAATCCAAAATCCAACCCCATCCCTTCCCTCCCTGCAGCTTGGTGGAGTTGTACAGGACATCCTGGATGGGTTTTCCCAACAATATTCCGTTCAATCCTGGAATTCATCGCTGTGGAGACTGCACACGCCCCCAGGCTCCAACACGGATTAGTGAAATTCATGGAAATTAGGCCAAGCCCAGGCAATTAAATATGCTAATCCGGATGCAACTTGCAGTTCAGGAAGTCAGGCAGCCTCATGCCCTTCCACCTCTGATTTACTCAGAAAAAGGAAGCCAGAAAAAGTTCTCCCCGTGCCAAAACTGTCCCCTGGCTCCGAGCATTAGTGAGAATTGCAGTAAATCCTTTTTTTTTTTTTTGGCAGGAGGAGGGGGGATAGATTTTCCCTCAGTATTTTCCCTCACTAATGATATCACAGCTGCTGTTTCTTTCCCTCTGCAGCTCCTGAAGCTCTGGGGACCCTCCCAGCCCGGTGTGCCCTCAGGAATATCCCAAATAAATCAGAGAAACCTATTGGAAGGTGTTGCAATCACCAAATTCCATTTAGTATGGAATTAGGAATCCAGTCACTTATGTACCTGGGGAAGGTCTGTCTGGATCAGATTTAAAAAAATGGGGTTTTTTTGGGAGCACTGGGCCAGAGGAAGATGCTGGAAATTCAAGACGGAAAAATGGAAGTTGGTTTGTCCACAAGAAAAGTTTCCTGTAGGACCAGCACAGTTTGATTTATTCCTGACACTCCTGGGGAATAATATATACATATATATATATATATATATATATATATATATATATATATATGTATGTATGTATATATATGTGTGTGTATATATATATATCTATATATCTATATATATATATGTATAAATGTGTGTGTATATATATATGTGTGTGTGTATATATATATGTATATATATATGTATATATGTATATATGTGTGTATATATATGTATATATATGTATATATGTGTGTATATATATATGTATATATGTGTATATATATATAATGGGTTTAAATTTTCATATTTTTTCATTTTACATATTAATTTTTATATTTAAATATAAATAAATATAAATTGGGTTTATACGTAGAAATAAATTTAAAATAAATATTTTATAAATAAAATGCATATAAATAAATTTAAAATAAATACATTTCATTCTGTGTCCTCATTCCCTGCTCAGCTCCTGACCCAAGGAGCAGCATTTGGCCTGGATTTTCTGCTCCCTGCTCCCTTTACCTGCACACAGGAATTTCCCCCTGCTCCTGAAGGTGTTCAGGGCCTTTGCTGCAGAGCAGAGGACAAGATGACAAACGAGCCAGCCCTCAGCACAGGAATGCAAGAGAGTCTCAGCTATTTTTAATTAAGAAGCGATGACAGCTGACTGAATTCCCTGACAGTGCAGTGAGCGGCTCCCTGACCCAGACACCCCGGGCCACCCTCCTGTTGGAACCCAGGACATTGCTCTGGCTGCCCCGGAGGGCTCCAGACCCTGGCAGGGGGCTCTGAGGCCTTGGCACGGAGGCAAAACCACCTGTACTTCAATTCTAACCCATAGAAACAATTCCCAACTTGGTGTGAGCCACAAGAGTCTGAGTAGAATGATAGTGAATTTACCACAGGGTGAAAATGTAGAATTTTGGGGTTTTTAGAATGGGGGTTCAGGAGGCAGGATGGAGGGATTTGGGTGGGAATTCCTCTGGCTGCCCTGGAGGACTCCAGACCCTGGCAGGGGGCTCAGAGACCTTGGCATGGAGGGAAAAACACCTGTGCCTTGGATTTTAACCCATGGAAACAATTACCAGCTTTGTGTGAGCCACGAGAGTCTGAGGAGAATGGCAGTGAAAAAGTAGAATTTTGGGGTTTTTAGAATGGGGGTTCAGGAAGCAAGATGGAGGAACCTGGGCATGTCCAGCCTTTCTCCTTCTTCTTGTCCTCCATCTTCTGCTGTGACGGTGGCACTTTTAGATTGGTTTAGAGTAGAGACAGACTGTCTAACACAGGTGATAGGTATTGGAAAATTATTGTAAACAAAATACAGAAGGTTTTAGTATAAAATGATAACACCGCCCCAAGGGCAGTCAGTGTGCCTCAGCCCAACCTGCTGGACAGATCTCAGCAGGTCAGAGAAAGAATGTCATAGATAAGAGAAAATAAACAACCTTGAAAACCAGAACTGAAGAATTTCTACTTCTTCTTCAAGCATGGGGCTGGGAAAAGGACTTTTTCATATCTCAGGAGCCATTTCAACAACTCAAAACCTGAGACCCTCTGAAGGCCGGTTCCCATCGGTCCCACCGGGGCTGCTGTTATTTGTAATATAAATCATAAATTTATGTGCACATCTGCACAGATGCAGGGCTCACCAAAGCCACCAGCCTGCAGACCCTGCCAGAAACGTGGCCAGGCTGAGCAGCAGGAGGAGGCAGCAGGTGAGGGGAGGACAGCCAAGGTCACCCTGCTGGAAGCGCCAGTGCTTGTCTCTGAGAAATGTTCTGAAGGTTTGGACAAATTCAGCCGTTATTTTCATTTTTTTTTTGGTTGGTTAAAGCAGTGGTAGATTGAGCAGGGGAGAGGCACAGAGGCACAAAGAGCAATTCCTGCTGTAAGGGACAAGACAGGACGGGCTTTTCTCAGGGATGGGCTTTTGTCACCCACAGGTCACAGTGGGGGTTTAACTGGGACTGACCAAGGTGACCTGGATTGTGAAGGGCAGGGATTCACCTGGCTTCATGTAAGGACTCTGGCAGAGATGGGAGCACAGTCCAGGTGTCCAGCTCGCCCTGGCACAAGAGGCTGGCACAAAAGTGGCACCAGACTGCCCTGGGAAGGTGTCAAGAGGAAAACACCAACCACAAAGAGAGAAAATGAGACTCCCTTTTGTTCTCAGGGCTCTCACAGCAGCGAATCCAGCAGCTGATCTCTTTACCTGGAGCTCACTTGCTGGTTTTAGCAGAGAGATGAAGGAAATGTTCCCTTCCAGCCTTTCCAGAGGGCCTCAGGGAAGAGGGATGAGGCAGCAAAGTCACCCAGATCACGTAGGAACTTGGCACGAGCGAGACAAATCCATTAAGGGCCATCATCAGGAACTTTCCAGGCTGGCTGCAGGCTGGGAGGGGACAGAGCTGCTCGGTGCTGTTGCTAAGAGAGCCCCCCCAGCCCTGCTGTGCCAGCCCAATCCTCGGCTCCCCGCTCCCATTGGCTCCGCAGCCGCATCGAACCATCCTGACAGCTTCTCCTCCTCCTCCTCCTCCTCCTCCTCCTCACCCTGCTGCCTCCTGCCTATGGCCTATTACCAGGGGACAGCCAGCCAGCCACGGAATCAATACTTTGTGCGTTTGCATTTGCATTCCAGCCCTGCCTGCCCGTGGCTCTGCATCCCCAGCCGTGCCCACGGAGAGCAGGGGTGCCAGGCTGGCACCTGCAGTGCCACAGCCAGCAGCACCCAAGGACCACCAGCGTCCTGAGGGTGTTCACAGGGGTTCTTGGATGAGGGAAGAGACGAGGATCTGACTCCATGTTTCAGAAGGCTTGATTTATTACTTTATGATATATATTATATTAAAACTATACTAAAAGGATAGAAGAAAAGGTTTCCTCAGAAGGCTGGCTAAGAATAGAAAAAGAAAGAATGATAACAAAGGTTTGTGGCTCAGCTCTCTGTCCGAGCCAGCTGTGATTGGCCATTAATTATAAACAACCACGTGAGACCAATCCCAGATGCACCTGTTGCATTCCACAGCAGCAGATAATCAATGTTTACATTTTGTTCCTGAGGCCTCCCAGCTTCTCAGGAGGAAAAATCCTAAGGAAAGGATTTTCATAAAAGATGTCTGTGACACTGCCAGGGCTCTGCTCAGGGCCACCTTCTTCCCATCAGCCTGGCTGAGCTGGTGTCCTCAGCTCGGTGCTCACTGGGAAATGTCACAGCGCTGTAAGCGATGCCATCTGCAGTGAGATTTTAGGAAGTTTCTTGGTCTGAGGGGATCTGGGAACATTCTGGAGCAGGCAGGGAGTGTGGGAACACACCCCAAAGCCACAGAAAGCTTCTCAGGTGCTACTTGGGCATGGCCAGGCTGCAGAAATTTGGGAGCAGGGACATCCTGGTGGATGCCAGCATGACCCAAGGACCATCAGCATCCTGCCAGGGCTCTGCTCAGAGCCAGCTTCCTCCCAGCAGCCCGGCTGAACTGGTGTCCCCAGCTCGGTGCTCACTGGGAAGTGTCACAGCACATGACACTTCCCAGCAAGCACCAAACTGGGGACACACCCCCTGGCTGCTCCAGAATGTTCCCAGATCCCTTCAGACCAAGAAACTTCCTAAAATCTCTGTGCAGAGGGCGTCACTCAAGTGATGTGCTGGAGGGACCTGGGAGCCTTCTGGATCAGGCAGCGAGTGTGGGAACACACCCCAAAGCCACAGAAAACTTCACTGGTTGGGCAAGGTCAGGCTGCAGAAATTTGGGAGCAGGGACATCCTGGTGGTGGGCAGTGAAGCACAGCAGCACTGGGACAGCTCAGCAGTCCAGGTCAGGATTTGGGAGCAGGCACAGGGAAGGGACAGGAGAGTTGGGACAGGTTTCCAGCACGCAGCAAAACAGGCTGGGACTGACACTGGGCATCCAGGAAACACCAAACACCCAAATATTGCCCCTGGCTTTGGGACAAAGTGGGAGAAAGAGCTCACTGAGAGGTGACAGAGAGCTGGGGACCAGGACAGGGGTGAGGAGCTCACAAAGCAGAGCCAGGCAGCTGATGAGCTGTCCCCAGGCACGCTGGGACACCAGTGAGCAGCAGCCCTGTGGCTGTTTGCCTTCCCCACTCAGGTGAGTCACATCCGCACTGAGGAAGAAAAACTGGAGTTTCCTTTTCTGTCCAGGACAGCAAGAGGTCAATGAACCCAGCAGAGCCATCCACTGTCCCCTAAATACCAGATTTTCCCAACCTGGACCTTCCCCTTTCTCTCTGCCACAGTTAGGCAGAGTTCTAAACCCAGACTGTTGTAAAATAACACAAATTGTTGATCAGGACAGAAAAATCTCCTCAGAAAATTTCCACTGCTAAACCTATTTATTTGTGTCAGGGGTGGAGGTGGCTGGACACAAAACACCAGGTCAGTTAAAAAAAAAAAATAAAGTCTGACCTAAATAAAGCATTTTTTTCTGAAATCCCCAGGGATGGTTCCTTTAATATGAGATGGAACTTGGAGTTGAAAGGAGGAGAGAGAAGAAAAGAGCGCGCATAAAAATCAGGTTCAAATCCCTGCTTGGCCTCACTCAGCAAAGAGCTCTGAATTAGGTCTGAAGTTACTTAAACAGCTTCAAATATTTTGGGATCTCTCTGCAGTTCCTATGATCTGAGTTTCATCCTGAGGCAGAACAGCAAGAATGTTCTGAGCTCCCAAAACCGGCCACGACTTTGGACAAACGAATTAAACCCAGCTTCAAAACAAATCTATTTTTTTTTTAATTATTTTTGGAGTTTCTGCAGTGTGGAGATGTCTGCCCTGTGGTTCCTGCCAGTTGTGTGTGCTCACACATGGAAGAGAATTAATGGGCTGGAAGGAGAGCTGCAGTTATTTTTCTGTCTCTGCACCATGTGAGCCTCTCCCTGTTGCATGAAATTAAGCAAAAGCCAGGATGATAAAATGAACCCAAATAAGAACTTTACTGTGAGTTAAACCTGTTGTAGCTACTCAAGACTGAGCCTCTGAATTCAGCTTTTCTGATCAATAAAAGGCTTTTAAATAAAATTAAAGCTCTCAGAGTAATTTTAGGGTAAATGTTTTAAATAAAACGAAACCTCTCAGAGTAATTTTAGGGTAAATGTTCCTGTAGGAATCTTTTCCTGACGGAATATTTTCCATCCCTGACAGCCTGCCTCCAAATTCTTCTCCTTCCTGTTACTTCCTACAGGAACATTCACCTGGACATGTTAGGTTTGTTGTAGCTGGGAAAAAAAAAATAAAAATTCAGATTCTTACCAGGAATAGGGAAATGTCCAGCAGAAGTCAGAGCTGGGATGGAGCACCTGCAGAAACAGAAAGGAGATGAAGATGAAGATGAGGAATAATGTGATTAATATTGAGAATATTCATTGATATGGTGGAAATCCCAATCCAGCAGAGGGAAATTCGTGCCCATGGCTGAGTTTCCCTTTTCAGGATGGATTTGCCTCCAGCCCAGCATTCTAGGATTCCTCTCCCCACCTGCCTGGCACAGCTGATGGAGAACAGGAGCCAAGAAACCTGAGAGCCATTCCTGAGCCAAGGACTGTTCCCAGCTCCCTTCTGCTTTCAGATTCCCCGTTCAAAAGATAAAACCCCCAAAACATTCATTATCACATCTCCCTTGTCTCAACAGCCATTGAAATATCAGCTGCCTTGAGTTTTTTGTTCTAAGAAATGGTTTTCTATGTGGATTTTGGAATTTTTGATGGGAAAAACCAAGCCAGGGCTGCAGCCCTGAAGGGATTTGATCCCTGCCTGTCTGCTCCTGGTTTGCTCCCCAGCCCCATCCCATGGACACAACTCCTCACGAAGCTGGGATGGGTAATAAAACCAAACCACAGGATTGGTTCTCATCACTGCTCCGTTCCTCTGAGGCCAAAATCTCTCCAAACTTCAATTTCATCTTGAAATAGTCCGGGGCAAGGTGTTATAATCCCATTTTTAGTGTTATAAAGAGGTGCAGGAGAGTGCTAAGGATTGTTCCAGGCCATAAAAACAGCAGAAAAAATAAAACCAAAGCCCTGATTCCTGATCCAGAGCCACTCCTCCATCCCAGTGGAAAACATTGTTTCCTAGGATGACTAAAAATGTTGGGATTTTCTGTGAAATCGAGTGGGATGCCTAAAATTTGAGGTGAAACGCCCAGCCCGGCATGGGAAACTGTAAAAGGGGATAGAATATCCCAACTTCCTGAGCTCTGCTCCCATAAACAGCTTCACAACTTGTTTCCCACACAGGCACCTGGATTTGGGGCCAGGCAAGGAGAGTTTGTGCATGGTCCTGTTTTCCCTTTCCCTTTGCATCCATCCCTGGCCAGAATGTAAAATCCATGTGCAGAAATATCCATGTGCATATCAAAGGAATTAAAATCAGAAGGGACTTTGATGTTGGACTCGAGAAAATGTTCATGACACCACGCAGAGCAGTGGGAATGAGCTGCCTGCTCAGAAATCCAAGGGTTTGGAGCACAGAGCTTCCCCTCAGGGTGCTGCTTCCCACCCGTCACCTGCTCAGCAAAATGAATTTCCCGTGGTTAAACCTTGGCCTCTTTTTTGGGCTTGTGCCACCCCATGAAACTGTCCCAATATCACCACAACAGCCCAGAATAATTAGAATTTTGGTAATTAGAGGCATATCTGGATACACATACCTTTGGTACCAAACCAATTCTCCCACAAATAACCCTTAAAGCAAAATAAATCAAAAAGAATAAGCAAGAAAAACCAACTCCCTGCACTCATTTGTTTAGGATGACAGATCAACAAACACAGGCATCCTATTTATTCATTTTTTTCCTTCACAAGCAGCTTTTTATATCTCCTGACCCAAAATAAGCCCAGCCCCAGCTGCAGTGCCATGTCAAACAGTAATTACTCTATAAAAGGCTGCCCAAATGGGGATATTGGTGGGCCAGAGGTGCAGAATTATTTTAGGATCACACAGACTTTCTCTGGGAGTGGTGAGAGGAGCTGTGGGCACGGTGGTGCACCTAAAAAACCAACAAACACCAGAGGGGGTTTTATTTTTCCTGCTTGTTCTAAGCCTCAGCACCTGGTGTGAAATGGCTTTCCCAAATTTCAGCTCAAGGGAAAAGGAAGAAAAAAAGAAAAAAAAAATAGAAGTGAGATCTGTTTACTCCTCCAAAAAAAGAGCCTTTGCTCTGTGACAGGTTTGGAATTCCTGCTGAACCTCACCAAAACTTGTGGCAGAATGGAAGCAAAACCCTTGGGACATTTCATTCTGCTGGGAAGAAACAAAAAATAATTTAAATAAATAAATAAAGTCTCATAAAATTCCCAGAATAGTTGGAGACCTCAAAGCTCACCCAGGTCCATGACAGGGACACCTTCCACTGCCTCGGGTTGTTCAGAACAGCCACCTGAAGGATGCACTTGCTCCTGATATTTTGGCAATATTTGGCAATATTTTGACAATATTTGGACAAAATTTAGGCTCCCTGAATCCTTCCTGCTGAGCTCCTGATTTAGAAGCCCCTAAATACCAAATCCCACATGCCCTCACACCTTCAGGAACCTGAATCCTTCACCTGCCTTGTGGGGAATCCTAGAGAGGATCACTGTTTTAGAGAGGCAGTGCTCGGTTCAGAAACTTGTTCCTGATTTTTGGCAATATTTTGGCAATATTTTGGCAATATTTAGGCTCCCTGGATCCTTCCTGCTGAGCTCCTGATTTAGAAGCCCCTAAATCCCAACTCCCTCAGACCTTCAGGAACCTGAATCCTTCACCTGCCTTGTGGTTAATCCTAGAGAGGGTCAGCGTCTGAGAGGGGCAGTGCTTGGTTCAGGAACTTGCTCCTGATTTTTGGCAATATTTTGGCAATATTTAGGCTCCCTGGATCCTTCCTGCTGAGCTCCTGATTTAGGAGCCCCAAATCCCAACTCCCTCAGACCTTCAGGAACCTGAATCCTTCACCTGCCTTGTGGGGAACCCTAGAGAGGATCACTGTTTTAGAGAGGCAGTGCTCGGTTCAGAAACTTGTTCCTGATTTTTGGCAATATTTTGACAATATTTGGACAATACTGAGGCTCCCTGGATCCTTCCTGCTGAGCCTAAAGGAGCAGGAGCCCCTAAATCCCAACTCCCTCATCTCCCTCAGACCTTCGGGTACCTGAATCCTGTGGGAAGATGGGGAATTTCTGGGGAATCCTAGAGAGGGTCAGTGCCTGAGGGGGACAGTGGTCAGCTCAGAAACCCTGCAGGAATCAGTGGAACTTTTCCAGCTTCCAAAACATCCCTCCTCCTTCTGCCCCGGGCAAACAGGGCGAAAAAGGAAAGTGGTTTGGTGAGTAAGAACACAGCAAATTCAAAATAGAAGCAGAGGGGATTAAAGCAAATACCCAGAGTGTCCCAAGCTGTGTTTACTGCCCAAATCCTGTGGCAATTCCTGCTTTTCTCAGGGGGTTCTTCCTGTGTTGGAACTTTGGGATTAAACTTGGCCACTGCAGCTCCCAGGGGAGAAATGCTTCTCAAAGCCATCCTCCAATCTCAGAGCCCAAGGCACCAACCTGCACATGGATTTTTGCTGGAAGGGCTGGGAGAAAGTGACAGCATCTGCCTGATGTGAAATTCCAATCCTTAATTAGGGATTTCAAAAATAAATCCAGTTTTCCGAGCAGGATGGTGGGTGTCAAAAAAAAATAAAGGGAGGTTTTAATGATCTCAGTGAGAATCAAATTTTCCACTTAATATGTGTTTTTGCACCCAGAAATTTCATAAAATCATGGAATTATTTGAGCTGGAAGGGTCCTTAAAGATTACCCCCATTTCCCATCCCTTAATTTCAATTTAAAAAATTGTGGCAGCAGTGGGTTTGTGTGATAAAAACATTACACAAATAAATCTGAGTTTAAAAGTTCCTGAGCCCTGAATTCTCAGTTCAATTCCCAGCTGGCACCAGGAGCAAAAGGCTGATCCTGGAACATCTCACCTGTACACAGCTCCTGCTCAGGCTGGTGGCCAGTGGGAAGGAGATGGATTTGGGATGGCAGATTTTCTCTGTGCTTCTCAAAAGAGGCTTCATCAGCACTGGAAGACCCTGCAAAAGAAGGGAATTCATGGTGAAATTAGAAATGAACTCCAGATTTTCCTCAGCTGCTGGAGAGCCCAGCTCTGGTCATGTGCTGGGAGTGGCCTCAATGTGAATATTTTCTTTAGTTCTTTCCTCTTTGGATATCCCTGATTCTGAAACCTTCCTCTGAATATAACTGAGGCAAGAACAACACAGAAATTGCAGGATAATTAAAGAAAATCATGGAGAATAAATCCACATACCCTGTGTTCCACAGTGCTGGGGTTGTTCCTTCTCCCTCAGTCTGCCACCAGTACTCGCCTACATGGGAGAAAAAGGGATTGAAATTAAATTAAATTACATTAAATACCGTGTCTTGTTCACTATTAACACCTCCTGAACCTCTCACTTTGTGCCATAACCCAGATTTTAGGGTTTAAAGAACTGGCAGCAGGCTCAGACCTGGGCTAAGCTCTGAATTAAAACCTAAGCCATAAAAAGAGCAACCAAAACCCCAAATTCTGTAAAAGCTACCCCGGCCCCAAACGCTCCTGGCAGACTGTAAAGGTGAGAGATGTGACAGATGGCTGCTCCTGATGCAGCACCTCTGTACAAATATTGTACTGTGCAAATATTCATCAGCTCATTCCTGCCACAACCGTGTCAGGTAAGATCATTAACACCACCCCTAATTTCCCTGATAAGTAGGCTGAGACAGGAGGGTGGAGAGCAATGTCTAAACTGAAGCAGTGAGTAACAAAGAGAGCTCTGAGCCATCCTCCCCTCTCAGAGTCCATGCAGGGCTTTCGTTTTTTATATTTTTCTTGTTTAATTAAAAAAAAAATGAAATCTTTGGGACAGTTTGACCCCGTGCCAGCTGAAGTTTGACGGCAGAAAAAAAAAGCAAACAAACAATGGATTTCAGCTCACACCAGAACTAATGAAGCACTGATGTTGCACTGAAATGGGGCTTAGCTTAAGTATCCATTTTTAACTCTCAGCTGAAGTGAAAACATTAATTCATGCAAATCAATGTTCCCTAAACAATAATTTTCCTCCAGAACATTTCTTCTTTTTTAACATAAACTCTTATCTAACAGAACCCATTTAAAGGATTATATCTGCAGAGTTCAGCAATTAGCTCTGTAAATTGTTTTCCTTGAGTGTAGGGAAGGTTCCATTACACAGTGAAATATAAAGTGTATGCTATAGTCCATGAAAACCTCTCTTGGAACGATGATTATCCTTCAAAAAGCCTGGGATGAGGGCCAGATTACCAGAAAGAACTCAAGTTCTGTTTGTACACCCAAAGTCCCCCTTTATTTCATGAAGTATCCACTTGCAGCCCATCTTCAGGGGTTTTGAAAGGTAATTGCTTCTGTGGAACACCCACAGGTCGAGTTTTCCCTAAAACACGGCCCTGAAAATCCACTCTGAGGGATAAACAAGCAAATAGGAGAGTGTACAGAAAACAGGGGAGGATGTGCATCAAACAGCCAAAAAAAGGTGGGAAATGGCACTGAGGGTGCTTCAGGTGCTGCTGGAAGTGAAGATGGAGAGGCTCTTCCTCATCCGACTGCAAATCCAGAAAATCCCCAACTGCAAATCCAGAAAATCTCCGACTGCAAATCCAGAAAATCTCCGACTGCAAATCCAGGAAATCTCCGGAGAGGTTTGTAGAACAAAAGTGCACAGGAGTAAAATGGCTGGAAGTCACCTGAACCATCACTCAAATCATGGATTAACTAAAAATGGAATCTGCTGGTGTCCACACAAACTTGGAGATCCTCAGGACTGGAGATGCCACAGCCTCACTGAGCTGCACCACTCTCCCAGGTCTGGGGCTCCTCCTCTCCTTAAATCCAACCAGAATTTCTCCTGGAGTGACAGAAGGGTTTTTTCCTGTGGTTTGAAGGCAGCTTCGTTCAATCAGGGCACTCATAGGTGACACCCTGAGCCTCAAGATCCTCCTTGGCACAAAACACAGCCCCTTCTCCTTGTTTTCCATGGATGCCTTGGTCAAAGAGTTGCATCCATCCACCCATGGATCCATCATCCATCCATCGTCCGTCCATCCATCCATCCATCCATCCATCATCCATCCATCCATCCATCCATCCATCCATCCATCATCCATCCATCCATCATCCATCCATCCATCCATCCACCCATCCATCCATCCATCCATCCATCATCCATCCATCATCCATCCATCCATCCATCCATCCATCATCCATCCATCATCCATCCATTGTCCATCCATCCATCCATCCATCCATCCATCCATCCATCCATCCATCCATCCATCCATCCATCATCCATCATCCATCCATCCATCATCCATCCATCCATCATCCATCCATTGTCCATCCATCCATCCATCCATCCCAGCAATCCAGACCCTTCCAGCAAACCCTGACTCAAGTCCTCAATCCCAAAACCCCAATTCAATCCAAGTCCTGGAACACACCCGAGGTGGTGCCAGACACACAGGGAGGACAAATTGCCCAGAAGAAAATCCAGGAACCCCAATTCCTCATCTTCCCTGTTACCTGTGACACCAAACATCTTCTGGGGATGGAGAGAGAAGCAAAGCTCCTCACGCAGAGCAGTCCCACGGGGTCTCAGCCCAGCTGACCAATCTTGGTGCCTCCCAGAGCTTCCACCATTTCCACCAGTGAAAATCCAACTCAGAGCAGCCACAAAACACAGCCCTGATTTATTCCAAACCCATTCTATTTATCGCTGTCACTTCTCTTTGCCATGCCAACATGCACACGCTCAGGAGACAGACACATTTCCATGCTCTCAGCTGGGAATCGTGTTCCTGCAAGGCTGGTGGATGATGCACAAACTGTCTCTATTTGTGTCCCCCCGTTTCAGATGGCAGGGTGCCCACCAAGCAAGCTGATTATCACTTGCCCTGGGCTATCAAGGCAAGGCAATGGTATGTTTAGATCAGCAAACTGCATAACAATGTAAATGTCATCTATTCCACGAGAAGCTTTGGCAGGGTTTTGCATCTCGCTCCTCTTTGCGGGGATGTGCCAAAAAGGAACACGAAGGCTTGCAGGAGGAAAGGGGGGCACGGGGTTCCCACCCCTTCCTGCCTGCCAAAACACGTTGTGCAGTGCTGGGTGTCTCGTTGTCATCCCCCAGGACCATCCCAAGGTGTCAGATGATCCATGAACGCCCTGGTAGGGATATAAATATACAGAGAGAGCTCCTTTTTCTGCTCAGCCAGGCTCAGAGGCAGAAATGAGGCACAAGCAGCGCGGCTGGCACAGCTCAGGACAGGATCCGTGCCCTTGCCCAGAAAGGATGGCAGCCAGCCCAAGGATGATGGCCCTGGGTGGGCACTGCCTGGGCAACATCTCTGCTGCCAGGGCAGGGCTGCAGCCATGCCCAGCAGCTCTGGGGGACAATGGGGTCAGGACATTGGGACTGGGACACTGGGATTGGACACTGGGATTGGGACACTGGGATTGGGACACTGCAGCTCCAGTGGAGAGTGGGATCAGGACACTGGGACTGGGACACTGGGACTGGGACACTGGGATTGGACACTGGGATTGGGACACTGGGACACTGGGTTTGGGACACTGGGATTGGGAGACTGGGATTGGACACTGGGATTGGGACACTGGGATTGGACACTGGGATTGGGACACTGGGACACTGGGATTGGGACACTGGGATTGGGACACTGCAGCTCCAGTGGAGAGTGGGATCAGGACACTGGGACTGGGACACTGGGACTGGGACACTGGGATTGGACACTGGGACTGGGACACTGGGACTGGGACACTGGAGCTCTGGTGGACAATGGGATTGGGACACTGGGATTGGGACACTGGGACTGGGACAATGGGATTGGGACACCGGGACTGGGACATTGGGATTGGGACACTGGGATTGGACACTGCAATTGGGACACTGGGACTGGGACACTGCAGCTCCAGTGGAGAATGGGATCAGGAGACTGGGATTGGGACACTCTGATGGACTGTGGGGTCAGGACACTGGGATTGGGACACTGGGATTGGACACTGGGATTGGGACACTGGGACTGGGACACTGGGACTGGGACACTGGGATTGGGACGCTGCAGCTCTGTTGGACACTGGGATTGGGACACTGGAATTGGGACACTGCTGGAGAATGGGCTCAGGACATTGGGACTGGGACACTGCAGCTGGCCTGGCACTCTTTAGGATCTGATTCCTGCTGCAGGCCTGTGTGACATGGAATGAGGGGCTGGGAGCAGCTCCTGGTGAGGGAATGTCACCATTCTCGCAGAGAGTATCCAGCCCCGTGGGTTTAGGGTGGGAGCTGAAGGGGAAAAATGTTGATCTGTGGCTCATTGACAGCCAGGGGACTTCCAGGACACGGCTGGGGATAAACAGGAGGGAATTTTGTCTGGACAAGTTGTACATAAATCCTCAGCAGGAAGCCCAGAATGGCCTGGGTTGGAAGGGACCTTAATGGTGACCTTGGCCAGGGACACCTCCCATAGCCCAGGGTGCTCAGAGCTCCACCCAGCCTGGCCTTGGATACTTCCAGATAGGACAGAGAAAAAGTGCAGGAAAGATGCACCAAAAGAGAGAAAAAAAGCAGGAAAGAGTACCCAGAAAACCATCCTGGCATGGTGTGCTCAGGGGAACAACAAATTTCTATAAATTCACAGCAAAATCCTTTATCCTGGCTACTTATTAACCTGATTGAAGTTTGATTTTCGCAGCAGACACTCCAACCCCTTGAATGAGCCCTTCCCACCCATTTCTGAGCTAGGTTCCTTCTCTGAGGTGCTCCTCACTGCTCTGTACAACCCCACTGCATCTCAATTTCTCCACTCAAGTCTTGGGTCAATGCTGGAACCACGCACAGCAAAATTCCACTGGGCCTCTCCTAAGGAGATTATGCAAAATGTCACTTAGCATAAATTCTTCTTTGAAAATGGAAGGGTGTTTTACTTCGTTATGCTAATGAAAAATCAGAAAAGATATTTTGTATTTCTGATATTAAAGAGAAGCCCTGAACTTTTTCTTAGTCATGCCTTTCTGCTATTGCATATTCCTCATAAATTCATATTTACAATACCTTCTGTTACCAATTTCTTTTATTTCTGAGAACAGAAACGGCTCTGAAATACTTTTGTTTGCTTAGCAATATCCAGTTGCATTAAACTCTTACATAACAGGATTTGTACTTTACATTAAACTTTTCAGGGGAGAGATATTTAAAAGATTATGAAATACGCTTGCAAAAAGAATTAAAAAAAAAAAAAAAAAAGAAGAATGTTGGAACATATCCATCAATATTTCAGTATAAATTGTTGAAGCACCAGAATTACACGGTGCAATTATCTCGCAGAATGTATAGCTCCTAGCACTGATCTTTATGTTCAACAGGAAAAATGGTTTAATACGTCACAAATGAATGTTCATTAAGTTGTTGGGGAGAATTCTGTCATAATTGAATAATGGAGCGACTGCACCTTGAGCATCTGCTTCAAAACTCTGCTGCTCTGGCTGGATCCAGCACAAGGGGTCCTTTACGGGATATTTCTGCCAACACCAAGCTTTGTATAAAGTCAGATTTGTTCTGATTATAAAATCAGATATTTTCTGATTATTATTTTCTGATTATTTTTGTGATTTTTTTTCTGATTCTTGACCACAGATCTGATTTGGACTCTCCCTGTGAGCAGTTCAGAATATTGAACAAATCAGTGACACTTTTGATCCCTGTGGGTCCCTTCCAACTCAGGATATTCCAGAATACTTCAAATGAGCTGGACAACTGGCTCCAAGAAAATATTGGGTAAAAGGGCTTGGATTTCTCTCAAGTTCTGGGGTTTTTTTTAAGAAATTAGTCTCAATTGTGTTACTAGGTCACAGAGCATGTTGTTGTTATTATTATTGTTATTATTATCATTCTCCCATTGAGCAATGTACACACACTGTACATGTGTGTACATTGAACAAAATTAATGGCACTTTTGATCCTTGGGGGTTCCTTCCAACTCAGAATTTTCTGTGGCACCTCAGATAAGCTGGACAACTGGCTCCAAGAAAATACTATGCGAAAAGACTTGAATTTCTCCCAAGTTTTGGGGATTTTCAAAACAAATTCTGTGACAATTCTGTTAATATGTCACAGAGTCTTTTTTTTCAATATTATTATTGTTATTGTGATGATGATGATGATGATGAATATTATTATTATTTTCCCCCATATTCTGCCTTTGCAGCAACAGCTCCCATCCACTGATCCAAACTGTTTGGCGACCTAGAGCAGAAGCTGGACAGAGCTAAAGAATAAAGCAGGGATTTGTTCAATGGCCTCCATGGATGCACCTTGGGCAGCACCAGAGCCCAGCCAGGGTTGTGCCCAAGATGAACAAAAATGGCCCCAAAATGAACCCAAAATAGTCCCAAAATGAACCCAAGATGAACCAAAATGGCCCCAAAATGAACCCAAGGTGAACCCAAAATGGTCCCAAAATGAACCCAAGATGGACCCAAAATGGCCCCAAAATGAACCCAAGATGACCCAAAATGGCCCCAAAATGCACGAGCGCTCCCGGGGTCTCTCCCTGGGATCAGTTCTGCTCCATTTGCACCTTGCAGTTCATTGTCCCATCCCAGCTTTAGCCCAGGCAGTCCCACCCTGCTTGTTTTTCTCTCTCCAGCCCACGGTGTTTGTGCTCCTGGGCTGAGATTTGGATCATTTGTCCTTGGTGCCCAGCTGGAGCAGGAATTGTTTTGTCTCCCTGCTCTGTGCACAGAGCTCACCATGCCCTGATGTGAGCCCAGACCCACACACTAAAGCAGCACAGAATGTGAAAAATAAAAAAGCTAAAATTTGTTAAAAAAAAACCTTTGGGGTTTGGGGGCTTTGGGGGCTTTGGGTGAGACAAGGAGAGCCCCACAAGAACCTCCATGGCCAATTTGGGCTCAGCCCTGCTGTGGATGTCCAGGCTGGCCGTTCCCTGGCAGTAAATATGCAAAGTTCCCCCCTGGCACACAAAGGGAGCCGTTTTTCCGCTGCTGTAGATCAGGCCGTGGATAATCAGCCCGCTATTCACTTCCCCGGCGCTGCGGAAGCGCAATCAGGAAAGCATTATGAGCAAAAACCTGCCCTGCAGGGATAGACTTGCTTTAATAATGTTTATGACTTGTCCATATTGTATTTATGTCTGGAAGTTGATTCCTTGGGTTTTCCCACCCTTCCCCCCCCCGCCACAAAAGACAATTTGCAAGCTGGATGCTCCGCCAGGAGAAAAAGGGGGAAGTGCTGATGGACACTCTCCTCCCTCCAGGCTCAAGATCCCAGCCAGAAATAACACTTGATTTTATTTTATTTTAGTTTTTTTTCCCTAACCTCACCTTTTCCTGGAGTGCCTGGTTCAAAACCAAGCCGGTGTTTCACAAATTAACAGGTTTGGCCTCAAAAATTTGCAAAGCTTTGGGCAGGTGCTGCCCTCCTGTTCTGAAAGCCAGCCAGGATTGATGCCACAGATTTCCCCCAGAATCCCACAATTTTCACTCAGTTATTTTAAGGAAATAACAGAGATAACACTTGATTTGATTTTATTTTTTTTTTTTTCCTAACCTCACCTTTTCCTGGAGTGCCTGGTTCAAAACCAAGCCGGTGTTTCACAAATTAACAGGTTTGGCCTCAAGAAATGCAACATTTTGGGCAGGTGCTGCCCTCCTGTCCTGAAACCAGTCAGGATTGATGCCACAAACAGCAATAAAGGGAGAAAATGATTGGAGATTCCCCCAGAATCTCACGATTTTCACTTTTAAAATTGCCATCTCAGCCTCCCAAATCCATCCCAGAAGAGCCAACCTGCAGAGCAATTGCAGGGAGAAAAAAAACAGGCAGAGATTTGCTCCATCTCCACACTCCCAGACAGCTTTTGCTGGGTTTGCTCTCCCTGGGTTATTCCACTTGGATTCTACCTCTCCTGCCCCAAACTTGCCAATCTTCCAAGGGTTTCAAGTCACCAGACAATGAAGGTTTGGTTTAATCGTGGCAGGTGAATGTGATGGCAGAGGCAGGCACAGAAATTGAATCTCCAGGGAGGAAGGTACACAAGAATTCCTAAATTCCTGGGATTTCCTGGGTGTTTTGCTGCATTTCCCATGCTGGGAGGCAGGAAAATCTCACCTCTGCCTTTGTGGGATCCAGAGCTGGATCCGGGCATGGCTCAAATCTTTGGGCACAAAAACCTGAGGGACTCCTGGCCTGGCAAAGCATCCCCTCCTGGAACAAAGCACAAACACCCCAAAAATGAGGCAAGACCACTCGGATAATTTTGGGACCCAAGCAGAATGAATGTCTGAGCTCCCCAAACTCCAGCAGATCCTCCCAAACCTCCTTGGTTGGACAGCGAGCAAAGCCAAGCCCGAGGGAGCTCTGGGAGCACCAAAAGGAGGAATTTGGATTTTATCCCCGCCCTGGGGGCTCTGCCTGGGGATGGAGAGCAGAAATCACTCCCAAAGGTTTTGCTGACCTCTCCCTGGCATGCAGCAAGGGCAGGTGGAGGTGAGCGAGCATCTGTGGCTCCTGTGCCTTGCAGCTGCCCTGCCCTCAAAGCTTTGTACTGTTTTCCAGCACTAAAAGACAAAATAAACAATTCAGCCATGATTTCGCTCGCCTGTGAGCCCGTATTTGCCTACAAGAAAAGCCCCCAAAAGCCACAAGCTTTCCTTTTTATTTACCTCTTTTATCTTTGCTTATTTTCTCCGGCGCAAAGTAACCCAACCTTGGCTGGCTCTAAACCCGGGCAGAAACAAAAAAACCCCTCCTGAATTCCTCTTCATTATAAATGGATTGTCAACGTGTTAAATAAATCAGTGAAAATGGAAATCCAAAAATAAATAGCCATCCTGCTGTTGCTATGACAACTCAAATTTTTTACCTGGACAGAGATTTTCTGTTTCACAGTTCGGAATCGCTGAAAAGGAGGGGTCACATTTATTTAATTTTTTTTTTTTTTAATCCTGGCACATTTCACCACCTACCCCCCAAATATATATATATATAAAAAAAGGGGGGATTATTTTTGGTTACTTTTTAGCAAATGAGGGGAAGATCAAAGAGAGGAGCTATTTTTCACAGCAGACAGGAGAAAGGAGACACATTCCATTTACAACAACAGAGCTCAGCCCAGAAAGGACACAGAGCACGAAAAAATTCAGGATTTCAAGGCTCTCATGTGGCCCTGCCAGGCAAAAGGCAGGGCACCTACAGAGCAAGATTAACATAATTTAAAACCATATTTTGGCTCATTTATTAAAGCAGTTTTACCATGGGGAAAAAGCAACATCACCTCAGAACAGCAGTAAATATTTTGCAACGTGTGCCTTTGTTGATGTCAGTGAAATGTGCGTTTAAATGACCCAGACTGCAAAATTAATGCATTTTATGGTGCTTAAATTGGGATAAATCAACTCAATTCCCCCCAAATCCACGTGGGAATGCTCAAAGCACTGAAAAATCCCATTTTTGCAGTGGAATTATCTCCTGATCTACCCCAAGGAACATTTTGGGGTGGGGAATTGAGGGGAATTCACCAAGAGCCACCTCAGGTGTCACCACCTGGGACTCCCTGGCCAAGCCCAGCAAAGTCACACAAAGGTCTTTTATCCCATTTTACCTGCTTTAAATAATTCTACTTGGTATCTGCTTGTCTGGAGCCTGGTGGGTGGATGATTCACAGATCAGAGAACACCTTCATCTCTTGGCTGGCACCCAGGCAAGGAGCCTTTCCTTCACCCCAAGAGGTACCAAAAAAAAAAAAAAAAAAAAAAGAAAAAAAAAAAACCCAGCCAAAAAATACTTTAAAAGTTCAAAAATTCAAAAAGGCAGCTAAAAAAAAACCCCGCTTGAAAATAGCATCCCTTTGGTTTGTTTCCATTGGCCGATTTCTTTGTTAAATAAAAGGAATTTTCAGAAAAATGGAGGCTTGGCCGAAATGTTTTCTTCAGGTTGAAACTTGGTGGCTTAATTAAAATAGTTAGTTAGTTAAAATAACAAAATAGCAAATGAAAACATAAAAAAACCCCAGACTCAAACAAACAAATAACCCCCAAAATATTCAGAGTTGGGGGTAGGGAAGAAGCAGCAAAGAAGGAAAATGCTCCCAGTGGAGAATCTCCACAAATCAGCATTTTCCACCAAAAAAATAACATTTGTCACAAAATATCTTAACTTGCTTTCAATGGAATGAATTAATCTCGGTCAAAATTCAGCTTAATGCAAGAAAATCCTAAATACACCCCAAAAATCAGCCAATGGAATGAGAAATTCTCACGGAATCATAGGCAGGATAAAGAGCTTTTGCCCTGAAATGTCATTTTTTTTTGCTATTAACGTGTGTTCCTCCCGTTTGCTGGGGTTTTTACGGCTCTCTCCACACACATATGCGCACACACAGGGCCGGGGGAAAGTGCTCCAAACAAATCTGGGTGTTTGCATCCTGCCTTGCCCGAAAAGCAAAGCAGACTGTTCAAGCAGCAGCCGCTGAAAGCAAGCATTCAATTCTCCTCAGAGGCTCGTTTTCCTCTAAATGGGCCTCTCAGACTCGGCGACAACTCTTAGCTGCTTGAGAGAAGGGGAAAAAAAAAAAAAAATGGAATAGAAAAAAAAAAAAAAAAAAAAAAAAAAAAAAAGAACCTATTTTCCAGTGCAAAGTAATCCCTGCTCCATTGCCATGGCACCAGACATCCGTCTCTTTCTTTCATTGACCAGACGAGGTCCTCCTCAGCCTCTAGCTCCTTTTTTTTAAAAAAAAAAAAAAAAAAAAAAAAAAAGAATTTATTTTTTTTGTTGTTCGTGCATGTGTGTGTGTGCGCGCTCCTGGGTTTGTTTCCTCGGTAGGAAAAGGAGTCATTAAAGTATTAGTCGGGGTTGATTGATTCCTTCGGGGTTTGTGGGGGATCTCAAAACGGAGGTGCGAGGCTGGGGTGAGAAGAGGAAGGTGCAGCTTGGGAAGGCAGAGAGAATTTTGGAAACTCCCCATTTGCAGGCTGGGAGCTGAATCCTTTCCAAAAACAAACTCGGTGGTTTCTTCAAGGTATTGTGAGCAGCCGTGAAATAAAGGGAAAGGACAATGTGATCTCTTTTTTTTGCTTGCAACTCCAGAGCAGTTTACATGATTGTGCCGTGGCTGAGGGGCTGCCTGCCTGAGGATTGCAGCAAAATATAAAAGGGGAAAAACAAAGCAAAAAGGCAGCAACTGAGACAGATTAAAATGAAAAAAAAATAGAGAAAAACAATAAAAATTATATATATATATATATACACACTCAAAAACAAAGCAGTGCTGGAAATCACACAGAGGTTACCAAAACCACCTTAACTCTGCTCCTTTTATTTTCCTTTTCCTCTTTTCTTCTCCTGCTTCCCAGGTTAAGAAAACCCAGCCCAAATTCAGCTTTTTGGGGTGCACTACAACAATTCTTTTCCTCTTATTCTCTCCTGATTCCTGGGTTAAGAAACCCAACCCAAATTCAGCTTTTTGGGCTGCACTACAGAAATTCTTGTCCTCTTTTCTTCTCCTGCTTCCCAGGTTAAGAAAACCCAGCCCAAATTCAGCTTTTTGGGGTGCACTACAACAATTCTTTTTCTCTTATCTTCTCCTGCTTCCCAGGTTAAGGGAACCAACCCAAACTGAGCTTTTTGGGGTGCACACAGTATTGCAGCAGTTCTGGCTGATGACTCAGCATCTGTTGCTTTCTTTTCTCATTTATTGGCTCTGTTTGAAGGCACCCCTGGCTCTGGGGAGGGTTCAGGGTTGGGGTGGGGGATTTGCAGGTTCCTGGGGGGTTTTTGGGGCGATGATTCAGCACCGTGGCAGGATGAGGCCCTTGGGTGGCTGGGAAATGCGTGCAGCACACGTGTGACTCTGATTTCCCCATCAGGGCAAGAGAACCCGATGGGTTTGTAGGGAAAACAAAGGAAATTTTCCCTGACGCAGAGGGAAGCACCTATAGCGAAATTTCTGGGGTTTTTTTTACCAACAAATAGCCCCCAACAGGAGCCCTGAGCAGACAGATGGCTCTGAGCTGCCTCATGCCACGCTTCACCTTTGGATTTCGTAAAAAAATCAATTTCCAGTGGCATCTGCAGGATGGGGCAGGAGGAGGGAGCAGGGCCAGGGCCTCCCAATGTCCCACTGATCCCCCTGGCTCCTGCAGGCTGTTTCTGCTCCTAAAATCCACTGGCTCCACTTGAGAAAATTCACAAAATCCACATTTTAAAGTTCCATTTTCTACTTTTAAACCCCGCATATTTTCACTCCTAAAGACTCCTATGTGCATCTTTCTGTTCAACATTTCAGCCCACCTTGGCAATTCCTGGAATTACAATGTGGATTTTGCTGTTAGATGGCACAGCACTATAGGGAAAACAACAATTTCAAATCCATCAATTCCAACACCAATTCCATGAATTCCAACTAATCCAGCCCAAGGAATCCAGGAAAGGGAGGCAGTGCTGAGGGAGGCACTGCTCAGCAATCCCCATCTCAGGAATTAAATGAATAAAAGAAATCTGATGTTTCATACCTTAGGATTTTTTAAATTAGATTTTCCTCCTAAAAACCACTGTCTCCACTTGAGAAAATTCACAAAATACAGATTTTAAAGTTTCATTTTCTACTTTTTAACCGCACATCTTCCATTCATTCCCAAAGACTCCTATGTGCATCTTTCTGTGCATGTCCAAAGTTCCATCCACCTTGGCAATTCCTGGGATTATAATGTGGATTTTGCTGTTAGATGGCACAGCGCTATAGGGAAAACAACAATTTCAAATCCATCAATGAATTCCACCTAATTCAGCCCAAGGAATCCAGGAAAGGGAGGCAGTGCTGAGGGAGGCACTGCTCAGCAATCCCCACCTCAAGAATTAAATGAATAAAAGAAATCTGATGTTTGATACTTTAGGATTTTTTAAATTAGATTTTCCTCCTAAAAAACACTGGCTCCACTTGAGAAAATTCACAAAATACAGTTTTTAAAGTTTCGTTTTCTGCTTTTCAAGCCCACATCTTTCATCCCTATGTGCATCTTTCTGTGCATGTCCAACATTCAGCCCACCTTGGCAATTCCTGGAATTACAACGTGGATTTTGATGTTAGATGTAACAGCACTACAGGGAAAACAAAAATGATCAATTCTGTGCTCAGCACAGAGCCAGAGGGAATTTATCACTCCTAGAAAAGTTCCCAGCAGAAAGGGAGGTGGATTTTTGGGGAAGAGCCCAAGGTTGCAAAGGTTGTTGAGTGACCTTCCCCAAAAGGTGTTGGGCACCTGATCTAGGAGCACCTGAGGGTGACCCAGTGCTCCTGGCATGGTGGCACTTCCCAGAGGCACAATTTGGCCCAGATTTTGTTATTTAGGTTGCTGGGCACAGAAAGGGGAAGGAAGAAGGAGAAGCAGAGGGGTGAGGTGATGTCAAACACGTTCATGGCATCATCTGATCACCCCGAGTCCATTCCTCAGCCTGGGATTCCTCCCAGCCAAGGCCAAGAGGACACTTTTGTTGGGGACACAAGGGACAAAGGTTCCTTTCAGTGTTCTGGACGCTTTGGCACTCACACATCTCAAAACTCATCCCCCAGTGCGTTGAGGAAAACGTGTGTGCCCCAGCTGGCACAACTGTGAAACCAACTCCTGTCTGACACCTCCCTGGGTGCCAGGAGCTCACACTGAGGGCCAGGAGAGGCCTCCTGCCACCCCATTCCAGGGTCAGCGTGTCCTGCAACCCTCAGGAGAAGCCACCTTCCATCCCCATTCCAGGGTCAGCATCTCCTTCAGGAGAAGCCTCAGGAGAAGCCACCTTCCATCGCCTTCAGGAGAAGCTTCCTTCCATCCCCATTCCATGGTCAGCCCTCAGCCCTCAGGAGGAGCCTCCTTCCACCCCATTCCAGGGTCAGCATGTCCTACAGCCCTCAGAAGTCTCCTTCCATCCCCATTCCAGGGTCAGCCTTCAGGAGGAGCCTCCTGCCACCTCCATTCCAGGGTCAACATCTCCTACAGCCCTCAGGAGGAGCCTCCTGCCACCCATTCCAGGGTCAACATCTCCTTCAGGAGAAGCCTCAGGAGAAGCCTCCTTCCATCTCCTCCAGGAGAAACCTCCTTCCATCCCCATTCCAGGGTCAGCATCTCCTACAGCCCTGACAAACACAGGAGACTTTCACATTCCTTTTCTATCCCAGACGATTCTGGACTCCAGGAAGATTCCCTGGCTTGTTTTATCCTCAGCAGTGGGTCCAACACCCACATTCAATCTCTACAGCCCTCAGAAGCTCCCTTCCATCCCCATTCCAGGGTCAGCATTTCCTACAGCCCTCAGGAGAAGCCTCATTCCACCCCATTCCAGCACCAACATCTCCTTCAGGAGAAGCCTCAGGAGAAGCCACCTTCCATCCCCATCCCAGGGTCAGCATCTCCTACAGCCCTCACAAACACAGGAGATTTTCCTGTTCCTTTCCTATTCCAGAAGATTCTGGACTCCAGGAAGATTCCCTGGCTTGTTTTGCACTCAGCAGTGGCTCCAACATCCACAGCCAATCTCCAGCACCAGGAACTGCAGTAAATCGAGCCCAGGGAGGACAAAAGAAGAGAGAAAACTGCTCAGCTCCCTGGAAAGGATGGGTCAGTAAGGGAATGCTGCTTCCTTAAGCTGGGAGGGGAGGGAATTATGAGATCTCTCCCTGTTTTCAGTTCTCTCTTCCATCCAGCCCCAGCCTGTAATTTAACACCTTCCCTGGAAGATTTTCCTGCCTCCTCTGAAACATCTGGGCAGAGGTTATGAACTCCAGTGTGGTTCATGCTGCAAAAAAAAGAGGGAATACCAAGGAGCAAAATGGCAAATGTTGTTCAATTAGTCAGGAACTCGTTTGTGCTTAACAAACTTTATGATGAGACTCAATTTCTGGAAGGTGGAGCTGGGACATGGATATAAAAATGGCTTTGAAATAAAATTGTATTCCCACATCCAGAAAAATTCTGCACTAATTCCAGCCCTGAAGCTCCAAGCCTGATGTTCCTCAACGCACATTCCACCACAGATCTGCTCTTTGCAACCAGGACCATCCACAGAACCTGATGGAATTTTTTTTTTGGTTGTTTTCTTGCTTATTTTTCTACTCCTGCCTCTCACAGCCCTTCCTCAGGGTATCCTGGGATTGTCTCTAAAATTTCCCCCTTCCCACCAGGATTTTTATGCAGACAAATAAAATGTAAAGCACGACCAAGCCACGTGGGCAGCATTTCACATTTCACACCTTGACCTCTCCCAGGCACAAAGCAGCTGAAAGAAACACTAAAATTAGAGCCAGGTCAGATATAACTGGGGCGAGCTTCACCTCACACCGGGCTGAACCCAAAACGCAGCACAAGCACATCCTGTCCCTCATTCCCAGCAGCTCTTTTGACCTGCAGGATGAAAATTATGGGATTCACCGAAATCCCATTGTCTGTGCTCGTCTCCACTTCCCTCCGGATCCAATTCCGCAGACAACCAGAAGAGGGGGATCACATACAGGGCTGACCAAAAGGTGACTTTAGCACCAGGAGCAGTTTTCCTTTAACAGATTTTTTTATTAATTTAAATTTGCCCTTTCCCCCACTCCAATTCCCACTGGTGATGGGAAAAAAAAATATGAAAAAATTCCCCTCCTCTCCAAGAATCCCATGTGACCAAAGCTGCAGTCAGTGAGGCGAGGTGGTAACAGAATAATTTATGGTGGTTTTAGGAGGAAAAGTGTGGGTTTAAGTGAAATCACACTAAATTAAAAAAAAAAAAAAAAATACTTCCTGAGAAATAGTAATACTGGAACAAAAAGGAATAATAATGGAAAGTAATGGGCCCTGAGCAGCTCTTGTGGACCTGATTCAGGTTCCACAAGTTCCAAGAAAGTAGTAAAATGCTGACAAACAGCCTGGCTGGTGCAGAAATCACATCCATCCTTCTTTTTCTTAATTTTGGAAGGAGAAACAACAACGCAGCACTCAGAGAGAACAGGGCAGAAAACTCCCCAGCCCTTCCTCAGT
Source organism: Melospiza georgiana (assembly GCF_028018845.1). Classification (NCBI taxonomy): domain Eukaryota; kingdom Metazoa; phylum Chordata; class Aves; order Passeriformes; family Passerellidae; genus Melospiza; species Melospiza georgiana. The sequence continues at coordinate 3,842,467 of NC_080456.1, read as the reverse complement.
GGGGGAGAAGCCAAGGCCAGGACTGGCCTGGGTTTGACACACCCCTCAAGGAGCAAAATCTCAAATTCCCCTGCCAAAACCCTGGGATTCAGGGGAAAACCTTGAACCCTGCAGTCATTAGGAGGCAATTAAGAATTGATCAGCTCTCCCTGCCCCAGGCTGCAGCCTCACAAGCCATCCTTCCCTCTCTGCCGCCCTGCACCTGCCCCTGCTCCCCTTTTCCCCCCTCAGACATTCCAGGACATCCCACAGCCCCCAAATCCCTGCTTTTCCAGCATCCCCAAATCCTCCCTTGCAGCATTGCACCCCCAAAAGAGTGCAATTCCTGCCTCACAGGGATTTGCCTTTCTGCCTTTGAATGCTGAATTCAGCAGATTCTGGCACCAGGGAGAAGCGGATCAGGCACCCAAATCCTGTAGGCTGCCACAAAAATCCTCGCCATTGTCCCTCAGTTTGCTTCTGGCAGGTCGATGCAATGCATTACCACACAGAAAATTAAAAAAAATTTAAAATCCTCCCCAAAAAGCCCATTTAGATGTCAAACGGGTTTGATATCTAAAGCTAATATCTAACCTTTGGGATGTTATTTGGGATAATATATACTATAATGTAATATAATGCAATGTAATGTAATGTAATATAATATATATTACACAATACATCTTACACAATATATATATTATATATTATATATTATATATTATATATTATATATTATATATTATATATTATATATTATATATTATATATTATACATTATACATTATATATTATATATCATATATGATATATTACATAGTATATAGTTTATATTATATATTATATAGTACATATTATATAGCATATACTATATACTATATACTATATACTATATACTATATACTATATATAATATATAGTATACAATATACAATATACAATATACAATATACAATATACAATATACAATATGAGGAAGGATTGATGCTGATTTAGCCAAGGTGGGGCCCAGGTGTAGCCCAAGAAAAGCTATCCCAAAAAATAAAATTAAATCTAATTTCCCTGGCTTACTTTCACAGAAGAAAGAAAGCAGCTTCAGAAATAATCCAGGCAGACCCCTGGGGAGAAGGAGGAGGAATTAAAAAAAGGGAAAAAAAGGAAAAAAATAAAAAAGCAAAGCAGCTCCTTGTGGTGTCCCAGCCCGGGGGAAGGAGGGGGCAGCGTGGCAGGGAAGGGCCGGGATGGGGCACACCCGCTAACCCCGCACAATCGGATGAGCAGCGGTGGTCAGGAACAAAAGCCATCTGCTGAGCGCGACAGCAGCGGCGACAAAGGCGGGGCAGCCCCGGTGCCAGGGTCAACGGCAGCCCATGGCCCGCAGGGATCGATAATGCTAAAAACCCCCGGCGGGAAAACCACTGCGAGTGCGCTTCGGGAGGATGGAGATGATGGAAAACCCCGGGGTGACACTGGGCAGCTGCGAGGGTTTGGGGTTTGTGGGGTCTGTGGGGTCTGTGGGGTCTGTGGGGTTTGTGGGGGTTGTGGGGTTTATGGGGGTTGTGGGGTTTATGGGGGTTGTGGGGTTCGTGGGGTTCGTGGGGATGCTCCTCAATGAGAATGGGATCCTGATGGGTTTGGACGCCCCAAAATGGAAGGAGAGCAGGGAAGGGTTTGTGGGGTTTGTAGGGATGGTCCATGCTGGAGAATGAGATCCTGATAGGCTTGGGTGCCCCAAAATGGGAGAGCTCGGGTTTGGGGAAGTGTGCCCATGTAAAGAGGGTGTTTGATAACAAACCCCACTTCCCAAAGTGGGGAAGGGTTTGTGGGGATGCTCCATGAGATCCTGCTGGGTTTGGGTACCCCAGAATGGGAGAAGAGCAAGGAGAGCTCGGGTTTGGGAACTGTGCCCACATAATGAGGGTGTTTAATAACAAACTCCACTTCCCAAAATGCCCCCTCAGCCATCAGAGCCTGTTCCATCTCCTAAATTTGCATTTTTCTGTGTGTGCTCACCCCCACTCAAATTATCCATCAATAACCAGGGGCAAGACAGATGCTGGAAGAACAAATGGCTGTGCCATGAGGAATTTGAGCCTAAAATTTGGAATGCTCCTCCTCCAAGCCTTCTTGATTCTTTCTCAGGCCACTTCTCCCCATTTGTGCCTCAGTTTCCCCTTTGTGAGACAGGATTTATGCATCCTGTGAGAGGAACACTCCTGGAAAACAGGACAGGCCCTGATGCTGCGTAAATAGGGCAGGAAAGAACCTACATTTCCATGGGAAGAGTTGCTTTAACCCAATTATTAATACACCATTTACTCAGAATTAACCACAATGAAAAGCAGCAAACTCCCAGTAAGTGACATTTCAACAGGTCCTGCTTTTTCTGCAGGACAGACTCGGCCTGGGGATGGGTTTACAAATCATCTTTACTCAAAATGGTTCTGTTATTTCAACTTCTCATTCCAAATTGGCAGGTGATGGCATGATATTGGGATGATATTTGGGATAATAATAATAATAATAATAATAAGAAGAAGAAGAAGAAGAAGAAGAAGAAAAAATATTATATAATAACATATAATATACAATATATAATATACAATATATTATATACAATATATTATATATTATATATTATATATTATATATTATATATTATATATTATATATTATATATTATACGTTATATATTATATATTATATATTATATATTATATATCATATATCATATATCATATATCATATATCATATATCATATATCATATATCATATATCATATATCATATATTATATATTATATATTATATATTATATTATATTATATTATATAATAACAAATCCCCTTCCTTATTTCAGATTCAAAGTCAGGTTATGTCCCTCAACTCTTTGTAATTTGTGTGACCACCTGTACTTCAGCACATCATGATAAAATAAAATAAAAATTCTTTTTTCCCACTTAAGCCTTGGGAGGATCCCCTCCCCCTTGGAAACATGTTTCATACTTTAGGATTTTTTAAACTAGATTTTCCTCCTAAAAACCACTGGCTCCACTTGAGAAAATACACAAAATCTATATTTTAAAGTTTCATTTTTTAACTCCACATCTTTCATTCCTAAAGACCCCTATGTGCATCTTTCTGTGTGCATCCAACAGTTCAGTCCACCTTGAAAATTCGTGGAATTTTTGGATTTTTTTTTTGTTAGATGGCACAGCACTATAGGGAAAACAACAATTTCAAATCCATCAATGAATTCCAAATAATTCAGCCCAAGGAACCCAGGAAAGGGAGGCAATGCTGAGGGAGGCACTGCTCAGCAATCCCCATCTCAGGAATTAAATGAATAAAAGCAATCTGAAGCAAAGAGGGACAAAATAGCAGAGCACACATTTCCACTTCCCCTGGCATCTCCCTCTCTCAATCATCTAAATGGTTCATTTAACCTGCTCCTAAGTGCCCCTGTGGAAAAAAAAAATGCAAATTTTCATCCAAGTCAAAATGACTCATCACTTAAACAGGAGGATCTTCACCCAAGTCAGCAAAGAAGTGAAAAGTGAAATCAGGGACGCAGATAAGCCACAGAGCCACCAGCAAAGCTGAGCCTACATCAAAGAGCAGCAGAGAAAACCCAGCTTAAAAATGGTTCTGAGTGCCAGAAAGTCGTGTCTGGGCCTGAAAGATTCCACCAGAGCATCAGCAAGCCCAGAATTCTGGGACCTGCAGCAAAATCCCTCCTGTGGGAGGTGGATGAGGGAGGTGGATGAGGAAGGTGGATGAGGGAGGTGGATGATCGCAATGTTGGGCTTTCCCCTTTTGGTTTCCTGTTTCCCCATCCCAGACTGGTTTGGATTGGAAGGGACCTTCAATCTCACCTCAGGGACACTCTCCCAGCTTGGCCTGGACAGTCCCAGGGATCAAAAACACCACAAAGAGCCTTGGCCATCCAGCCACATTTCCCTGCCCTCCCAGCTGCTGAAATCCAGGGTTTTTTGACCTAAAGAAAGGCAGATGAAAGCTGCTCTCACTCTGGGACCTGCAGCAAAATCCCTCTTGTGGAAGGGCTGGATGAGGAAGGTGGATGAGGAAGGTGGATGAGGGAGGTGGATGAGGAAGGTGGATGAGGAAGGTGGATGAGGAAGGTGGATGAGGGAGGTGGATGAGGGAGGTGGATGAGGGAGGTGGATGAGGAAGGTGGAAGATCTCAATGTTGGGCTTTCCCCTGTTTGGTTTCCTGTTTCCCCATCCCAGACTGGTTTGGGTTGGAAGGGACCTTCAATCTCACCTCAGGGACACTCTCCCAGCTTGGCCTGGACATTCCCAGGGATGGAGACACCACAAAGAGCCTTGGCCATCCACCACACTTCCCTACCCTCCCAGCTGCTGAAATCCAGAGCTTTTTCTGCCTAGATGAAATAGATGAAAGCTGCTCTCCACTCCAGACATAATAAAGCACAAAAAAACCACCAGGCAGAGGCTTTTAGAGAGCCAGGAGGAGAGAAGGAATTAGGAAACCCAACACCAGAGAGGCCCCAGCAGCACTCAGAGCTGGGTGAGGCCTTTCAGGCTGAGCACAAATATTATTATTATTTATTATGTAACACCTGGGATTGCTGCCTTTTCTCTTCACCCACAACCACCTCCTGGAGCACTTACACTGCCACTGTCCCTGCTTTCCCAGCTTTCTTCCATCCAGGTAAATACAGAGGCAGCTGAGTACCTATTATACCCTGCTGCTTCTGCCTTGCACTTATCCTATTATGCCATTACAGCTGCTCTAGGGTCGGGTGTTTTCTGTTTTGAGACATAATATTGTGGGCCTAAATCCCCCCCTGCCTGTCCCCAAAGAGCCCTTCAGGTGGCAGCAGGCAGGGCCACCCCTGTGTCACCATCCAGGAGCTGCTCCATCCCACAGGTCCCCCTTTTATCCAGAAATCTCCTCCTGGGAAAAGAGGAAAAGGCAGCACCAGGAGCTGCTCACTCCCACAGGTGCTGCAGAGCCTCCCTTTTATCCAGAAAATCCAGAAATTACCTCCTGGGAAATAGAAAAAAGCAGCACCAGGAGCTGCTGCTTCCCACGGACGCTGCAGCGCCTCCCTTTTATCCAGAAATTAGGGAAATGGGAAAATGCAGCACCTACCCCAAAGCAGCAGCCAGCTGCAAATAAAGGCACTTGAAATGTGCAAAGAGAGACAAGCTGGAGGCCTGGCATGTAATATTATGTACAGGGAATAAATATTTTTTTGGGTCCCACAAGCAGCTGAACTCACACAGAGCTGCTGGGATTTCAGCTGGACCTGCCACAGCAGCACAGGAAGGTGTGGCAGAGCTGTTGGTGGGATTATGGCTGAATCAGACAGCAAATATCTATTTATATGGGTATATATGTATTGATTAAATAGATAAATATATGTCTTTGATGGATATATTTCTACAATTAAAATATATAATATTATCAATTAAAATATATAATACTATGTGCAGTGAATACATATTTTTTGGGTCTCACAAGCAGCTGAACCCACAGAATTCTGTGACTTCAGCTGGACCTGCCACAGCAGCACAGGAATGTGTGGCAGAGCTATTGGTGAGGTTATGGCTAAATCAGACAGCAAATATCTATTTATATGGGTATATTGGTATTGATTAAATAGATAAATAGATGTATTTGATGGATTTATTTCTACAGTTAAAATATATAATATTATGTACAGTGAATACATATTTTTTGGGGTCCCACAAGCAGCTGGACTCACACAAAGCTGCTGGACCTGCCACAGCAGCACACACACGTGGCAGAGCAATTGGTGAGATTGCGGCCAAATCAGAGAGCAAATACCTATTTACATAGATAGCTACATACTGATTAAATAGATAAATAGATGTATTGGATAGATATATTTCTATAATTAAAATATATAATATCAGTTAAAATACAGAATATTATGCGCAATGAATACATATTTTTTGGGTCCCTCAAGCAGCTGAACTCCCAGAGTTTTTGGGATTTCAGCTGGACGTGCCACAGCAGCACAGACATGTGGCAGAGCTATTGCTGAGGTTATGGCTGCATCAGACAGCAAATATCTATTTATATGGACAGCTACATACTAATTAAATAGATAAATAGATGCATTTGATAGATTTATTTGTACAATTAAAATATATAATATTATGTACAGTGAATACATATTTTTTGGGTCCCACAAGCAGCTGAACTCGCAGAGTTTTTGGGATTTCAGCTGGACCTGCCACAGCAGCACAGATGGCTCCTCCTGTGAGGACTCCTGAGTGGGACTGAGCTCTCCAGGAAAGCTCCATAGGAAATGGAAGCTGTTGACCTGGGAGTGCCTTTCCTGGCACAGCCCAGGCTGGGAGCAGCAGAGCACCGGATCACTTTGCTGAGAGGAATTACACAGAGTTTGGTGGCTTTTAAAATCCTGTTATTGCCACTTTGTGCCACTCAGGGGCTGAGTTCTGCCAGCAGCTTCTTGTGTAGAGGGGTGAAAATCTCACTGTCAATGAGGGAAAGTAGAGTAATCCACATGTTGGGAAGAGTCTGACCCAAAAATCCATTGGAGCTCCCTGAAAGGCTCCCAGCAGTTTGTTGGCTGTGAAATCAGCTTCCAGTCAAGCATTCCTGTAGCGAATTTTCCCCACAAACTATTTAATTCTGTTTAAACCTCCCAGCTCAAATTGTACCTGACAGAGATCCTGACACAAATTTCCTCCTCTGTGTGTCTGGTTTGCACGTGCTGCCAGTGTCTGTCAGTCTTTTCCTAAAGGCAGAATCACTTCCCAAGGTTTGGATTTCACTGAAATCCATGCAGAAATCACCAAGAACAGATTCACAACTTACAGCAGCTCCATAATTTTCCATAAAACCATATTTCTTTTTTATCACAGTAATATCCTTGTTCTGGAGCCTGTGGTTCATCCCACTGAAATGGGGATGAGATGAGAATTTGGGTTATTGTTTCTATTCCTCTTGTAAAAAACCCAGTGAGCATCATCATCACCGCCCATCTTTAGGGTGGATTAGTTCATGGAGATGTCTGAAGTCACCTCCTCTTAAAATGAGCCTGGAATGTCACAGAAATGAAATTATTTCAGTGGTTCATAAGGTTTTCATCTCCCAATGTGCAGCCCAGGGCATTTTAGGTTGTTGGTTTGTCAGAGCTGCTTTGTCCAGCTGGCCCAGGACTGGCTCAGTGTTAAACCAACAATTCCAGCCTGGGCTGCAGGTTCCAGGTCTGAGAGCCAAGACAGAGCCAGTTCCTCTGGGTTTGGGCACTCCAGTGATGCATGGAATCATTAATGTTGGAAAAAACCTCCAAGATCATCAAATCCAAACAGAGCTGAGTGCCACATCCAGGGACACCTCCAGGGCTGGGGACTCCAAACCTCCCTGGGCACTCTCTGCCAGTATTTCACAATACAGAGCCAGTTCCTCTGGGTTTGGGCACTCCAGTGATGCATGGTTGGAAAAACCTCCAAGACCATCAAGTCCAACCTGTGCCCAATTCCCACTAGAGCTCTGAGGGCACATCCAGGGACACCTCCAGGGCTGGGGACTCCAAACCTCCCTGGGCACTCTCTGCCAGTATTTCACAATACAGAGCCAGTTCCTCTGGGTTTGGGCACTCCAGTGATGCATGGTTGGAAAAACCTCCAAGACCATCAAGTCCAACCAGAGCTGAGTGCCACATCCAGGCTCTCCTGTGACACCTCCAGGGCTGGGGACTCCAAACCTCCCTGGGCAGCCCCTGACAGTATTTCACCATACAGAGCCAGTTCCTCTGGGTTTGGGCACTCCAGTGATGCATGGAACCATTAAAGTTGGAAAAAACCTCCAAGACCATCAAGTCCAACCCGAGCTGAGTGCCACATCCAGGCTCTCCTGTGACACCTCCAGGGCTGGGGACTCCAAACCTCCCTGGGCAGCCCCTGCCAGTATTTCACAACCTTTCCATGGGGAAATTCCTGCTGGTCCCGCCCCGAGCCGTTCCCTCTCCTCCTGTCCCTGTTCCCTGGAGCAGAGCCCGACCTGGGGCTGTCCCCTCCTGCCAGGAGCTGTGCAGAGCCACAAGGGCCCCCCTGATCCCCCTTTTCTCCAGCCTGAGCCCCTTCCCAGCTCCCTCAGCCCCTCCTGGTGCTCCAGAGCTTTCCCAGCTCCATTCCCTGCCCCGGACACTCTCCAGCCCCTCCAGGTCCAGACTGGACATAGCACTCGAGGTGTGACCTCACACAGGGACCATGCCTGAGATTATGGCTGAATCAGACAGCAAATATCTATTTACATGGATAGCTGTGTACTGATTAAATAGATAAATAGATGTATTTGATAGATATATTTCTACAATTAAAATATGCAATATTATCAATTGAAATATATGCTATTATATGCAATGAATACATATTTTTTGGGTCCCTCAAGCAGCTGGACTCACAGAAATTTGGGATTTCAACTGGACTTTCCACAGAAGCCCAGTCATGTGTGGCAGAGCAGTTGGTGAGACTTTGGCTAAATCAGAGAACAAATATCTATTTATATGGATATATTTGTATTGATTAAATAGATAAATAGATATATTTGATAGATTTATTTGTACAATTAAAATATATAATATTATTTACAGTGACTACATATTTTTTGGGGTCCCACAAGGAGCTGAACGCACACAGAACTTCTGGAATTTCAGCTGGACCTGCCACAGCATCGCAGAAATGTGTGGCAGAGGTGCTGGTGGGATTATGGCTGAATTAGAGAGCAAATATCTATTTATATGGATAGCTACATACTGATTAAATAGATAAATAGATGTATTGGATAGATACATTTCTACAATTAAAATATATAATATTATCAATTAAAATATATAATATTGTGTACAGTGAATACATATTTTTACAAATCAGCACATCCAGCCCCCATATGATCCATACATGAAGGGAAGCTCAGCCTGAGATTCTGTTTCCAATCAAAAGCAGCTCTGCTGCAATTAATCACGGCCTGCTTGATGAAGTACACACTGAAAGTACAGCAGGGATTCGGGGAGGCTCAGCCTGTCATCTGCAGCCACAACAAGTTGGATTTAAACCTCAGGACAAGGAGGGTTTGTCACCCAGCCCCTGGTCTGAGCTGCTCCCAACACTGTCCCCAAACCAGATGGCCCAGAAAGTCCCCAAATATAATTTATTAAAGTTTCAATTTAATAAATGTCACTTAATAAATTAAATAACGCCCATCCAACACTGGCTTTGAACACTAAACTCTCACTACTTTTATTTATCATTATTTTAATTACTGAACTCAACTATAAACCTGATTATTTACCTCCTTCCATTCTGTGTATCCCCATCCCATTTTCCCCTTTTGCACCTCCAGATGTTGAGCCACCCCTGGAAAGTGTACAAAGCTCTGGGATCATCTCAAATCCCGTGGGATGACACAAAAGTATTTGTGCTTCTTCCACAAAAGTATTTGTGCTTCTCCCAGCAATTCTAAAAACTTGAGCCAAACTGAACTCCTTCTCCATTTCTTTGCAAGGAGAAATTGAAAAATAAAACCTCTCCCAGGGTTTAACTCACTGAGCTATTACAGTTTTCAATAGGAAAATGTCTGAGTGAAAAACTCCTCATCAGCTTTTGTTTTAAATTAAGGGCTTAGATTTTATCTGAGGCTGAAGCCACTGCTAAACACAAATCTTTTTTCTTTGCTCACAGCTTCTACAGGTGCAAGATAAAAATTAAAAACAGTAATAAAAAGGTTGCACTTTTCTTGTTCTTCTTATATTCTAAGATTCTAAGGGAATCTTAGAATATAAGAAGAAGAAGAAGAAAATATTCTATTCATATTTAGAATAGAAATAAATTCTAAATATATTCTGATATACTTTTACAATGGAAAAATGTTCTTTGGCTTTGATAAAGGCCTGGACGGGACTGTTCAATTCACAGAAGTCATGGAATGGTTTGGGTTGAGAGGGACCCTAAAGCCCATCCCATGGGCAGGGACACCTTCCACTGTCCCAGGTTGTCCCAAGCTCCATCCAACCCCGCCTTGGGCACTCCCAGTGATCCAGGGCAGCCACAGATTCCTTTGGGAAGGAATTCCAGCCATGAATTCCTTCCCAAAATCCCATCTCAAACTCTCCAAATGCCTCCAAGTCCAGCAGCAACTGAAAAAGCAACCAGGCCCTCAAAGGTGACGCCACACGAGTGTCCATTCTGAAACCACGGACGAAAAAATGACGGAAAACCCAAAGAGCAGGAGGAAACACAATCTGTGAAATTCCATTTCGAACCTATAACTCACACCCAGGTTGAGTCCTTCATAGTCAAAGCAAATGTAAAGAAAGAAAACAATGCCCACAATTTTCAGGAATTTCCAGCCTGAATTTCCGCAATTCCTGTCAATGGAAGTGGGAATTCCATGCACAGCCTGATGAAAGCAATGGAGCAGATTGCAGGTGTATAAATACAACTGAAGTTGTACCACAAATCATCTTCCCACCCAAAACACCTTGTCGCAAAGAGAAATAACTTTCTGGAAGGAACATTTCAGAACATTATTTCTCTTTCCCACAAGGTGATTTGAGCACATGAGTCACTTCTGTCACAACAGCAAAACAAAGCAACTGACCCATTAAAAAATCCTTATTTCTCTTTCTTGCCAACACTGTCACATGAAAGTTTTCTGCTGGGCTCTCTCAGAGCCTGGTTTGGTTAAACTCTGGCATGCCAAGCAGGCTTTTCCCAGTGGAAAAGAAGTTCTTTCATGCCTTCTTTCAGACTCTTCCACTTTTAAAGAATCTCTTTTCTGCCAAGCTTTGCTCTCACCAAGGGATGAATTCCATGAGCAGGAAGAAGGAAAGCAGTGGGATCCCCTGGGGAGGTGCTGCCCATGGCATGCAGAGCCCACCTGGACACAAAATTTCACCCTGAATTTCCAGAATTTCCACAATTTCCACAATTTCCACAATCTCCGTCCTGGCTCAGGAAATGCATTCCTGTCAATAAAAGTGGTGCCTCTGTTTAAAACAGGGGCTCAGTTCTGGGGGTTTGCAGCCCCCAAAATCCTGAAAAGGCAGAGGGCTGCCTAATCCGTGATTTTAAGGGGTAACAAAAAATGGATTTGGGGTTGGCCAAAGGCTCACAACCCAAGTTCAGCTTTTCCTGACAACTCTCTGGGCTGGTTCTTGCTGCATTTTGGACTCTAAAAACCTCCACAAGGGTGCAATGGCATTCTGGCCATGGATGGGACAAGATCCCTGATTAATGCACCGAATTCTCATCACATTTTGATGCAATCCAACCTCACTGAGACAATTTCTGTGTGTGAGAACTCATAACACCAGTGAAGCTCCAAGCAGGGGAATGGTACTTGCCTGGAGCTCGCGGTGGGATGGAGCTCTGGAGAAGTGAAATCCTCCTCTTGTTCCTTGGGTAGGTCCTTCCTGCAGATTTCTGGCCCTGACTCCCAGCTCCAGAAGAATCCAGGTGATCCTTTCTCTTTTCCATGAGCAATTCCCACTGAAGTTACTCCTATGAGAGGGAAAAAAAAATAATAAAAAAATGAGGTATATTTATTTCTTTGTAGAACAGAGCTGTAAGTGTTGCTCATTGAAATCCCACAAGAAAGAGTGAAAGAGGTGCCTGGAACTTGAGCTGGCAGCACACAAAGCACTTCAACTTCAGATTACAGAACAGAATCTGGGGCAAAAAAAGCATTTTTATATTATTATATAAAAGCAAAGTGAGCACAAGTTGTTTGGATTAATAAGGAGACAAAACAAATTTAAACCATTAAACACAGAGTGAAGTTTTCCCTTCTCCCCCTGAAACAGATCAGGTTGGAACACCTCTGCCCCTGAATCGCCCTTTTTAAAATTCATATGTGGGGCTAAATGTTTTTGCCTTTGCTCTGAAAAAACTTCTTTTTATCCCCCTTTTTATCACCTGACATCTCAGCCACGCTGGAGTGCCCAGACACATCAAATTCTCTGAGATTTCCCTACCCAGACCTACCTAAAGAAAACCCCACCAATTTCTCTGAGATTTCCCTACCCAGACCTACCTAAAGAAAACCCCTCATATCAGACATTTATTCCTAGATTTGGAAGGTCAGGGAGGAAGAGGAGGAGGAGGAGGAAGAGTGGGGCTCGGGGCAGTGCTGGAGTCACTCAGTGGGCACCTCTCAGCGGGAGTGCCAGGGCAGAGCTGTGCCTGCAGAAATCCCTGCCAGATCAACCCACAGCCTCCAAAAGCAAAGAAATGAGCCAGGCCTGATCCTGATTCATCAGCATTCAGTTGTGGATTCAGAGGGACAGCTCGGAATTGCCACTGGAATAAGGAAAAATCAGGATTAGGCACCATCTGTCTCGGAGAGGGGAGCGCCCAGAATCGCTGCGCACGTTTGAATCCTCTTCCCCCATTTCTTTAATCTCCTGCACATTCCAGGTTTTCCATTCAGCTCCGGTGACAAAAGATTTTTTTTTTTACAAAATGACAGTCCAGATTGAGAGAACAGAAATTACAACCCCTGACAAAAGAGATGCCAAACTTTTTATCAGCGCTAAGTGCTCCTTCCACGCAGAGCCTGGGCTGCAATGGGAAATATAAGGCAGATGTCGAATGGAAATTAAACATTGTGCTCCCAGGGTGGCCTCAGCTGCATTCAGAGCTTGATTTAAAACAAGGCCAGAGTTCTTTCATCATTTCTCCATGAAAAAAAAAAAAGTTTCAAACGTAAAGATATTCCAAACAGGCGCATACTTGACCTAGAACTTGGCGGTGCAGGGCAATAAATGAGTATAGAAAGCACCAGCACGGGGGAGAAAAGGCAAAGCGAGTTGTCTGGGAGAATTTGCTCCTCAAATCACTTCTATTTCGGCATCCTGAGAGTTAAGAGGGAACGCAGGTGAAATATTTTGGCCATTTTTCTAAATTCCCACCAAAACCTCTCGTTTGGGAGGCTCGGCCAATTCGATTTTCTGCACCAGAACCAAAACCAAGCCCGAGCACTTTGAGGAAAATTTCTCTGCGAGCTTCTCTAAGACTTAAACCATATTTACATCTGTGCCTGGTATTATTAGACACGATAAAATAGCACGAGACGTTTGCAATGGCTCAGATATTCAGCCTCGAGCAGCACATATCTGAACGGTCTGCAGTGTTTGCTTTTAATAATTCCTGATCATGTAACAGCTCAGCCAAAAGAAAATAATAATAGGCTTGCAAAAAATTAAACCCCCAGACTGTTAAATATCCTGTACACTGAGGGCAGTGAGGAAAAATTTAAGGATTGAAAGGATGATGCTCAAATTTACAGAAAAAAACACAAATTGCATTTGCTTCTCTTTCACTTTGTCAGATTCTTTTTTAACGTAAGTAAAAATAAAATATAAAGTGAAACGAATAAAATATTTACAGCTTGAGCACATAAATATGTTTGCACTCTTTTGGGCAGCCCCTTTGTAGAAATAATTTTCTCCTCTCAGCAATTTCACCTCAAACGCAGTAAAACAAAAAAACTTTTGAGGCCACGACTTTGTAACCTCCCAGAAGTTTGGAGCACGGGCAGAGCTGGCCTGTGCACACAAGACAATCAAACACACGCTGAAATGCCAACCAAACTCCTGCCTGCATTAATTTTTTTCCCCTCTCCACCAAAGGAAGAAATTGTGACAAGATTTTACTCTGAATGCCCTGACAAAGCACGAGCAGGACACTCATCCCCCTTCATCTCCCAGCACAAGATTCAATCAGCTGAAACACAAACCTCATTCTGCACTGACAGATTTTTTTTATTATTATTATTAATTTTTTTCCCCCAAATAAAACCAACTTGCAAACAGCCTCCCTGGCCTTTTTAAAACCCGTTTTCAATTGCTTTAAAACATAAAATAGAGATGGATGGATGGATGGATGGATGGATGGATGGATGGATGGATGGATGGATAGATGGACAGCTAGAGAAATGCTTTCAGTCATGCTTTCTCCCCCCACACACACCTTTAAAATTGAAAAGCATCAGTATCCAAATAGCAACAGGAAATTTTTACCTTGTGGCTAAATAGCTCACTGTTCACTTTGCAGCTGCCTCTATTTTTTGCTGGGCAAAAAAAAAAAAAAAAATTAAAAAAAAAAAAAATAAAAACCACCAATACAAAAGTCTTTCCTAAGAAAACCAAGCTTTTGACATAAGGGCAGCGCCAAACGCAAACCTACAAAGAAATTTCCTTTTTTTTTCCCCCCGTCCCGTCGTTATAATTCCTAATTTTGTGGGATGTATTGCTGGGGCTGTTTATCATAACAGTGTGCAATAAAAAGGACGACTAACTCTTGCAATTTTCTCCCTACTCCTCCCCTTGACAGGGGCCACTGATAGGGAAAGAGGCTCGGAAAAGCAGAGCAGTGAAAGGCTAAGAAACAATAGGCAACCATGGCTTTGACAATGCAGCCCTGAACCCTTTTTGCTCCCGCTGTGACACTTGCATTCAAGAGCAAGGGCGGCTGCCATCATAAGAATGGACAATGGCATAAGGAATACAAGGGAGAGAAGGAGGGGGGGGGAGATATAGAGAGAGAGAGAGAGAGAGGGAGAAAAAAAAAAAAAAAAAAAAAAGGAAATCAGATGAATTCAGAGCTAAGATGGCAGAGCTCTCACCTTTTCCGCTTTTTTCGAGTAATCTGGATGGAGACGTCCCGCGGAGAAGAGATAAAAAGGGTTGTGCTGAACTGTTGGATGGTTCTGAAGACTTCTGCATTTGCAAACGCATTTTAGAACTATTTGTAGGGGTATATATGCTGCATGCCATCTCTCTGTCTCTGTCTCTCTCTCTCTCCCTGTGTCTCTCTCTCTTCTGTTTTATGTCCTGCTATCTCCATCACACACCTCTAATAGTACGAAGACTTTCTGCCCGTGGAAGTAAGTGAGAGTGTGTGTGTTCCTTAATGTTTGAATCCAAGACACACGTCTGCATGCATTTCTAATCTAAGGAGCCTATAGCAGTTACTACAACTATCAATTAGTCAGCAATAGCTCGAGATCCCCATGTGTCTGGGTGAACAAAGGTGAGAAACACATGCAAATAGTCCTCCAGCACCTGGGTCACGTACAGTAACTTAGCCAGCAACAAATAATTGCATCTGTTTCTGCCTTTTTTTTTTTCCGTGCTCCTCGCTGCTCGGGATGCAAAGTTGCAGGTTATTAATGTGGGATTGCAGCACAATTAGGCATGGCACTGTATATTTGCAGCCCAACGACACAATAAAAGGGAATTAAGCTGAGCTGGGATGGGAATAAACGGGCGACTTTGAAGGGTTGAAAGTAAAAAGGTGCTCTGAGCTGTAGCAGCGCTTCGATTTTTGTTTTAGTTTTTCTTTTTTGGGATAACTGTTGCTGGGTTAAAGGATGTAAGATGTATTTGGTCGTTTCATATCTGTTAGATAAGAAACTGATTATTGCAGAGGAGACAGACTGGATGCCTAATTTCCAGAAGTTAAGTCCATAAAGAGGGTAAGCTAAATCTGTTACTATTTTTTTTTTTATTAATTAAGCGACTGTTACTTCTAAGACCATTTTAAGGGTGTTTTTTCAGATGTTTCAGACTTAAGCCAAACAATTAAGAAGAAAGATACGGTACCTTTCACTCTCTCCTTCTTCTTAACCTCACAAAAAAAATGAGCCCCACCTTTAAAAACTGTCAGAATCAAAACAGACTTAAAAAAAAAGAAAATAAAAAAAAAAACTAAAAAAGATTAAATAAAAAAAAAAAAAGAAGAGCAATAAAATGCAAAAAGCTCCGAAATCCAGCACCACCCTGACTCCACCACAAGAAAAGACAGAGCTAGGCTGCGATCCAGAGAGCATTTCAGAGGTGACAGCACAGGCTGGGGACAATGTTATTTACACAGATCTGATCAGAGCGGCCACGGGCTCCAAACTCTAATTGAATTTGCAGAAATTATCCAGCCCGCATTTCGGAGCGCGGGGAACTCCGAAAATGAAGCAGTTTCACAGAGTTTGGGGCTGAGAATAAACATTTTTTTCCCCCCCTTTCTGTAGAATACGCTCAGAGTCCTGCAAGGCTGCACAAACTCTCTCGTTGTGTCCCTTTCTCCTGATCTCAGCTTCCACGGGAGGATAATTTGTGACACCAAAGGCAAAATATCCTCGCTGCTTTTTGGGCTCGGAGGAACTGAGTTTATTTAGCTTGAGACAGCATAAAGGAAAAAAAAAAATGAAATTAAATCATCCTAATTTCGAATAACTATTGAAAGCAACCCCTCCCCAGCTCCCTCACCTTTTAGGCACAGCCTGTGGCTGGAAGGTTGGAGCTGCTAACGGCACTGGAGGTGCTCAGAATTAAAGGAGAGCTGCAGGAACAGCCTGAGGAGCCCTGGCTGGGAGCATCCCAGAGCCTGAAAATGAAGCAAGAAGGGGCTGGGAAAACCCCGCTGCTCAGTGGGTGCTGCGCTCTGACCCAGCTCCATCCCCAAACTTGGGAATTGCAGAACTGCTGGAGATTCCCAGTGTGAGGAGGAGCAGCACCTGCAGTGGCCGGGACCAGGGAAAACCCTCCCCCCCCCAAAAAAATATATATATATAAAAAAAAAATCCCTACAAAAATAATCTCAACCCTCTCGCCGAACAATGAGACCTTAAAAAATCCACGTTGGGGAGGGTATTCCATGCAGACGGGCAGGGGGAGGGGGCGGGGGATGAGGACAACATTTCCCATCAGTGCCGTTTGTTCCTCAGGCTCGGGGAGAAAAGGCTCTCTGCCCACTTCAGTGGGAATTGCTCATCTCGGTCATGGGGCCGGGCTGGCTGCCTGCAAGTGTCCGGCTCAGGTGGGAAAGGGCATTTGTTTCAGGGGTCAGGCAGAGAGTGATCACTTGATGCCTTCCTGGGGGTGAAAAGTGGTTAAATGACGGTAAAAAATGGTCATTTCTGTGCTGATCTGCCTGCTAAAACATTTAGGCACGCAGGTCCGGGGATGGGAAGGGAGCAGAGGGAGGAGGATGGTTAAGGCAGAGAGCTGCCTGTTCCCACCACGATTTTACATCCAATTCTTCCAGCTTTCAGCTTTCTCAACGCAGCCCATTCCCATAAAAATAAGGCAGCTTTCTTGAAGAACAAAAAACGCCCCACGCAGATGAATAGACAGCACTAATCAGATGGAATGTAATCGAATACTCTTCTTCATCTAATCTGCCTGCTCTGTGTAATCTCGCTATTCTCCCAGCTCCAGCACTTGTAACAGGCATGACATTGATTCCCATCTCGGATAATGTTATTTCAGTGTTTTATTCTCAAATGAGCCCACGAGTTGGGTGGCTGCTTGGCATTCCAAACTCTTCATCAACTTTGCACGGCGATCTCGGGGGGTAAAGAGGAGCGGGGCTGCTCCTCTCCCGCTGCTTTTTGGAGTGGTTGCATCTCCCAAGCACCAGAGCCTGGCAGGAATTTTGATACAGACAAAAGAACCCGCAGAATTTAACCACGGAACAGCAAAATAATAAAAATTAAATAAACCCAAAGCTCATTCAATAAGACCTGCCTGCAGCCAGCAGGCTGGGAAAAGCTGAAATCTTTGCACACAGAGCTGGTGTTTTGGGTTCGTTTTATTTTTTTTTTTTTAAGTGTTTTCTGAAATGCAGAATGATTTCCTTAAATAAACATTTCGGCAGGGTCCACCTAGGTTTTCCCCAAAGAGGAAGGAAAGGCTGGTGTGATTTTCCAGGACGAGCAGGATTCCCAGCGAGTCGGACAAATCGTTCAGCCGGGGGAATGACAGCAGTGGGGAGAGCAAACAAACCCTCCCAGACAAACAAATATATTTGGATGTAATAAAAATGTTGACAACCGTTATGTGATTAAAGCAATTGTTTTATTCATTTAAGGCCTCACCATCAGAATAATTTAAAATTAAGTGAGAAACATCAGCCCCTTGGGTTTTGCAGAAGATATTTAATTTGGAGGAATAGTTGTGGGGTTGTCTTTTTTTTTTTTTTTTTTTAAACATAGCTATTTTCAACGTTGCAAGATAAAGCTCTCTCTCTCTTCTTTTTTTTTTTTTTTTTTCTAATTTTATTTTAAGAATAGACCCCATTTAGGATTTCACATTGTAAATCTCCCTATGTCTGAATGCTGTTACAAGGTTTGACAATGAAAGAATAATTCATGTCAGACAAAAAGAGCCCTTCAATCAGCTTCATGCAGCTTTTCTCCTGCAGGGCTATGCCAAAACGAATGTGGAATCCTGAACTGAACCATCCATCACATTTCCAGAGTCTTTCAATTAATGACACTGCAATCAGATCGATGGCGTGTAATAAGAAAAGAGCTTTGCATTTCTATACCTATTAATTCGCTGAGTAACTCCACTGGTAAAACGTGACCAGAAAGGGAAGAGAAAAGAAAATTTTATCCTCCTGGTGAGGTTTTGGGGGATTTTGAAGCCACGCTGGACAAGGCCGGGTGTCACCCCAAGCCCTGCTCAGAGGAGGAATCACGCAGGTTTTTTTGTTGTTATTTAAAAGCAGCACAGTCGCTCTTGCAGACAGGTATTTTCTGCATTTTCTAGGGAGACACCCTAAAGAGGAGCCTGGTTTTCTTGCAGGCTGGTCGAGGGTGTCCCAGGGCAGGATGTGCAGCCTCATTTTGCAGAGCAATTCAGTAATTAGCCACCAAATTCCCAGATCACACCACACAGAAAAGAACATTTCATCCTCCTGGCGAGATTTTGGGGGATGCTGAAGCCACGCTGGACAAGGCTGGGTGTCACCCCAAGCCCTGCTCAGAGCAGGAATCACACAGGTTTGTTTCTCAAACAAACAACAGGGTTTTTATTGTTGTTGTTTAAAAGCAGCACAGTCTCTCTTGCAGACAGGTATTTTCTGCATTTTCTAGGGAGACACCCTAAAGAGGAGCCTGGTTTTCTTGCAGCCTGGCCCAGGGTGTCCCAGGGCAGGATGTGCACCTTGTTTTGCAGGGCAAAGGCAGCAATTCACAAATTCCCAGATCACAACACGCAGAAAAGAACATTTCATCCTCCTGGTGAGATGCTGAAGCCACACTGGACAAGGCTGGGTGTCATCCCAAGCCTGCTCAGAGCAGGAATCACACAGGTTTTTTTGCTGTTGTTTAAAAGCAGCACGGTCTCTCTTGCAGACAGGTGTTTTCTGCTGCTTAACCAAGCATTTTCTAGGGAAGCACTTTAAAAGGAGCCTGTTTTCCTTGCAGGCTGGTCGAGGGTGTCCCAGGGCAGGATGTGCAGCCTCGTTTTGCAGAGCAGTTCAGTAATTAGCCACCAAATAATTCCCAGATCACAACACACGCCAAGGACGGAGCCGCCTCACTGAGCCTCCACCAAAACGAGCTGGGGAGGGGGCGAGGGCAGGCAGGACACACACACACACCCCAAAAAAACCTTCTACAGCAGCCCTGGGACGAAATCAGGGAGACCTCGCATCGGTGAAGTGGCAGAAGATATTTTGGATCGATGGCAAACAATTCTGGAGGCTTTGCTGCCTCACATTTCAATTCCCTTCCTGCAGCGCTGGGGGGATTGCTGGGAGAAGCAGGGAGCTACAGGCAAAAGGGAAAAGTGCAGCTCACCAGAACACAGGCGTGATTAAAGGAGATAATTTGCAAAATTTTTTCCTCTTTAAAGGTAGGTTTTGTGCCTTAAATACCTGAAAACTGAGCTTGAGCTAAGGGTTTCACCACCGTGGAAGGAAGGAGTGAGACAAGAGAGGATCTGCAGCGATGAGAGACAAATCTTGGCTCCAGAAGGATCCCCTGGTGTCATCCTGAACAGGAAACTGGAGGTGAAATGTCCCCAGCAGCCCCAGCCCTTCCTCTGGGCTGGATAATCCTTCAACCTCCAGCCCTGACATGAATTTCAGCAGCTTTGGCCTCACCTCAAAGGAAAAGGAGCTGCAGCTGGGACGGGAGATGGACCTGGGTCAAAACCTACAGAAAGACCTTCTTTAGGGAGCAATAGACTTTCAGGGAGGTTGTGTACTTTGGAAGCCTTCAGAAAAGGGAAAAAAAAAACAACTTTATGAGAGAAAGCAAGGAATGGAACAACAGGAAACAAGGGAGGTTTTCAAGGTTCACTTCCCCAAATATCAAAGAGTGCCCTTAAAGGATCATTCCTGGCTTTGCCTCTTGACATCTTTTACGAGCAGATTTCAGCAATTTTGAATTTCAGCAGCGTCTTGAAAATAAATAAAAAAAAAAAAAACCTAAATAAAAAAATAAAAAGAAAGAAGGGAAAGAAGGCAAGAAGAAAGCTTTGTGAGTGCTGCAGCTGAATGTGCCCACACAGGGAAGTACCCAGGATGGGAACTGAGAACTCCAGGGCAACAACAGCAAAATGGGGCAGTGCCCATGAGCTGACTTGCAAAATAACTGCAGCTCCAGCACAGGCTGAGGTGCCCAGACAAAGAACAATAAATAAATAAATCATGTTGGATCACAGGCAATTCCTCTGCAATAAAACAGGAGAGCTGGATGCTCAAGAAATCTGAAAAAAATGAAATCTGGGATGGGGAGGGGAGAAGGCTGGAAGGGAATTTGAATAGGAAGGCAAATGGAAAATATTTATATTGCACGTCTACCAGCACATCTCTGCCTGCAGGGACACAAAGACACGGTGTGGATGTGTCAGGATCCCGCAGTGTTTTGGGGGAGCAGGTTTTGGAGCCTGGGGAGCCCTCACACCTCAGTGACCTCCCAGGAACAGCCACGGCACCATCCTGGCCCACAGAAAACCAGCCCTGAGTGGTTCCAGCGAGTTCAGCGGCCCCACACAGGGAGGTGTCTGTGATTCCAGGGCTTGGGGCTGTTCCTGCCATCCCACAGGGTCCCGCAGCTCCTCCCTGCCCGGGCATCTCCAGCTCTGAGCAAACCCCTGCCCACTGCTTTTGGATGGAATTTTTTTTTTCTGATCTAGAGATGGAGTGATGAGAGGTGTTTTAAAATCTTTTATTTTAGTTTTATGAGAAGGCTGAGATAATATAATGTTATCATTTATTTTGTCATAATTAGAAGGTGTTTTGCCATTCATAAAAAGACTTCAAATTCCTAGAAATCACTCCACGACCTAAAGAAGATCAACAAGATCACAGAAAACATAAAGCCTCTACAACCTACACTTCCCTCTCTGTTAATATTTTTAAGAAAATAGCCTCTTGTTGCCATCAACTTCAAAAAAATTCTTTTTTTCATCATTCCACTACGTGCAGAAGATACTCCCCAATTTACCTTTCCCCTTCCAACCATTGCAAGGCTCAGTTTGTGCTCATGGCTCAACAAAGCCCAAATATCCTGTTGGGACTGAGGGGTGCTGCTGTCTCCAGCCACGGTTCCAGCCCTGGAGCTCACAGAGCCCCACAAGGCTTGGGCAGCCCTGCTTGCATCTCCCTCTGCTGCAGCAGCACACGGACCTGCACACTGCTATTTTCTGGGGGTTTTTTTTTTGTTTTAAAATAGGTTTGGACAAGCTTTTGGGAGGGTTTCTCAGGTTCCTTCTCCTCCTCTCTCTCAAAGGAGCTTGGGGAGCGATCGCTGCAAATGAAGTTGATGAAGAGAAGATTCTCTGTTTGCCTTGCTCAGGGCTGGGGCAAAGGCAGCATCTGGGCTTGGGGTGAAGCATCTGTCTGCAAAAACTGTGGGGCCTGCCAGCAGAGCCAGGGACCTCCTTGCTTCTGGACAGACAGACAAAAATTCCCTACCTGGAATGCCCAGAGCAAAAAAAAATCCCCAACTGGGCATCCCAAAGGAAAAAAAAAAAAAAAAAAACCCACATGGACATCCCAAAACAAAAAAAATTCCCATCTGAACTGCCCAAAGCAACAAATCCCCGTGTGAACTGCTCAAAGCTAAAAATCCCCACCTGAACTGCCCAAAGCAAAAAAATCCCTACCTGGACATCCCAAAGTAAAAAATCCCCACCTGAAAAACCCAAAGTAAAAAATCCCAAGGGAGTAAAATCTCTCTCTGAGCTGCCCAAAGAAAAAATCCCCACCTCAACTGCCCAAAGCACAAAAATCTCCACCTTGACTGCCCAAAGTAAAAAATCGCAAGAGTAAAATCTCTCCTTGAACTGCCCAGAGCAAAAAAAAAAAAAAACCCACCTTGACTGCCCAAAGCAAGAAATCTCCACCTGAAAATCCCAAAATACAAAATCTCAAGAGAGTAAAATCTCTCCCTGGACTGCTCAAAGCAAGAAATCTCCACCTGAACATCCTAAAGTGAAACATCCCAAGAGACTCAAATCTCTCCCTGCCCAAAGCCATGGCCAAGCCCCAGTTTTGGGCCCAGCCCTTTGTCCTGCGCATTTCTGGGAATTCAGCTCCCCAGGTGCAATCCCAGCATTGCAATGCCATTATTGCTTTGGCTTCCTCCCACTGCAGAGACACTTTCTCCATGCTCCTGGTGCTCCTGGCCGTGATTAATCCAACAATTCCAGGTCAGCATTAAAGCAATCAATGCAACAGGGGCTCTGCTCCTCAGGCAGCACCTGTAGAACATCCCTGGTGCCTCATCTGGGAACCCAGCTTCAGCTTTCTCCACATCCAGAGTGCTGCAATTGTCCATTTCCAGCTAAATAAAAGTATTTTAATGCATTTATCATAAATAAATACCTGGCAGCATGAGGGTACTGAAAGGTAGATGAGAAAATGAAAACCCAAGGGTGGGTGAGATGACAGAATTAAAGTTGGGTTGGGTTGAAAATGACTTTCAGTATCATCCAGGTGCTAAAATATTTGGAGGATGTGCATGGAATTACAAGGTTGGACATGGTTTAGGTGCTTAAATAAAGGGAGGGACAGATATTAGGACAATTCTGTAATTTCTGGGCACCTCAATGGGACAGGGAATGACAACAGGATGAGGAGTCAAAACCCAAGGTGGGGTCAGGATCATCCCAGCTTCCTATTCCTCACCGTGCCATGAAATTAAATAAATCTCTTAAATTTTGGTCTGGGGTCTCTCCACAGCCTGCCCTCACCCCTGGTAAAACGGAATCAAATCCCCAAATATTGGCAGCACCCAGGCTGGATTTTCCCGGTGGAGATTAGTCCAAAGGGGCTCTGATCTCTGGGGGCCACTTCTGCTCTCAGTTTATACCAAAATGCATTAAACTGGAAAGACAACGGGATGAGGAGTCAAAGCCCAAGGTGGAGTCGGGGTCATTCCAGCTTCCTATTCTTCACCATGCCACAAAATTTAAAAATCCCTTCAGTTTTGGTCTGGGTTGTCTCCACGTCCTGCCCTCCCCCCTGGTAAAACAATGGAATCACATCCACAAATGTTGGCAGCTCCCAGGTTTGATTTTCCTGGCAGGCCCCAAGGGATTCTGGTCTCTGGGGCCACTTCTGCTCTCAGCTGACACCAAAACGCATTAAACTGGAATGACAACGGGATGAGGAGTAAAAGCCCAAGGTGGAGTCATTCCAGCTTCCTATTCCTCACCGTGCCATGAAATCAAAAGATCCCTTCAGTTTTGGTCTGGGCTGTCTCCACGGCCTGCTCTCACCCCTGGTAAAACAATGGAATCTCATCCCCAAAAATTGGCAGCTCCCAGGCTGGATTTTCCTGGTGGGCCAAAGGGATTCTGATCTCTGGGGCCACTTCTGCTCCCAGCTGACACCAAAATGCAGCTCCCAGGCTGGACCAGCCCGTCCCAGGGTGTCCCAGACCAGCTCAGCCCCCCAGGCCCGTCTGGAACGGGATCAGGACACACCTGAGGGGAGGAGAGGCACAAAAATGAGTTTATTCATTGTCCTTCCTCAATGTCCCTGCTGGGATCTCTGCTCAGAGCCACAGGGCTCGGGGTGGGGATAACCCAGTGGGTTTATTTCTCCTTCTGGAGGGGGGGAAAACTGAGCCACAGTTTTCCCAATGAAACGTGGAGGCTGCTCCAAAGCTGAGAGCAAGAACCAGCACCCACACAGCCTCAGAGCCCATCCTCAGCCAGCCAGCAGCAATTAAATCCTGTTCCCTCATCAGCAGCCTGCCCTCAGTCATTTAATCAACAGAAATATTTCAGTGGTGCCAATTGGTTTTAAAAAGAATCCTTTTCTATTTTTTTTATTTCAAAAGTTGTGTCTAGAGTTGCTAGAAAGATTTTCAGCATGATGGGTTCTACCTAAAAACACACAAAAATCACCAATCAGCCTCTGGGTCTTTATCTGTATCTTCCAACTACTAAACTTTTAAATTCTGGGCATTACAATGTTTGGAGCTGACACTGTATTCATGATTTTTGATCAAAATTATTGAGGGAGTCGCCCCACACAAGAAACACTTCTAAGAAACTAATTTTAAATAGTTCAGATCATTCAATCTCGGGACTTGCCCCTTTCTCTTCCCAGGTTAAGCAGATTCCTGATTTTTAGATATTTACATCTACATTCTTAATATTTACCAGCATTCCTAATTTTTAGATATTTCCATCTACACCTCTCCAAGTGTGCAGCCCTTAGAGCATGAGGATTTCCTACAGGGCTGTGGCAGCCAAAAACTGATAAAACTTTTGAATTTCCTCTGACATTTGAAAATAATAAATTTCCAAAGTCTTGGTCATTAAACTGTCCCACACAACTTTGTGCCATTCAGACTGATCAGTTTTGGGAGTTGTGAGAGTGGTGATGGGCAATGTTATTTGTGCTAGTTAAGCAAATATCTCATTAATTCAAATATCTAATGATTTCCTTCTGTTTGTTACCTTGGTTCTCACCCTCTTATTGTTCTTCTCCCTCTCCTACTCTTTTAAGCATAACACAAAAATAGATTTGCTCTTGGCAGATATGGTGATAACTCACAGAAAAAGGAGCTTAATCTTAAATAACGCCAGGACACAGGAACAAAACCAATCTATTCACCTTCCTGTGGGCTAGAAAATAAATTTTATTCACTCCAAAGCTGAGGAATGGCATAATTGGGCCCCATCAGATGCTTATCAGATTGATGCCAGTGGTTAGTGAGCCTTAACTGCAAACACAGAAATATCAGTGCTCCTTTTGGAGGGAAGTCACCTCTCCTCCAAGGCTCCATCAGTCACAGGGAAACTGTTGAACCTGGAGAAATAAAACTTTCCTGGTGGTCACAGCAGTTGCCCGGTGGAAGAGTTTATTACCCTGACATCAGGCTGTGAAATTACCATTATTATTGAACTCCAAACTGAGCACTGCTTTTTTCGGCAGTGCATTACAACAGGCTGAGCATGCTCTGAGTGGGTTCAGAGCTCCAGAGGCACAAAATGAGGAATTTCAGCTGTTTGGGCTCACGGGAGGATGTGCAGGAGCTTTAACACCCATCCAGGAGAGGTCAAGATTTTTGGTTGCCCATAAAACATCCCCAGATCAACCCTACTTAAGGTTTGCTATCAAAACCTTACATTTAGTAAAAAGACAATTATTTTAATTATCTTTTTGTCGTCTAAAACCACAGAAGAGATGATGCAACAGGGGTCTGGACTCTTGTGTTCATTCCCCAGGGAGCAGAGACCAATGCCCTGGGCAGGTTGGATTCACCTTCCTGGGGTCCTGGACATTCCAAGTATTTATCCAGCACCACTGGGCTATTCCTCAAATTTTTCAATCCAGTTTCTTTCAGGAATTCACCTTCAGAAAGAGGTTTGGGAAGCAACAGCATTACCACATCATAACTCTCATTACCTACAGGCTTGCTAAATGAAACAAAGCCAGGAGAAGCCCTGCCCTGGGCGGGTTGGATTCACCTCCCTGATGTCCTGGACATTCCAGGTATTTATCCAGCACCACTGGGCTATTTTCCAAATTTTTCCAGTTTTTTTCAGGAATTCACCTTCAGAAAGAGGTTTGGGAAGGAACAGCATTACCACATCATAACCGTCATTACCTACAAGCTTGCTAAATAAAGCAAAATCTGGAGAAGCCCTGCCCTGGGCAGGTTGGATTCACCTCCCAAGGATACTCCAGGTATTTATCCAGCACCACTGGGCTATTCCTCAAATTTTTCAATCCAGTTTCTTTCAGGGATTCACTTTCAGAAAGAGGTTTGGGAAGCAACAGCATTACCGCATCATAACCCTCATTACCTACAGGCTTGCTAAATAAAATAAATCCTGGAGAAGCCCTTGAGAGGGAAATTCAACCTGGTCTGAGGTGGTGGGGTCAGCAGTGAGGGTTTAGCCCATTTTTTCCCATTTTTCCCATTGGAAATCAGGCCCAGTGAATGCAGCAGAGCTGCAAAAGCAGCCATGCACAAACCGTGATCAGAGGCTGAGGTTTCTAAACCGTATTGAGGTTGCAAAAACAAATTGACATCAACATATGGGGGAAGTCTGAAGTTGCAGCAAACATTCGCAAATGTGAGAAACTTTGGCATGCAAGAGTCCCCATTAAATTCAAATACACAATGCACAAGATTAAAGTTATTCAGAGGCATTAATGTTTGCGAGATCAGACCCCTGAGATGTCTCTGTGTAGTAACAGTTACTTTAGGTTTAATCTGTTATTGCATTAATATCTATAAAGAGCATATATAAATACAAATCAGATGGCAGCTGCAGTCTCGCTGAAGAAAAAGATTGAAGGGCCTGGGGGGAACTGAAATTTCCACACGATGGGAATTTCCAGTGCCATGTATTTTGGGGATTCTCATCCTGCTCAAACTGCAGCTTTCTTTTTCTTTTATTTTTTTTTTTACACAATGCACACACAGATATGAGGACAAAAAAGGCAAAGAGAATAATTAGGGAAAGGAGAGAAGGACAATAAAAATTGTTTTCAAGTGGACAGATTGGCCTTGCACAGGAGCAAGTGATGGTCCCAAGCATGGCAGCCCCCCTCAGATTCCTGTGAAAAGCCTGATGTGCTCTACTTAACACTTAAGAAAATCCACTGGGGAATAATGACCTCTCATTTATTTTGGCTGCAGTGATGTTGGCCTGTGCTTCTGTTCATCTCACTCTGAAGGTTTCAGGCGACTTCAGAGCTGGGGCCTGGCTCATTCTGCAGCCCTGGCAGTTAATCTGCTCGGATATTTCCCCAAATAACCATCTGCTGCACCTTGTATTTGTTTCCCTCCCCGACTATCTCAGCCCTTGCTCCGTCCTGCTGGCTTATTCAGCACTCTTTAAATTTCTCCTCTGGCCTTATGTCTGCTTGCTTATGTTTTGGACAGACAATAGAGGTGATACAGGCCATTATTCATGAGGAGCTTCAAGTGTAACGTGAGAAACATCTCATCTCCTGACCCCTGTTAGCATAAGAATCGCTGATAAAATTCTGGACTGAAAGAGAAGAATCTTCTGGGAAAAATATCGGCAAAAGTTTCACTTGAGATGGGTTTTGTAAGAATAATCCAGATTAATTCTCTGCCTAAGGACCAGACGTAACTCCTGGTGCAGTCACCAGGACTCTGAAGAGATGCTGTGGCAGAGACCTTGGGGGTCTTGGAATTTTAAAGGGAATAATATTCTTAATATTCTTTACACTCCCCCAGCCTGTGTTCCTGCATTTTATATTTTTTACCCAAAGATCACAAAGTGATTTCCGCCCTTGGGCGAATTTAGCCTGCAAACACTCCCAGAGAGGGTGTAAATATTGATTCCACATCTGGATCACCTGAATTAAAGAGTGGAGATATCTCCTTGGATCATGTATCACCAAGTCACCAAATTTTAACCATTTTGTGCTTATTTTAGCAGAGTTACATCTGAAAGAAGTTGGGGTGAAGCAGTGGGAAAATCATAATCAGCAGTGGGAAAATCGCCATTCAAAGATCATCACCTGATCATGGGAAACAAATTTTGGCCACAGTTTCTTCTTTTTCCTCGTATCAGCCCCAAGCAGACTCACAAGCAAGGAATTGATGCTACTCGTGCCTCCAGTGGGATTTATTTGCCATCAGTGGGGTTGATTTAGCAGGAGCAGAGCCCTAAGTCTGCTGAGCACAAACTCAACACCCCTTTGAGTGAAAAATGTGAAATAAATGGCAAACAAACCAATTAATACCCCGGGATGGATTAATGGGAACAAAAATCTCGCTCCAAATATCCCAAACCCAAATGGAAAGCTGCCAAGGGATGTTTATGGATGCTCCAAGTGCTAATGGCATGCAGAGCCTCATCCTTCAAATCTCCCAGGTCAATGGAACAGGAATATGTGCATTTCCAAATGCTCCTTGCTTGGCTGATCCATCAATATGATAACTAATACACACTTAAACTCCTCGATGGACTCCCTGAAATTAAAACAACCAGAGAGCGCTGAAAAAAGCTTAAATAACCATTACCAATGGATTTCGGATAAAAGTCAAGGAATAATTCCACAAAGATCACCCAGCACAATTGCAAAAAAAAAAAAAACAAACCACTTTTGGGGGTGGGAAATGGAACCAATTCCATTTTATATGCAGACATAGTTCAGCAAAAACTCTGCCCAGATTAAAAGCTCAACAAAGTTGCTCTCCTCACTAATTAATGTGATAAAAACATCGGTAAATGAAGAATTTTCTCCTTCCAACAGTGGCAGAGCAGATGTTTGCTCAGAGACAGGGTTTGGGGACAGGCTGCACCTTTTCTCTCCTTATTTAGGGAAATCCAGAGCGGCTGCTCAGGGTTTTTAATGTTGAGCATGGTGTGGGAGATCCCTGTGGTCACTCAGGTTTTGGAGGTGGGAAATGGAACCAATTCCATTTTACATGCAGAGGCAGTTCAGCAAAACTCTGCCCATATTAAAAACTGAACAAAGTTGCTCTCCTCACTAATCAATGGGATAAAACCATCAGTAAATGAAGAATTTTCTCCTTCTAGCAGTGAGAGATGTTTGCTCAGAGACAAGATTTGGGGACAGGCTGCACCTTTTCTCTCCTCATTTACGGAAATCCAGAGTGGCTGCTCAGTATTATTTTAATGTTGAGCATGGTGTGGGAGATCCCTGTGGTCACTCAGGGTCACTTGTCCTGGCTGTGTCCCCTCCCAGCTCCCTGTGCAGACTTGTTGAAGGGTGAGGTGCAAAAAGGGGCTCTGTGCAAGCTCTGCTCAGCTGGAACTAAAACATCCCTGTGTTATCAGCTCTGTTGTCAGCACAAATCCAAAACACAGCCCTGTGCTGGCTGCCATGAGGAAAATTAACTCTCCTGCAGCCAAAATTTCAGTTTTAGCATCACACACAGAAAGTTTCAGCTGAAATGAGAGCGCCTCAACGCTACAGACACACTCCCCTCTCACTGGGGGAGTAAGGAAAATATCAAATATTGCCCAATTCCCCACAAAAACAGGCAAATGAGGAGAACAACCTCAGCTGTGAGTCCTGAGAGAATTTCCAGCACAAAACAAGTGAACCATGGGTGAGGGTTAACTCTGAACTCTCACAAATCTGAGGAAAAATCCCTTTGTGTAAATCCAGGTTTGGGGCTCTTCTCTCTCCTGGTGGAACCTGCTGCTCTTGCATTGCCCTGCACCTTTGCAGTGTGTCATTCCCAAAGCTGAGCCTTCCCAAAGCTCAGATGTTTTCCTCTCGGAGCTGCAGGAGCTTTATCTGTGCTTAGCAAGGACCAGCCCACAGCTGGGTTACTCTTAAAAGCTTTCAGGGTCTCCAGAAACTTTCTGAGATTGGGAAAACCATGAGGAGAGATGGGAGACGTTTCCCTCAGGATTTCAGCCTTTGTTTTCCTTTCCCCTCCATGTGCAGCCAGAAAAAAACCATCACATGAATTTCTGGTTGTGGAAGCCGTTCCTTGGAGAACAGGACAGTGAGCAAATCATGTCCAAAATCATCCAAATCTCCACTTCATGCTCTCTTCTCTCCACACACAGAGTCTCTTCTAAAAAGGGGATAAAAGATGAAGTTTGTGGATTGTGGAGCTTGACTGCTTTAAAAAATCAGAACAAATCAGCTGAGCCCAAATTAAACTGCAGGAGACGGTCAGAGGGGCCCAAACCCCACATCTACTCTAAACCTTGGCACCTCCACATTTCTGAGGCTTCTCTGACCTCCTTAAACCTCTTCTTCACACAAAGTTTGACTCCTATTTGACAAAATTTGATTCCTATTTGACTCCTATGTGGGGTTGCATTTGGAGGTTTTTGGGAAAAAATCAGACAGACCCAATCAGCTGGGCCCAAATTAACCTCCAGGAGATGATCAGAGGAAACCAACTCCAATATCTACTCTAAACTTTGGCACCTCCACATTTCCGAGGCTTCTCTGACCTCCTTTAGCCTCTTCTCCCACACAAAATTTGACTCCTATTGACTCCTATGTGGGGTTGCATTTGGAGGTTTTTGGGAGCTCTTGTAGGTGCTGCTTTCTTTGCAGGGGCTGCAGGAACAGAAATCAGCCCTGAACATCTTGGATTTTCCACGAAGAAATCCTTCCAGGAGCAAATGAAGGGAACGGGCTCCCAGGGCCCCTCATAAATTGTGGCAAGGAGAGGCCTGTGCTTCCGTGGAGGACATTTCAGAGCAGCATTTCCTGAGGCACTGCTGAATGCTGTGCATTTGCAGGCAGAGATGATGTCTGCAAAAGGCCTGGCCAACAAAGGTGGCAGAACAATGCAGCAAGAAACAAATGAAAACCCCTTTTTTTGTCCCCCCCTTCATTTATCTAAAAGAAACGAGGCCTGGTTCCCTTTGTGTGACACCAGTGGGGCACCATTCGGTGCCCAGGAGCTCGTCCTGATCTCCTGCAGCACATCCCAGCGCTGGAGCCACCCCAGGTCCCTCAGGCAGCTCCCACACCTGCAGCAAACTCCAGTTCTCCTCATCACCCACTCCCCTGCGCGCTTGCCGGTGACCATGAAGGCGATCACATGAATTTGTGAGCGCGAGGTGGGGGAGCAGTGCGGGCCTCCATGGCTGGGTTTCTATGGAAACAATTCCCCCGGCATCCTCAGCCCACATTCCGTATTCCTGTCTGGCTGCCTCCTTCTCACACTCCAAATCCCGCTTCTCCAGACACTCTGCTCTGGAGGGGGATGCCTGCTGCTCCCTGCTGCTCCTCACTGAGCTGGGCGGGAATGGGATGAGAGGAACGAGATGAGAGGAATGGGGCAGCCACTGCTCACCCAGTGAGCTCAGGTGGGCAGGAATGGGATGTGCAGGAATGGACGGGGCAGTCACTGATCACCCCGTGAGCTGGGCAGCACTGGGATGAGAGAAATGGGGCAGTCACTGCTCCCCAGTGAGCTGGGCAGGAATGGGATGGGCAGGAATGGGATGAGAGAAATGGGGCAGCCACTGCTCCCCAGTGAGCTGGGCAGGAATGGGATGAGAGGAATGGGGCAGTCACTGTTCCCCAGTGAGCTGGGCAGGAATGGGATGGGCAGGAATGGGATGAGAGAAATGGGGCAGCCACTGCTCCCCAGTGAGCTGGGCAGGAATGGGATGGGCAGGAATGGGATGAGAGGAATGGGGCTGCCACTGCTCACCCAGTGAGCTGAGCAGGAATGGGATGGGCAGGAATGGGATGGGGCAGTCACTGATCACCCACTGGGATGGGCAGGAATGGGGCAGTCACTGCTCCCCACTGAGCTGGACAGCACTGGGATGGGCAGGAATGGGATGGGGCAGTCACTGATCACCCAGTGAGTTGGGCAGCACTGGAATGGGGCACTCACTGCTCCCCACTGAGCTGGGATGGGCAGAAATGGGGCAGTCACTGCTCCTCACTGAGCTGGGCAGGAATGGGATGAGCAGGAATGGGGCAGTCACAGGTCCCCACTGAGCTGGGCAGGAATGGGGCAGTCACTGTTCACCCAGTGACCTGGGATGGGCAGGAATGGATGGGGCAGTCACTGTTCACCCAGTGAGCTGGGATGGGCAGGAATGGATGGGGCAGTCACTGTTCCTTCCTGCTCCTCACTGAGCTGGATAGAACTGGGATGGGCAGGAATGGGGCAGTTACTGCTCCCCACTGAGCTGGGAAGGGCAGGAATGGGATAGAGGAATGGATTGGGCAGTGACTGATCACCCAGTGAGTTGGATAGAACTGGGATGGGCAGAAATGGGGCAGCCACTGTTCCCCAGTGAGCTGAGATGTGCAGGAATGGGGCAGTCACTGCTCCTCACTGAGCCGGGCAGGAATGGGATGAGAGGAATGAGATGAGAGGAATGGGGCAGCCACTGCTCACCCAGTGAGCTCAGATGGGCAGGAATGGATGGGGCAGTCAGTGCTCCCCTCTGAGCTGGGCAGGAATGGGATGAGAGGAATGGGGCAGTCACTGTTTGCCCATCGAGCTGGGATGGGCAGATATGGGGCAGTCACTGCTCCTTCCTACTCCCCACTGAGCTGGATTGAGCTGGGATGGGCAGGAATGGATGGGGCAGTCACTGCTCCTTCCTACTGCCCACTGAGCTGGATGGAACTGGAATGGGCAGAAATGAGACGGTCAATACTGACACCTGAGCTGGAAAGCTCTGGGATGGGCACAGATGGATGGGGCAGTCACTGCTCACCCACTGAGCTGGGATGGGCAGGAATGGATGGGGCAGTCACTGCTCCCCACTCCTCCTGACCCAAAGGAATTAGGATGGAGGTAACGGCGCCACAATCTCCACAGGTTCTTTAGGGTTTTGCAGTTTTAGCACTCAAAATTAGTCCTAATCACAGAGGTTTGGCCCCTTTCACCCCTCAGTGAAGACCATGGCTTACAAAGGAAACTGATATTTGTGGCAACTTCCACGCAGGAGCTGCCACCTTTCCACCTCCTCCTGCTCCCTGGCAGCTTCAGCCACCCCATAAAAGCAATTACATATGGGAAAGGTGGCAGCTTCTCAGCTCCCTGTGCAGCCAGGCTCAGCAGGCTCCAGCCCTGGGACGGGATCTGTCCCTGCCCAGCTGGAACAGGGAGCAGGGGAGGCAGCCAGGAATTAACCTCTCATTCAAATCTGGCCACCGTGTCCCAATTAACACCCCATCCTCAGGACAAGTCCCATTCCCAAGCACCAGGGCCTCCAGCACTTCCCTTCTGAGACTGTTCCTCAGCCCAAGGGGCTTCACACTTCATTTTCCTCCCTGTTTTTAATTGCTCAGCCTCGCTGTAACTCAATCCCTGCGAACAATCCGTGCCTTGTGTGTGCAGGGCAGCCACCAGCCCAAATCCCCTGAGCAGGGACAGGGCTCTGGGCTCCTGGGGCTGCCAGCCTGAGCTGAAAAGCTGGACTGCCCCAGCCAGCTCCACTCAGGGCCTGGCTACTCATGGACTGCTCTACTCAGTGCCTGGCTACTCATGGACTGCTCCACTCAGGGCCTGGCTACTCATGGACTGCTCCACTCAGTGCTTTGGTACTCATGGACTGCTCCACTCAGGGCCTGGCTGCTCATGGACTGCTCCACTCACAGCCTGGCTACTCATGGACTGCTCCACTCAGTGCTTTGGTACTCATGGACTGCTCTACTCAGTGTCTGGCTACTCATGAACTGCTCCACTCAGGGCCTGGCTACTCATGGACTGCTCCACTCAGTGCTTTGGTACTCATGGACTGCTCCACTCAGTGCTGGATACTCATGAACTGCTCCACTCAGGGCCTGGCTACTCATGAACTGCTCCACTCAGGGCCTGGCTACTCATGGACTGCTCCACTCAGTGCTTTGGTACTCATGGACTGCTCCACTCAGTGCTGGATACTCATGGATGGTTTTACTCAATGGCTGGGTACTCATGGACTGCTCTACTCACTGCCTGGCTACTCATGGAGTGCTCCCCTGGGCTGGGTTACACCTGCAGCCCCTCAGAACTTCACCCCACAGATTCTGGGGCTGTTTCAGACTTTTCTCTCCTATTTTAAAGCTGCCTTTGTTTCTCCAAGAGCACAGAAACAGAAATGCCCTTCCCGCCTGTTATTTGCCAAATTTCAGCCAAGCAATTAAATGTTTTTTACCCTTGCTGGCTCTTACAGCATTTTGCAGAGGGGCTATAGAAGGAAGATACCCAAAAATCTTCCACATTTAACCCCCATTTAACCAGGAGTTACCTTGCAGGAGTTAAAACACCATTTGCCTCCCTAAACTACCACTTCCACCCCTGCTGTGCCAGCTTTAAAGGAGTGCAAGGGCCACATTTTCAGACAGAATAATTTGGCCCAGATCCCCCTGCTCCATTGTTTGCACTGGCACTGGGGTAAGTCACACCAGATGAGGATATTGCTCGGAAAAGATTTTCCTTTCAAACAAACACACAAACAAAACCATGTTCAGACAAGAGCAGGGATGGTTTTTTTTTTTGAAGCTGCATTCCTGTCTCCAGAAACTTCCAACCACTCGCAGTAGTCTGTTCTTCACCAAGCCACAAATTTGTAACGCTTTAATCTTTCCATGTAAGTCAGTTCCTCTCCTCCCTTAATTGTTTTTGTTGCTCTTCTCTGAATTCCGTCCAATTTACCACACAGTGCAGACTCCATTACATCCAAAGGCCACGAGGATGGTGTACAGAAGCTCATTTTCCAATCCTATGACCTCAGCTCTTGGGAGGATTTCAGAGCTCAGACACCAGGCTATAAATGAAGAATGTGAGCCCGTATAGCTGGGTAATTTAAATGCATTTTCTGTGAATAAATCTACTCGGTACTTTCTTGATCTGTACAATCTTCTGCCATAGGGGCCTAACATAAAAATACTTCAAAGGCTCCAACAAATTCCCTCAAGATGTGATCTTCAGCATTTCAAAAGCTGAAAGACATAGACAAGGTTTAAAGTGATCATGATATATTTTCAAGGTAACACTCCTCAGCAACTCCTGTTCACCCATTTCTTGAAAGTGAAATTCTATCACCTCTCTCTACACAGATCTTTTTTCACTTATTGACTCGCTTATGAGCAAGGCAAAGATGAAGTGAATTTGACTTTTGGTTAGGGTTTATTAGACCTCATTATCTTTAAATGAAGCACAGCAATGCTTCCTTCCTTCAAATACCTATGAGACAGGGCCAAGTGGAAATGCTGCAGCCACAGACCCCTCACCACTTCCCTCGTGCAGCACTAAGAAAGTTTAAATTTGGATTCAAGTTTCAGCCTCCCTGTTTCAAGCTGAAACACGACCCTGCCCAGTTACACTCCAGTGAAAGATTATTTTTATGTCACACCTCAGTCCCATTTCTGATATTAATTATGCACTTCGAGACTGAAGTCAAAAGAGATTTTAAAGCTGGTGCTCTGGGCTGAAACCAAGATTCCTCCTGCCTGCCTTCCAAGCAGTTCCATAACAATCTCCCCGAGACTGCAGCATATTTAATGAGAATGCAGATGATCAATTGCAGCCCGCCTTGCACGGTTAACTCAATCAACAAACTACTAATGACTCCAGCATGTTACAGCTTTTTTGGCTAATGAGAACCGCATTGAGCAGATTTTTCCCCTTCTCCCAGGATCAAACAAGCCAATATGGAACGAGTTCTGCTCCAACTGTAACTTTAGCCTTCGAGCCAAACCCTGCCCGGCCAGGGGACAAAGCCTGAGTGTCATTAGGGAGGGGAAAGAGCCCCCAGAGCCCTTCCCAAGGATGTGTCTGGCTGCTGAAACCAAACTCCTGAGAAACGCAGAGCTCCCACCTTGGTGCATTTCGAGGCAGAAAAGCCTTTTGTTCTGCACCATCCCACTCCTCCTCCTCCTCCTCCTCCCTGCTTTCTGCTGCAGGGTAATTTGTAGCAGGTGAGAAGTAAATACCTTCTGCTTCCTCTCTCTTTCACTTTTGTTGCTGCAATTTACCTCCATTTTTTTTTTTTTTTGCTTGTCTCCTCCTCCAAACAGAAGTAGATCGATCTCGTGAAAGAATTCAGAGATGTGTAGAGATCACAGAGCTAAAAAATGGGAGTCTTGCACCTCCTCATCACCAACAGGGACCATTTTCCACATGGGAATCCAACAGCTCACCATGCTCTGAGTGAGGAATAATTATTGCAGAGCTTGAGGTGGGAAACAGCTCCTGGGGTGTTTTCCAAAAAATGGGAGTCTTGCACCTCTTCATCCCCAACAGGGACCATTTTCCTGTTGGTGATGAAGAGGTGCAAGAAGATGGATGAAGGTGCAAGACATGGGAATGAACCCAAGGTGAACCAAAATGGCCCCAAAATGAATCCAAGATGAACCAAAATGGCCCCAAAATGAACCCAAGATGACCCGAAATGGCCCCAAAATGCACGATTGCTCCCGGGGTCTCTCCCTGGGATCAGTTCTGCTCCATTTGCACCTTGCAGTTCATTGTCCCATTCCAGCTTTAGCCCAGGCAGTCCCACCCTGCTTGTTTTTCTCTCTCCAGCCCACGGTGTTTGTGCTCCTGGGCTGAGATTTGGATCATTTGTCCTTGGTGCCCAGCTGGAGCAGGAATTGTTTTGTCTCCCTGCTCTGTGCACAGAGCTCACCATGCCCTGATGTGAACCCAGACCCACACACTAAAGCAGCACAGAATGTGAAAAATATAAAAGCTAAAATTTGAGGCACCA
Organism: Melospiza georgiana; assembly: GCF_028018845.1. Classification (NCBI taxonomy): domain Eukaryota; kingdom Metazoa; phylum Chordata; class Aves; order Passeriformes; family Passerellidae; genus Melospiza; species Melospiza georgiana. The sequence continues at coordinate 3,806,036 of NC_080456.1, read as the reverse complement.
CAATCATTAATCCAGGTAGGAGCCATTCCCTCCCAGCCTGGTTTAGGAGATGTCAAACTCACTTTATTCTCCTGAGCATCAAGAAGCCAGGCCCCGAAATATGGGTCTGGCAACTCCTATGGAAACTAAACTCAAGTTACACTAAAAATAACTTTGCCAATGCTCTGGGTTCTCATTTGTAAATGGACCAGGGCTTTAGCACCGCCAGGTTTTGGTGCTACTTCCTCAGATTGCTTTTAGGTTCATTAAGCTCCAGCTTCAGGAAGAAAATGGTAGCATTTGATTTATGGGTGCGGGGGAAGAGGGATGAAATGAGCGATAAATCTCCCACCAGTGGTGTTCCTCCAGCTCTCTGCCAGCCACGGCAAGGAGCTCCCAGCTTCCAGCCCTGGATTAACACCTGGTGGCCAGGGAAAAACAATCCCCCTGTTCCGTGCCTCAGTTTCCCTGATCAGAATGAGGTGATGTCAGCCGTGAGGCTGAATTCTGTGACATTTAAATAGGAAACTGCTGACTGGAAATGGGTTGTTTGTGACTTCTGAAGCAAATATGAGAAAATGAATGGATTTTCTGCCTCGCTTTTTTTGCCTGTTTTTTTATTGCCTTCAAGGAGCACAGAGGAATGGCCAGGAGGTTTTCTGGCCAGATCAATGAAAGTAACACCCAACAAATGACCTTTCCTCAGTGTCTCATAAGTACCTGTCAGCTTCAGGAGTGCCACCACCCTCGAATGGAGAGATTTAAAGCCAGACTATTCATTAGAGAGCAAACTATTATTCCAGAGGTTTAAATGAATTGGCCAGTGGCCAGCCTTCCTCGCTGCTTGGGGACTACTGGGAAAAGGGAAAGCGGCTGCTGTTGGGTTTGAAAAAAAAAAGCAAAGAAAAAAAATAGGATTTAAAGAGCAACAAGAAGCAGGCTGTGATGGGCTGACACTCTGGGAAGGTGGCACGAGGGGTGAGGAGATTTAAGCACCATCAGGGAAGCACAAAAACAAGCCTGTAAATAGCAGAGGTGGCTCCTGCTTTGTGGCATCACTAAATCAGCCAGCTCTGAGAAATGGCATCAAAAGGTGAAAAGGTTTGGAGGGTGCCTCAAAACCCCAATTTTTGCTGCGGTAGATCCCACTCACTTGCCACGTGCAGTTCTAAATTAAAAGCTAAATATTCTTCTCTGCTGTAACTCAGATTTGCATTAACTCTCAAACCAAGAGTTACAAACCTCACTCAAAATTTCCTTACCCTGCTGAGGAGCCCTGAGCTGGTTCTGGGTTACTCTGTTCTGCAAATGCACCAGAATATTGCAATTTTTTCTCCACGAGGGCAGCAATTAAAACTATTCAAGTGGGTTTTCCATCCAAAACTGCACCACAGCAGCACCACAGGATTTCCATTTGGGTTAAATCTTGCTCCAGTGTTGCTGACAGCCCTGGGGGGAATATTTTATCACAAATTCAGCCTGCAGCTTCTGCCTCACTGCTGCTGGTGAGGATGGTCACCTTCATCCGGTCATGAACTCTTCCAGGGACACCTCCCACAATCCCAGGGTGCTCCAGGCCCTGTCCAGCCTGGCCTTGGATATTTGGGGTGTCCAAAACTCCTCTGGCCATCCTGAGCCAGAACCTCACCGCCCTCGCAGAGCAGGATTTCCTCCTGAATGTCCAATCTCAGCCAATTCTCTGCCAATTCCTTTTGGGAAGGAATTCCTGGCTGAGAGGGTGGGCAGGCCCTGGGGTGCGATCCCCAGAGCAGCTGGGGCTGCCCCTGGATCCCTGGAAGAGCCCAAGGCCAGGCTGGAGCCACCTGGGAGACTGGGAAGTGTTCGACCCATGGTGGGACTGGTTGGGCTTTGAGGCCCCTCCAACCATTCCAGGATTCCATGTGCTGGTTTAGATGGGATTTTGGGATGAAATGTTGGGAGAGAGGTGGGGATGGAGTTCCCAGAGCAGCTGTGGCTGGGATGGGATCCCTGGAAGAGCCCAAGGCCAGGCTGGAACACCCTGGGACAGTGGGAGGTGCGGAACATATGGTGGAACTTGTTGGGCTTTGAGGTCCCTCAAGCCATTCCAGGATTCCATGTTTAGATGGGATTTTGGAATGAAATATTGGGAGAGGATTAGGGTTAGGGTTAGGTGGGATTTTGGGAAGGAATTCCTGGCTGGGAGGGTGAGGAGGGCCTGGGGTGGGATTCCCAGAGCAGCTGGGGCTGCCCCTGGATCCCTGGCAGTGCCCAAGCCCAGGCTGGAACATCCTCAGACATTGGGAGTTGTGGGACCCATGGTGGGACTGGTTGGGCTTTGAGGTCCCTCAAACTCAAAGCATTCCAGGATTCCATGTTGAGATGGGATTTGGGATGAAATCTTGGGAGAGGGTTGGGGTTAGGGTTAGGTTAGGTGGGATTTTGGGAAGGAATTCCTGGCTGGGAGGGTGAGGAGGGCCTGGGATGGGATTCCCAGAGCAGCTGGGGCTGCCCCTGGATCCCTGGCAGTGCCCAACTTTGGACATTGAAGCTGTTCCCCTTTGTCTTGTTCCCACCTGCCCTTGCAGATAATGTGAGCATAACACACAAAAATCACACACAAAATCCTCAGGCACTTGGATGACTGTCCCACACCTCCCAAAAAGTTGGATTTTTTAATAAAATTTTGCAAGATTTGAAAGACGAAGAAGTTTAGTCACAACATCCCCACAGACTTTCTCCAGACACTCAGCCCCACCACAGCACACAAATCTCCTAAAATACCAAGCTGGTTTTGCTACTCCACATTTAATTTTAATTAAAACACAAACACAGAGATCTCCCTACCTTTCCATGCCCCATTCCCTTGCCAGTGGCACACCAGGCAGATGTTCCAGCTGCAGGGATTTTGCACTCACAAACCAAAATGTTTTTCAGGTGTGAGAGCCTCAAATCCTGCCCTCCACATTCCCCGTGGCTGTTTCACCTGATTTTGGGCTCTGTCACCTCAGCACAGTTCATCTGCCAGGGGAATCTTCCCCTTTTGGTTTCCCAAGAGGTTCCTACCCCATCCCACCACTTTTGTTTATCTTGAACCTGTTTAAAAACTCCTCTGCAGCCCCTTGGAGGAAACTCGAGGTGAGTGGTTGTTGCCCAAAAGGAAGGCTGGACATGACGCACAGACAAACAGCCTCACCATGTGAAAAAATCAGATTATACCACACAAAGCTGGCCTGCAAGCGCCAAGCTTTGCCACAGATAAGGCTCAGCATGCAAATCAAGCTTTTTTCCTCAAAAAAAACCCCTTCCCCAGCTGCTGGAGGTGCAAAAAGCAGAATTTTATGTAAAGTTTTTTGTTTCCATCTCACTCTGCTTATGATGATTTAGCTGAGTGAGTGGATCCAGAATCTCTCCGAGTAAAACAGGTCAGGGTGGGAATGGGAAAAGATATTTCCATTCTTCAAAGGCAGAAAAACAATTTTTCATCTTTTTTTTTTTTTTTTTCTGACTGGATACAGTTAAAGAAGATTACAAGTGGTATGATTGCTTTTGGCAGCCTAGTGTTTGACCCATCATTCTGTAAAAGCATAACCAGCCCTCCATATAGTGACTGTCAGGAATTTTCCCCCATGTGCTTTTTGTTCTCCTTCCTCCTACTTTAGATGGAAAATTCACGGTATAGATCTGCGTTTAAAGCTTCCTTGGCCTATTTCACCCACAGACAGAAGAGATTAAAGGGAAATAGAACATCAGCACAGCTCAGAGCTCTGTCTGCTCACAGGGTTAAAACTCATCTCAAGCCTTGGGCAGGGACATTTCCACCAGGCCAGGCTGTCCAAGCCCTGTCCAACATGTCCTTGGACACTTAGACTCAAAATTCAACAATAAAGTCCAGCTTAGCTGCTCCAGAATCTCTAGGAAGACCCTAAAACCCAGTTTGCCAAGAGTTGGGAGGACATAAAAAACACGTTTATAAATATTTAAATGCCTCTCACCCCTGCCAGTGAGCAATAACTCAATCTTTCCTTTGCTGCCACCGTGCCACCCTGAGCATCTCAGCTCCACCAGGGCCCTGCTTTCTCCATCACCAGGGGAAAACCCCTCCAAATTCCCTCCAAATTTCCTCCAAATTCACTCCAAATTCCCTCCAAATTTCCTCCAAATTCCCTCCAAATTTCCTCCAAATTCCCTCCAAATTCCCTCCAAATTCCCTCCACATTCCCTCCAAATTCCCTCCAAATTTCCTCCAAATTTCCTCTAAATTCCCTCCAAATTTCCTCCCAATTTCCTCCCAATTTCCTCCACAGGCCTCTCCCCTCATGCAGAGCACCCCCAGCTCTTCCCCACTCAGGGATTTCCTCGGGATTTTTGTTGATGACCAAGGCCTTGGCCCAGGATAGAAAATCCAGATGAAGGCAGCCAAGCCCTGTGCAGCTCCCTCCTGGCTTGCTTTAAGTTTAACTTTCCCTGTTTACCTTTTAATTTAATGTATTCTTTTGATCTCTCTTCCTCTCCTTTCTCTTGTCTCCCCGAGTTTGCTGACACAGGAGAAGCATGACAAGCTCAGACAGGCCTAACCTACTTTTTCCCTTTTCTCTGGTACATGTGAACGCTCCCACTCTCCTCCCCAGCATATGAAAGCACATCCCAAGGATCATTATAATGATATTTCCAGTCCCCTGTGAAGCAATTCCCCCACTGACAGGTGAGGAAGCTGAGACACACGCTGAGCTCTTAAATTACCTGCCCCCCAAAAGGGGGAATAAAACCCACCAGGCTCCTGCTTTTCTTGGTCTCAATCTCTACAAAATTCACATTTCTCAACCCACCACAGGTTTGGGAAGTGCCTCCATTCCAGGATTCCATGTTTAGATGGGATTTTTGGGAAGAAATCTTGGGAGAGGGTTGGGGTTAGGGTTGGGTGCGATTTTGGGAAGGAATTCCTGGCTGGATCGTGAGGAGGCTCTGAGATGGAATTCAGGTTTAGGTGGAAGTTTGGGAAGGAATTCCTGGCTGGGAAGGTGAGGGGGCCCTGGCATGGGATTCCCAGAGCAGCTGTGGCTGCCCCTGGATCCCTGGCAGTGCCCAAGGCCAGGGTAGAACATCCTGGAACATTGGGAAGTGTTGGACCCATGGTGGGACTGGTTGGGCTTTGAGGTCCCTCAACCCAAAGCATTCCAAGATTCCATGTGCTGGTTTAGATGGGATTTTGGGGAGAAATCTTGGGAGAGGGTTGTGGTTAGGTGGGATTTTGGGAAGGAATTCCTGACTGGATCGTGAGGAGGCTCTGAGATGGAATTCAGGTTTAGGTGGAAGTTTGGGAAGGAATTCCTGGCTGGGAATGTGAGGAGGCCCTGCCATGGGATTCCCAGAGCAGCTGTGGCTGGGATGGGATCCCTGGCAGTGCCCAAGGCCAGGGTAGAACACCCTGGAACATTGGAGAGTGTGGGACCCATGGTGGGACTGGTTGGGCTTTGAGGTCCCTCAAACCCAAACCATTCCAGGATTCCATGTTTAGATGGGATTTGGGATGAAGTCTTGGGAGAGGGTTGGGGTTAGGGTTAGAGTTAGGTGGGATTTTGGGAAGGAATTCCTGGCTGGGAGTGTGAGGAGGCCCTGCCATGGGATTCCCAGAGCAGCTGTGGCTGCCCCTGGATCCCTGGCAGTGCCCAAGCCCAGGCTGGAACATCCTCAGACATTGGGAGTTGTGGGACCCATGGTGGGACTGGTTGGGCTTTGAGGTCCTCAAACCATTCTAGGTTGGGAAGAAATCTTGGGAGAGGGTTGTGGTTAGGTGGGATTTTGGGAAGGAATTCCTGGCTGGGAATGTGAGCAGGCCCTGCCATGGGATTCCCAGAGCAGCTGTGGCTGCCCCTGGATCCCTGGCAGTGCCCAAGCCCAGGCTGGAACATCCTCAGACATTGGGAGTTGTGGGACCCATGGTGGGACTGTTTGGGCTTTGAGGTCCCTCAAACTCAAAGCATTCCAGGATTCCATGCTGAGATGGGATTTTGGGGAGAAATACTGGGAGAGGGTTGGGGTTAGGGTTAGGTGGGATTTTGGGAAGGAATTCCTGGCTGGGAGTGTGAGGAGGGGCTGCCATGGGATTCCCAGAGCAGCTGGGGCTGGGATGGGATCTCTGGAAGTGCCCAAGGCCAGGCTGGAACACTCTGGGACAGTGGGAGGCGTGGGGACCATGGTGGGACTGGTTGGGCTTTGAGGTCCTCAAAGCATTCCAGGATTCCATGTGCTGGTTTAGATGGGATTTTGGGATGAAATATTGAGAGAGGGGCTGGGATGGAATTCCCAGAGCAGCTGTGGCTGCCCCGGATCCCTGGCAGTGCCCAAGGCCAGGCTGGAACACCCTGGGACAGTGGGAGATGTCCCTGCCCATGGGACTGGATGGGTTTGAGGTCCCTCCCAGCCCCTCCTGTCACTCCATGGAATTTATTCCATCCCAGCCATGGATATCCCTCAGCCAAGCTCTTTTCCCTCCTTGCAGGGGATAATCAGTGCTAAACCACTTGACAGAAATCAGCTAAAGTCCCATCACTCCCTCCAGGGCACAGAATAAACCCCAGCATTTACAAATCTGAACTTCCAAAAGCAAAATTAAAATTAGACTAAAATTATCTGAATTCAGATATCGACACCTTTGGGGTTCATATTCTCAAAGATGTTCTCTGCAACACCTTTTTTTTTTTTTTTTTTTTTTCTTGTGAAAGCTGAAATTAGCACATTATCTTGGAGTCTGCAAGGCAAAAAAACCAAATACTGCAAGGAGAGAATGATAAAATCAAATCTGGACTTTGAGCATCTGCAGCATAGCACTCAAGATAACCAAAATATATAAATTAATTTTTGAGGTGAGTTAGTTGAGAACTGTTAAAATCCTGTTTAGGCTTCACAATAAGAGTTGCTTGAATTTGTTTTCACTGCATTTAGTTTGGAACCAAATCAAGTTCACACAAAATCTCTTCCACCAAGACCAAGAGTGACCACAAAGTCACTCAATGCACTTTATCTGTGCATCCCCACTTTCATAAAAATCAACTTCTGCCCACCCCAGTGCAGACAATCCCACAGCTCTTCCCACCCAGAGGTGCAATAATTCTCCTTTTCCAGCTCAGTTTTGCTTCTGCTCTGATGTTTAATTATCTCCAGTGCAGCAACAGCCACTGCACTCCAGAAAGAAATCAATTCTCCCTTTGCTGCCAGCTCTAAATGCATGTATTCCATAATCAGCCTCCCAGAACAGGCATTTGGGGCTGCACATCTGGGCAGCACATGAGAGGCCACCTCAGCTCTTCAATTATTTTGCAACCATCCCTCTATGACCCAGCTTTGGGTATTTGTTTTTCACTTCGTTTTGCTACCAAAATAAAAAAAGAAAAAAAAAGAGTGATTTTTTTAGTTGATAAGATGTTAATTAATAAAAATTCAGCTGAATTAATGGGATGCTGTTCAGTCCTAAAAATCCCCCATTACACCTTGGACATCTTATCTAGAGGGTTTTGCTGTTCTCTGTTCCTGCCATCAGCCCTGGGACTCATTTCTCCCCTCACAGTTGCCTCTGGGGTTAACCTGAGCACCCCAACACCTTTTTAGGACACCCAAAAACGAGGAAAAAACCCCCAAAAATCTCCAGAATATCAAGGAAACATCAACTGAATTCATGTCTTCAGTGCTGACAGCTCTGAGGGTCTAAAGGAGGAGAATTCCCACTGCACAGCTGCTCCATTGAGGGTCGTGAGCATTTCATTTATTCTATTTCCCCTTTCTTTAATTTTCAACGTTGCCCAGTGCATGCAGGGAGAAAATATCAATGAAAAAAGCCGGGATGGTGTGGAGATGAAATTGAGTGTCATTAGGAACCAAAAAGAGCAGAAATTTTCACCCTGTCCCACCCCAGCCTCTGCAGCAAGAGCTGAAACCTCTGTCAAAACCTGGATTTTAGGGAGGGAATCACAAAATCACCGAGCTGCCAACATCAATTAATAATCAAACATCATTCAGAAGCACAAAAGGATTTTGGTAGAGGTAGAGAAACCCTGAGAACCTCAGGTTCCCTCCAGCTTGTGAGCTGCTCTTCATTTTCACTTCAACTAAATATTATTATAAGGAATATAATAATATATATATATTCCATAAATCCTAAATCTTCTTTTGATTCACATTTCTACTCAGATTTGTCACCTCCTGTTCTGCTTTTTCCCCTCTACCAAAATATTTCTGCACAAAATCTTCGGGCTAAGGAAACCAAACTTTTATGGCTGTGGCACAGGGACCCGTTGGAAGCCAAATCCCACAGAAAATAACCAGATTTAGCTGCAAACTTTAAATTTGGCACACAGGCTCCACAAACGTGGCTCCACAGGCCAGGGTGGTTGAATTTTCACTGAATTCAGCTATGCCAGGGTAACTCAGTGCTTTCTGTGGCAGCAGCTCCCAGGAAATCAGCTGGAAATGAAACAAACCCAGCTCCAGAGTGCTCTGCATTGCTTTGAATGTTGACTTTGCCTTCTGGCCCCACTGCCCTGAGCCACAGCAGAAACCCCAGGGCAGCTGCTCCTGCCTCAGCCCTTCTGAAGGACGAGCCCTAAATTCTTTCAATTTAAATTTGCTGCCCAGGGAAAGCAGTGAATTGGAATGGCGCAAACTCCTGTTTTATAAACCCCCTCTTGTGCTGCAGAACCTTGAGCTGCAGGAAATCACCCCAAAGCATCACCCTCAACACAGGATGACCAAAAACCCAAAATTTCACCCAAAAACCCAAAATTTCACCCAGAACCCCAAAATTTCACCCAAAACCTCACCCAGGCGGGAGGAGGGAGCCTGGAAATCCCTGCAGCCACCCCAGTGCTGCCTGCACTGCCAGCCCAAGGTTTCCAGAGCTCTCATCCAGCCCAGGATGCTCAGCTTTCCCCCAAGGGAACTCAGGAGCAACAAGTTTCCCCAGGGAAGCGGATTTAGGATTTAGGATTCCCTAAATCCAGTTATTTAAGGTAAAGGCTTCAGGGCACAGGCAGGGCAGGAGAGAAAACCCCTCTGAGAGAGGGGCCAGCAGCTGCAGTGTTTAAATCTCATTTAAATTTATATTTTAGTTTATAAAAGCTGAACAGGAAAGTCAATGTGATGCAAGACAAAATAAAATTAAATTAAAAAAAAAAAAATCCATCAGCCTGCCTGCCAAAATGAGTTTTCAGCACAAAACCCAAACCTTTTGCCCGTCCACACACAAATTTCCAGCGCTCAGCTCCAAAAGCACTCCCAGGCCATCAAGGTGAGGCTTTCCCATTCAGATTCACAAACTAAGATGTCATTGTAAGTGGTTTAGAAGCCCAGCAAATTTTAATATCCATGCCAGCGTGTGTGACCAAAGGGATTACCCACAATGGCTCACCTGATTAGTTATACAAATGCCTGCCTTTTATTTTTGTTTTTTTGGTTTTTTTTCCTTTTTTTTTTTTTTTTTCTCCTTTTTTTTTTTTCTCCTTTTTTTTTCTTTTCCCCTTTTTTAATCCAAGAGCGTGCAGAATGCCAGGCGGGAGAATGGGCTGTGTGCTGGAATGTCTGAGGGCCGCAGCCTCGGGATTTCTATTCCGCGCCGGATTCATTGTTCTCCCTCCCAGCCCCTGCTGCCCTCCAAGCCACGCTGCAGCCATGACAGAAATAAATTAGCCCGAGGTACAGGTCACACCTTCAAGGGCAGGCAGAGCTCTGGGTAAAATCAATAGAGAAGATGGGAGTCTCTAACAGCTGAAGCAGAAAGAATGGCACATTGAGGGCTTTACACATCCCCACACAAAGGCACTTTGCACAAACGCCGCCCGGGGAGCACAAAGCTCGTTTCTTCAGCCACCTGAACCCCCAGAGCAGCTCAGAAAAGCCCCGTTTCTATGGGGAATTTGCATCTCGATGCACAAAGTTCCATTTCTTTGCACCTCTGCCCGGGCAAAGGGGATTGAGATGCTGAACTCTGGCCCAGGTTGTAACTCTAAAAAACTTTTTTTTTTTCTTTTTGCAGAGGGCAGGATCTGCACTGAGCTTCAGCTGAAATTTTGCAGCGCTCCCCAGCCCTCAAACAAAAATAAAAAAAAAAAAACCTTCCCTGAACTTTGGTGAACTCCACAAGGCACCAACACATGAAATATGTGTTGCATTCATTATTTTCATTTGAGATCCGAAAGCAATGGATAAAACACCCAAAGTCATTGAGAGGCTCAAACTCAGGCTTCAGAATTTCTGCATTTCAGCTCCTCTGGAACCAGGAGATAGAAGATTTATAAGGATTTGGATGTTTGGAAGATTGATGCAGGAGTCGAGTGGGTTTTGCTAATGTCCCTCTGGTGAGTTAAAGAATTAACTCTCACAACCTGTTCAGACACTTCCCACATCCCACGGGGTTCCCACCTGCCTTGCCAGGTTCCTAAAAGCTTTAAAGGCTGATTTCAGCTCCCACAACCTTTCTAAAAATAGGAGTTCAACTTGTGAGTCCCGCAGGAGTTTCTGCAATTGCTGCCCAGGAGGTTTCTCAGCAGACAGAGCTAAAAGCTTTTCTCCTCTCCTGTCCCCTCCTAGACTTCCCCAGAGACAACTTTGGCCCAAATGCAGCTGGATCTAAATCCAAATGAACCCTGATTTTCTGCAAGGCCAGCAGGAAAATGTCAAATAAATAACTTTCCCCTGACCTCCTTGTTTGTTTGCTTTTTCTTTAAAAAAAAACCCCGCACAACATCAACGCGAGTCTTGTGCTTTGATCTCGTGCTGGACTCACACTTCCACCAAAAGAAGTGGCAAAAGAAATTCTGTTTGTACTTACATTTGTGGAGCCTGTGTGGCCAAACAGATTTGCTTTCATTTCCACTGCTACCTGCAAAAATAAAGGAGGAATTCACCATTAACACCAGGAATTGGTTTTTGCTCATGTTTCAAACACCTCTCTGCCTTTTAGGAGAAATTGGGGTAAATTCAACAGCTTGAGGGAAAAGGTTTTATTTTGAACTTGTAAAGAGATTTTATTTTGAACTTTTCCAACTCCTCCATGGCTCATTCCCTGCAGCAATTTCCATGTGGGGGACAGGGAAGGTGGCACAGAGGAACATTCTGGGTGTTCCCAGGGGTGTTTCAGGGCAAACATCAGGCACAGGATTATATTTTATATTATATATTATATTATATTATATATTATATTATCCTGAATTATATCTTCACATAAAATGGGTTTGTACAAATGTGCCCTGCCCCTGCTGTTCCTTGGTTCTCCTCGAGGACAAGAGGGTGATGGTAATGCACATTTCAGCCTCAGACACCTCCAACACTGCCCGAGGCACCATTTGCAGTTTTCCCCTCACACTTCTGCTCTAGACATGAAAAAATACAGTTTTTAATGCCTCCTCCAAAGAGATTCCTCCAAAATAAATCATCCCTGCTTTTCCACCTCCCTGAGCTCTCCCAAATGGAGAATCCTGCTCTTGGGAGAACATCCCAACAACCACAGGGTCCTTTACCTGCAGATGTCACATTTAGGAACGTTCCTAAATCCCATTTAGGATACGGGAATGACCCATCAGAGACACCCCCATGTGGGGCTGTTCCCCTCATCCCTGCTGCCCCTCATTTCAGGGTGTTTCAGATGGATCTTGACATCCTGATCCTCAAAATGCTCTGAGAAGTCCCCATCTTCAATAAAATACAAAATAAAATAAAATAAAACAAAATAAAACAAAATAAAATTTAAAAAATGATGTGTGAGCACTGGGAGAGGTGCCTGAAGTGCTCCACAATTCCAAGAGCAGCCCCACAGCTAAAGGAGATGGGATCCAACCCGTTCCTCTCCTCCAAATCCTCCAAATTTCACCCCTGCCTCTTGATTGTGGCTGGATTCAGATGGAGACATCTCCATTCCAAAGAGAAAAGCCATCCATGGAACTTTGGAGGGACACGTTAAGGGTTTTTTTCCCTATTTAAATAGTTTAAAAAAACCAAGATTCGGCACAAAAATGAGGACAGAAAATGAGGTTAAGCCCATTTGCAATGGTTTGCTCCACTCTGGAGGTAAATGAAAGCTTGGAAATGGTAAATGAAACCTTAGAAAGGCCTGAGCCTTTCCAGGAACTGTGGAATTCCCCTCCCTTGGTTTAGAAAGAAAAAAGGATTTAAACGAAACCCACAAACAGGAGCAGACTTGCCTTGGGAATACCTGGGGAGGTGGAGGAACAAATAGATCTAAATTTAAGGGTGAAAACAAAGGAGGACAGGAGAATAAATGGATTCTAGGCCAAAACCTGGCTGATCCTCATTTAATGGATCTGAGTATTTCACGTCACAGGTGAAAGTCTTGGCTCCGTGGGCCAAGAGTTGTTTCGCACTTGCAACACTTGCAACACCTACAAATTGCAAAATCTCAACCCTGAGGAGAGAAACTAAACAATCACCAAATATTTCCTGTCATGAATTGTAATTTTACACATGAAGTGGGTTTGTACAAAGCTGGATTTGTGTAATTTGGGTACCTGCAAAGGAACAATGGAGACCTGAGCATCCCACAGGTGAAAGTCTGGCCTCTGTGGACCAAGAATTTTTTTCTACTTCCAACTTTTGCAAACCTACAAATTGCAAAATTTCAACCCTGGGGAGGGAAATTCAATGAATAAAAAATATTTCCTGTCTTGAATTATAACCTTGCATGTGAAGTGGGTTTGAAAAAAGCTGGATTTGTGCAATTTGGGTACCTGCAAAGGAACAATGGGGACCTGAGTATCCCACAGGTGAAAGTCTGGCCTCTGTGGACCATGAATTTTTTTTCTACTTCCAACTTTTGCAAACTTATAAACTGAAAAATCTCATCCCTAAGGAGGGAAATTAAATAATCACAAAACATTTCCTGTCCTGAATTATATTTTCACATAAAACGGGTTTGTACAAAGCTGGATCTGTGCGATCTGGCTACCTGCGAAGGAACAAAGGCGGAGGCCACGTTGTTTGTGCCTGGGTGAGGACAATGGATCTGGCATCAATCTCAGGCACCAAACCCTGTGTTCAGCACTCAGACGAGGATGTGCAGCTTTGCAGCCTGGCTTTATTCACCTCTCAAAGCGCAAGGCAATTTTTTTTTTTTTTTTCCTCTCCCATAAATATGCAAAGTGCCTCACAAAGGACCCTCCCCATTCCCCAGGAAATGGAGGGCTGGAATGTCCAGGGGCAGAGAGAGCCCCGTGGCCACCCCGCGTCCATCTGCAGCACCACCATCCCCAGCAGGCCCCCAAATCAAAAGGCAGAGAAGGTTTCCCTCATCAAAAACTCCCCTGGATCTCAGGGGGTGCACGCAGGGGAAGATCAGAGAGCTCCAGCCTTGGGTTTTTGCAGATTCCTTCTGCCTGGCCTGGCTGCAGGTAATCCCCAGTGGGAATGCCCCAGGAGATCCAGCAAAACCCAATCCTCCTCTCCCCCTCTGCACAGAGGGGGGTTTTTTTTGCAAAATTCTTGGAGTTTGCAAAGATATTTTCCACTCCCAGTGCTCCAGCTAGGAGTTATTCATCATACCTGCAATCCCTTTTTTCCCTACTGAGATCCTCTGCATGGGATAACTCCCAGTTTAGAACAACCAAATAATAAATATACAGCTTTTAAACACAAGGATTTCACCTTTGCACGTGTTTAAGTCATTTCTTCAGTTTCTAAAACAAATATCCAAGTCTGTGCCCACCCCTCAAACACACAAAATTAAATCCCAACTTCTGATAAACCACATAACTATTACCAAGTACATCCCAGGACAAAATTTAACACCAGGAGCTGCCAAATGTTTCTGACCCACTTCAAACAATCATTAACTACAGGCAGTTTCTAATTATTTAAATCCATTTCACTTCTTATTCAGTGGTCATTTTGTTTCTTGGCCATTTGGCCTATGTTCAGAAAAATCTCCATTAGGCAGCACAAAGTCTCACAAAAAGAAGGAAAATTCTCTTTTCCCACTCTAAGGTTGGGAATATTTTGGGAGACAGGAGTTTTAAATATGCTTTTAAAAGCAAAAAGTAGAGAACACTTAAAAATTGAAAAACTTAAAAATTCAGGCGCCGAGTAAAACTCAGTTATCAACTAAAATTGCTTTCTCTCACCTCTCTGCTAAAAGTTTTGCAATTCCTTTTCCAGAAAGAGCTGGAAAATGTATTAAAAGGCAAAAGCCATCGATGCTGGGACTGGGAGCAATCACATGAACAAGCCACAAGATTTGCTTGATAACACAGAGTTTATTATTCAAGAACAAGTCTCATTTTCAGCTCTAAGGCAGAGGGCGGGGAGAGAAAGGGGGGAACAGCTTTTAAAGCACACGCTGGAAGCCCAGGCTTGCACTGAGAGGAAAAAGAAGAAAAAGAAGAAAAAGTGAAGAAAATAAAAATCTCTCTGAGCTGAACTTTTGCAAGTCAGCTTTGCAAAAGTTAAGCTCAGCTCCCAGCAAATTCGGGCTGTTTTCACTTAAACCAAGTTTACCTTCAGCAGAGAGAATGAGCAAGCAGAAAAACTGCTGAACAACTGCTGAACATTTAATTTCTTTTTTTCTTTTTTTTCCCCCTAAAAAGTTCAGCTGTGCTGGAGATGGGAAGGGATAGAGGAGAGCAGAAAGAGGGGAGTTCAAAAGTCACCAAAAGCTGCTCGCAAAGTTCCTCTGCGCCCCCTCGTACTGACCTAAGCAGTCTTCGTTTCACAGGTAGCAAAGTTTTGTCTCCTTCTCCAGGGCGAGATTCCCACTCGCAGGAAAGCATCAAAAGAACATTGTTTGCGCTCCTCTGAGGAGGAGGGAAGGGAGAATTAAAAGAAAGCAGCCCAGGCAGGTAGGGTTTCTTCCTGAAAAGTAAATCCGGCGTTCTGGACCGAGTTCAAACCTCGGGCTTGACAGGCAGGGCAGCGAAGCTTTTTTGCACTGAGCATGCTTGGTCCTGCACTGCCTGCACACTTAATGAACATTACTTCCTTCCCAGTGGTTGCTCCTAGCAGAAATCCACACCCCCTCTCCGAGAAGTGAGGAATGCAGCTGAAACCAAAGTCCAGAAAACATGCCCGGCACCCAGACAAGGCCCCACGGATCAATAAACTCAGGTTGTGACCCGCGGGTCAGTTTGTCAAACAGGACATCAGGGTGAGTTTTTTCTACACTTGGTGGAGTTTGCTTTATGCCTCGGCTAATGCTGCTGGCTCCCCAGAGAAAATAAAAAACTCTGCTGCCTTTTGGAGAATGATTAAATGCTCCAATAACAGATGGGAATTCTCTCCTTCAAATCTTGTCTTTCCAAACCTGCTGGAAAGTGAGGAAAGAAGTTGTGTTGTTTTATTTTTTCCAGACTAAACTCAGTTCTTGGACTCCTGAACAAAAGCTGTTTGAATTTGTCGTGGGGAAGGAGTATCTGGTGACTGAAAAAAAAAAAAAAAAGCTCCTTTTATTTAGTTAGGGTCTAATCCTGTTCCGTTTGCAATCACATGGAGTTTTGTCATTACCTCCAGTGGGAATAGAGCCGGGGTTTTAGATTACAAATGCTTGCAGGCAAGAGCTGTGTCTACTCCAGTGACCTGCACAGGCCAGACTGGTTTTGGCACTTCAATTTGCAATTTACACCATTGCTGTGCCTGAGCCCTGCACAGCAGCAAACCCTCCCCTTCCCCAAATTCACAGGGAACTGCTGGAGAGAAGCAATTTTGCAAAATTGCATGGGTTGTTTTTAAAGCTTTTCATTGTGTTTCCAGGGGTTTTTCCACTTTGCTCTCATGTCTCAATCCTCCTCCACAAGAGGAGTAGAAATTTTTGTCCTGGAGTCTCTGCTGGTTCTGTCGCAGCCTCCAGGAAAAAGCCAAGTGCAAGAATTAAAATGAAATAACACAGGCCATAATGTTGTCAGGGTGAGGAGCACTAATCCCAGTCACAACTGCAAGGGACATTACACTCTGAGGCCCCTAAATTTAAAATAAGTTAAAACTCATCATGACCTCGGTGCCTGAGCAAAGCCAGGCTCCACAGGGCTGCAGGTCCTGATGGGAGCAGGACAAACCACGGCAGAAATTCCATTTCTGGAGCCCAAATGGGCCAGACCTCGAGAACACAGACCCAATTTAGGCTGCAGATTGTGACAGTGCACAGTGAGAATGTATTCACACAAATCCAGTTCAGAACCACGCTGCTCCTAAGGGCAGCCAAGTGAGGTCATTTCTTTAAAAAATTGTTTCCTTGCCCACACATCTCTGGTTTCTCTTGTTTCCTTCGGGATCATAGGAGAAAAAGTCCAAATCCTACATGACAAAACCAAGCTGGGCTGCATTTCCAGTGCACGCAGAGCTTGAAGAGGTTTTGGAAACCCCCAGAGAAAGTTTTTGGCTGGTTTGGAGGAGCAGCCATGGCAGGCTAATTAAACCCAAATGCAGTCACCAAAAAGCTTTTTTCTCTTTGCTGTTTCCACTTCACATCCCAAAGATTTCCTGTGCTCAGGAAAGTCCCTGGTTCCCCTCAGATGCATCAAGTCCCTAACAGGAGACTTTCCTAACAGGCAGCTAAATTGGGATTTTATCTCCTCTGGACCATCTCAGAAGTTTTTTTGGGATGTGCCAAGGACTAAAATCAGGCGTTTATGGCTGTCCATGGAGAGCAGGGGGCAGGGGCTGAAAGGATTTACCCAGAGCTCTGAACTGATAACACAGAGTGGGGATTTTAGATTTCACGTCCCTCAGCTGTTCAGAGACTCCTAAAATGGTTTGGGTTGGGAGGGACCCCAAAGTCCATCCCATGGGCAGGGAATCCATCCCATGGCAGAGACATCGCGCCATCCCAGGGCGTTCCAGGAGTCCTTCCAGCCTGGCCTTGGGCACTGCCAGGATCCAGGGGCAGCCCCAGCTGCTCTGGGCACCTGTGCCAGGGCCTGCCCACCCTCTGGGTAAGGCATTCACCCTCCCATCACAGGGGTTTATTGTCATTCTGTTCCTTTCTAGCTTGCTCATACATCCTCTGTATTCTTTAGTGTAGTTTAGTATAGCAGATATGATATGATATGATATGATATGATATGATATGATATGATATGATATGATATGACATGATATGATATGATATAATGTGGTATAATGTGATATGACATTAATATAATATAATATAATATAATATAATATAATATAATATAATATAATATAATATAATATAATATAATATAATATAATATAATATAATATAATATAATATAATATAATATAATATAATATGATATGATATGATATGATATGATATTATATTATATTATATTATATTATATTATATTATATTATATTATATTATATTATATTATATTATATTATATTATATTATATTATATTATATTATATTATATTATATTATATTATATTATATTATATTATATTATATGTTTTATGACATGTTTTATTTTTTCTCCTGAGAAGCCTCAGAAATTAAATGCAAACAATAACTGTCTGCTGGCTGTGCAATGTGGTCTGGAGATGTTTCACCAACAGGTGCATCTTTGATTGGTCTCATGTGGTTGTTTTCACTTGGTGACCAATCCTGGTCCAGCTGTGTCGAGGCTCTGAGCAGTCACAGGTTTTGTTATCATTCTATTTCTTTCTAGCTTTCTGATCTATCCTTTCTCTCTATTCTTTGGTATAGTTTATTATTTAATTAACTTCTCTATATTAAATATGTAGATATAAATAAATAAATAAATATATATATATATATAAAAACTATATATTAAAATAGATATAAATCTCATGTGGATTGCTTTGACTTTATGACCAATCACAGATCCAGCTGTGTTGAGACTCTGAGCAGTCACAGTTTTTTATTATCATTCTGTTCCTTTCTAACTTTCTGATGTCTCCTTTCTCTCTATTCCTTAGTATAGTTTTAGTATAGCATATACAATGTGATATGATATATTATACGATACAATATAATACAATGTAATATAGTACAATGGAATACAATGTAAATATACTATAAAGCAATGGAATACAATGGAATACAATGGAATACAATGGAATACAATGTAACTATACTATAATACAATGTAATACAATGTATTACAATGGAATACAATGGAATACAAGGTAAATATACTATA
This sequence comes from Melospiza georgiana, assembly GCF_028018845.1. Classification (NCBI taxonomy): domain Eukaryota; kingdom Metazoa; phylum Chordata; class Aves; order Passeriformes; family Passerellidae; genus Melospiza; species Melospiza georgiana. The sequence continues at coordinate 3,787,959 of NC_080456.1, read as the reverse complement.
ATAAAATGTAATACAATGGAATACAAGGTAAATATACTATAATACAATGGAATACAATGTAAATATAATATAATGGAATGGAATGGAATAGAATAGAATAGAATAGAATAGAATAGAATAGAATAGAATAGAATAGAATAGAATAGAATAGAATAGAATAATATGATACTATATAATATATAATGATGCTATATAATATAATATTATACAATATAATAAAATACAATACAATACAATATAATATAATACAATATGATATAATATAACATAACATGACTAATATAATATAATATAATATAATATAATATAATAAATATAATATCAGCCTTCTGAAACGTGGAGCCATGATTCTCCTCTCTTCCCTTGCAAATCCCACCGCAGGGTGAGGACAGAGCCCAGCAAGGCACGGGCACCATCCATTAGGAACATCCATTATTCCTTCGGCTCTGCCACTTTTATCCGGAGCCAGCAGCTCCAGCTGGGACAGCTTTGCCTCCTCTTCTCCCCCTCAGGAGGCACAAACCGCGTTCCTGCTCTCCTTCCTGACACCAGTGGAGCCTGGATCGGTTCCCACTGTGCTGCGAGAGCTTGAACCGTGGCCATGCTATTTCCAGCATCTCCCTTGCCCGGGGGCGTTGGAGGCGCATCCCGATTTTTCCAGCATATGCAAACAGCGGGCACTGCTGCCTGTGCCAGCCCTGCCAGCCCTGCCCTACCTGCCCGTGCCGCCTTGTGCCCGCTGGAAGCGCTATAGAGAGAACAGACTGCATTTCCCCAGGAGCTGTGTCTGTGTCCCCATTGTTTCAGCATCCATCCTCCGGTTCTGGGTGGGAAAGGACAAATTGAAGCAAGGCTCTCCAGGGTTTGTGCTCCTCTGAACTGTCATGTTCGCTTTTGGCTGCTGAAGAGCTTTTCAAAAAGGCTTCCAGTGAGTCAGAAACCTCAAATCTCTTGCTTTCCAGCAGGAGCTGGGCTCCTGCTGGAGCTGCAAAAAGCATGTGACTGTCTGGAGAGCCATCCTGGCTTTTCCATGGGCATTTCACAGCCCTGGCACAGGCTCTGGGTGTTTGGGGCTGGGATATAACTGGGGTGACTTCTGGAGCCTGTTGGGGTGGGTGGAGCTGCTCCAGAAAGGCTCATTCCAGCCTTGCACTGAGAGCAAAATAACCCAGGAGAACTCATTGCTACGGACCGGGCAAAAAACTGTCTAATTCTAAAATTCTATTCTATTCTATTCCATTCCATTCCATTCCATTGTATTATAGTATATTTACATTGTATTCCATTGCTATGGACAGGGCAAAAAACTCAGAGTTTAGGTCATGTCAGAGAACGTTCAAAACCGGAGAACTTAGCCCAAGTTTAGATAATGTCAGAGAACTTTCAAAACCAGAGAACTCGCCCAAGTTTAGATAATGGTGTGTCCCCAATGTCCCCAAGAGAGAAACCTCCAGGAGATCAGATAAGGGAGCCAAGGATGCCAAGGAGGGACCTCCAGAGCTGGTACCAGAGGCAAAGTCTGACTCAAAGGGACTTTGGGGCTGTTTCTGTTGGGAATTCAAAAGGAAATTAAGATTGCAAATGCTGCTAAAGAGTTCCAACCCCTAGCAGGCAGAAGCAGAGGGAAGAAACCGAGTGGAAGTGTGTGATGTGCACAAAAATGTACAAAAATGGAGTGGAAGTGTGTGATGTGCACAAAACTGTACAAAAAATGGAGTGCAAGTGTGTGATGTGCACAAAAATATATAAAAAATGGAGTGGAAGTGTGTGATGTGCACAAAAATATACAAAAACGGAGTGGAAGTGTGTGATGTGTACAAAAATGGAGTGGAAGTGTGTGATGTGTACAAAAATGTGCCAAACTATTGGTCTCTTCCAACTTTGGGACCTATTAAATAAAGAATAATTTACTGCATTAATTTGATTTAACACTAAATAAGAGTGGCTGGCAGGCAACCCCGACATGTTTAATGTTAAATTACAAGAAAATTGAACTTTGAGGATGGTGCAAGGGCAGGGCAGGAAGCACAGCAGCTCCCAAGGCTGTCCCAGCATCCCCCTGATGTTCCACACAACTTTGGGCCCTGATTAAAAGTGATCAAAAGTTGCTGTGATAAAGCTGAGCCAGCAAAAAATGCAGCAAAAATGCAGCCACAGAATTTCAGGGGGCTCAACTCAGTCTAACAAATTAAATTAATGATGATTTTTTTTTTTTTAGTGTCTTGTTGTAGGGTAATAAATGACAGCAGGCATTACCTGTGACAACCTCTGGTTTTGTATTAAAAATAAAGTTGATGGAAGGAGGAGGAAAAGACAGACTGCACAAGCAGCAGCGTTGAGCTCAGGGAATTTAATTTCTCTCCTCTCTCAGGAGAGAGCTGTCTCAAGGCTAAATGTTTTGTGTGCACAGGTACCTGTGATAAATACTCGTGGAGAGATGTTGAAGTGCAATTCTTCTGCAGGAGCTGAGCTGCATCACTTGTGCTGCATTCCAAACCTGAAAACAGCTCAGCTTCAATCAGACATGATACTTTCAATGAGAAGGGAAGAGAAAAAAGGGAGAAAAAAAAAAAAAGGGGGAGGGAAATCAAGATTTGTTTGGAATTTCATCAAATACACACCCCCTGCCTTTTCAAGGCACTGCCTGCTCACTGATTTATTCCAAGGACTCTCCTTTCTTCTCGATATCTCCCTTTTCCTTTCTTTGCCTGTTGGGAGCTTGGCTGATCCCCTTTAAGGAGTTTGCAGGGTCAGAGTGGGTGTCAGGGGATGTTTGTCCTATGGCCCATGAATTTAAAAGTTCCTTGTCCTGCAAATGCTGCTGTCCCTGTGGCTGCATCACCCCTTTCACTGTACGCCACACTCAATACTGTTTAATTTCTTTAATTATTTTTTTATTATATTTATGTATATTATATAACATTATATGTAATAATATATTTATTATATTATTAATTTTATTATAACTTTTAACTTTTAAATTTTTTTATAAGCACCACATTGTGCACCACACGCAACACTTTTCAATTTTTAAATTATTAATTTTATTATATGTATATATAATATGATATGATATTATATAGCACATAATATATTATATATTATATATTATATATTATATATTATATATTATATATTATATATTATATATTATATATTATATATTATATATTATATATCATATATTATATATCATATATTATATATCATATATTATATATTACATACTATATATTATATACTATATATAATATAGTATATATTATATATTATATATTACAAATTATATAGCACATAATATATATTTTATATTATATATTATATAATATAGATTGTATATTGCATATTATATATTATATATTATACATTATGTATTATATATTATATATTATATATTATATATTATATATTATATATTATATATTATATATTATATATTATATATTATATCTATTATATGTTATATAGAATATAACATATAGTATATAGTATATAGTATATAGTGTATAGTATGCAGTATATAGTATATAGTATATAATAATAATTATATATTATATGCTATATATAATATATAAAATTAAATAATATTATATAAATAATATCTATAATAATACATAGTATATAATATATAATATACATTAATAATATATATCATATTAATAATATGTAATATAATATAATATAATATAATATAATATAATATAATATAATATAATATAATATAATATAATATAATATAATATAATATAATATAATATAATATAATATAATACAATACAATATAATATTCCAGGCCTGCAAATATTCAATATTCCACAAACCTGGAAGCAGCTGATGAGATTAAACACCCCAAAGATGGTTACTCCCATACCATAATAATATTGACTAATAATATTATAATATCAACTCAGCCATATTTTTATTTCTTTATGCCTGATGTTAATTTAGTGACAATTAACACTCCAAGATTTGAACCTCACAGGGCAGAGGAATGGGAAGCGCTGGAGAAATGACTCAGGGTTGTTTCAAAGCTGCTGGAGCAATGCTAAACCCCAGTGAAATCTCTTTTCCTTCATCAAAAGTTGGCATTTCCCTGGAATTTTAGGGGAACTCCAAGAACTTTGCTCAGCTGTGATGACTGAAGGGTGGAAATTGCAGAGCGAGCTGCAGGTTCATCCCAAATAAAGGAAATCCAAGCATGAGTTTCACAGGGGAAATTGGGGGTTGTTTAGGGAGTTTTGGGGACTGCCCAGGGAGTTTGGGGGATTTTCCAGCACCAACATATCCTGGAAAATCAGAATATTTTGGATAACACCTCTGTGCCACCTCAGGCTGAGCCCTGGAGCTGAACCAGCAGAGTTTTCATCTGCATCCCTGCTCCTCCATCGCACATTCCCACCTCTCTGCCCTCACCCCAAACTCTGGAATTGGGTGAGAAAAATCCAAATCGAGTCGAAAATTGATGTTTGGGAAGGAAATGGGGTCAGGTCCATCCCTGCTCCCCTACCACACATTCCCTCTGCCCTCACCCTAAATGCTGGAACTGGGAGAGAATAAAACTAAATTGACTCAGAAATGGGTGTTTGGGAAGGGAATGGGGTCAGGTCCATCCCTGCTCCTCCATCGCACATTCCCACCTCTCTTCCCTCACCCCAAACTCTGGAGTTGGTAGAGAAAACCCCAAATTGACTCAGAAATGGGTGTTTGGGAAGGGAATTGCGTCTGCCTGAGTTAGAGCAGGTGACAGAACTCATGAGCTCAGCTGGGGAGGAGAAACCAGGATGGTGACCCCACAAAACCCTGGGATTTGGATTAGTGCCTGGATATTTTGGGATATTTTGGGCTGTTTTTGCACCCAGTTTTTCACAGGGTGGGGATCTGAGCGTGCCTCACAGGGAGGGCAAAGCCAAGCCCAGAGCTCAGCACGGCACCAAAAATCCCCTCTGGGACACGGGGACGTGGCACAGGGACACTGGGGTGGCACCGGAGCCAGCCAAGGTGGCAGAAAATCAGAATTAATGAGCTGCCCTGCTCCAAAGCTGCTCCCACACGCAGCCATTCACGCTCTGCACCCTTTGGTAACCCCATTATCCAGGTCTGCCCATTGTCTGCGGCTGCAGTGGGACAATGAGGGCCAGGCTGCACTCTGGTACCTTCCTCCACATCCCCGTGCCCACCCCTTCGCCTTTCTCTCCGCAGAAACAAAGCTCAAAAAAAATGAAATATTAAATTTTTTAAAAACCGCGCTTTGGGTTCTGCCCCTGAGCTCTGCCTGGGCTGAAGGATCTGCCAGAAAAAAAAAAAAGAAAAAAAAAGCTAAATACAAATATTAAATCTTAAGCTCTCATTTCCCACTTAATTAATTAATATTTCTACAAACACACGTACACCTCTCTCCCCAAACTGCTGTGTAAGTCAGCACATTTTTTATTAATTTTCTTCTCACCGCAGCTCATTCCCCTAAACCCCCCCAACCCTCGCTGCAAACTTTTATAATAAAGCCCCCAAAAAAGTTCACATCACGTCTGGCCATTGTTTCTCGCAAAGAGGAATTCTCCTCCCCGCCTCCTCCTTTCTCTGCATCTCCGAGGCACCACATGGCACAATGAGAGCCCTTTCATGTCCGAGACTCCCAGTGGTTGCTGTGGAAACTCCCCCAGCCTCAGCGAGTATCCAAATAAATAGCGAAAATTAAAAATCCCCCAGCCCCAGCGGGGCCGGCTGCAATCTTATCTCTGCTCCAAGGGACATTAAGAAGCCAAATAATAACCTTTTGCCCAGATTAGTCACCTAAAAGTGGCGATTATTGGAGACAGAAGGACGTTTGTGCTGTTCCAACAAGAATTTGGAGCACAAAGAAGGGGAAGACGCAATGCAGAGCGCCAGTAGGCAGTGGCATCAAAATGCTGCTCTGGAGTTTTTAACCACTTGCAGACAGATTTTGTTCCCTTCTCCTTTTGCTCCTCGACAGCTTCGGGCTCGACACTCCCAGGGAAGATTTTTTTTTTTTTTTTTTGAAGGATTTTTTTTTTTTTTTAATCTCACAGGCAACGAACAGCACAAAAGTGTCGTTCAATTGGTAGCTCCTCGCAGGAAATGCTGCTGCGAAGAGAAAAACCGTGTTTGCCCTTTGTAAAACTAAATAAATAAATAAATAAATAAATAAAATTAAGAAATTTTTTTCCTTATTTTTTCTAAATTTTTAAATTTTTTTCTAATTTTTTAATTTTTTTAATTAAAAAAAAATTTTCTTTTTTAAAAAGAATTTTTTAAATTTTTTTCTTATTTTAAAAAGGATTTTTTTATTTTTTCTTCTTTTAAAAAGAATTTTTTAATGATTTTTCCTTCTTTTAAATATAATTTTTTTAAATTTTTTTCTTCTTTTAAAAAGAAGAATTTCTCTTATTTTTTCCTTCTCTTAAGAAGAACTTTTAAATATTTTTCTTCTCTTAGAAATAATTTTTTAAAATTTTTTATTTCCTTCCTCTAAAAAGAATTTTTTTAATTTTTTTTTCCTTCTTTTAAAAAGAATTTTTAAATTTTTTCCCCCTTCTTTTAAGAATAATTTTTAATTATTTTTCTTTTAAAAAAAATTTAAATTTTTTTTTCTACTTTAAAAAATAAGATTTTTTTTTTTTAATTTTATTTTCTTCTTTTTTTTTCTTCTTCTTCTTCTTCTTCCTTCTCTCCCCTCCCTCTACGTGCCGAGACAAGCCACCGCTTGAGGCCCCCGAGTCTCTGCTATTATCAGTTAAGTCACGTCTAGTGCCAGGCAAAAAGGTCATTTCAGGTCACTCCCGAGATGAAAGGCAGGGGTAATGTATGTGAGAATGCCTGAACTGGCAAGCGAGGAGAAAAAAGGGCCAGGGGGGTGATGGAGAAAAAAGGGAGGAAGGAAAAAGGACGCGAGACGAGGAAGAGAAGGATGGAAAGAGGGAGGGAGAAGATGGGAGGATGAAGGCAGGCTGAAAAGGAATGTTCAAATAAAAGAGCCCGGACCGCAGCACCTCTGCTGGCACGCTGTGAACTTGATTCCTCATCAAATAAAAAGGCTGCCGCGTTTTCCGGGGTCATCTTTTTAATTCATTCCTTCAATTAAGGGGTTTCTGGTTGGTTTTGCTTTATTTTTTTTAACCTTAACTGCTGAGAAAGGCAAATGCTTAAGGGAGACAGGACCATCCATTGTCTGGGGTGTCTGCTTCAGCTTCCTTTGTCTGGGAATTAGAACAGAGAGAGGTAGAGGCTGCTCGCTTGCCTTTTTTTATTTATTTATTTTTTTTTCTTTAATGCACCACCACCAAAAAAAAAAAAAAAAAAAATCAATTTTGCATTTAGCGGCGAAAAATAAAATACCACGGCAGCCCAGCCTTTCTCCATTCGCCTTTTCTCACTTCTCCCCCTTCCCCCGCCCGGCTCAGCCCAGCCCAGCTCAGCCCCCTTTCCCAGAAGGTGGAAATGGGATGAAATGTTCAGCCGAGCCCATCACTCATCCCAAGGCTCCTCGCAGCCTCCTCCCCCTGCTCCCACTCCCGGCTGGCCTCGTCCAACAAATCATTTCTGCAGGACGAGCTCTGCCCTGGACCGGCACAGCCCGGGCGCGGTTTTGTTGGTGGTGCTGCTTTATTTGTAAAAACATCCCCGTTTTGGGATGCCCTCCTCCTCCTCCTCCTCCTCCTCCTCCTCCTCCTCCTCCTCCTCCTCCGTGCTCAGGCTGACCACGCTGCCTCTGCCCGGAGCCTCCGCGGAGTGTTGGCAATGACATCACATGAAATTCTCCTTTTATCAGGGTTCCCCTCTGAGCACAGCAGCCTCACCCAGCCCCATAAAACACAGCTTCTTTGTGCTTTATCCCCCAGAATCTTTATTTATTTTATTTAATTTTATTTTTTTTTTTATCCCGGATGGTGCTGCTGTTTCTCCCTCCCCATCCCACCGTACCCATATGGATTTATTTTTCCTTCCTCAAATCCCCAATATGCTCCTTTGCCCTTTTCCTTCCCAAAATCCACACTGTGCTCCTTTTGCTCTTTTCCTTCCCCAAAAATCCACACTCTGCTCCTTTTACCCTTTTCCTTCCCAAAATCCACAGTGCCCTCCTTTTGCCCTTTTCTTTCCCAAAATCCACACTGTGCTTATTCCTTTTGCCCTTTTCCTTCCCTAAATCCACACCATGCTCTTTTTGCCCTTCCCCAAAATCCCCACTGTTCTCCTTTCACCCTTTTCCCTCCCCAAAAATCCACACTGTTCTCCTTTCACCCTTCTCCTTCCCCAAAAATTCACACTCTGCTCCTTTTCTCCATTTCCTTCCCAAAAATCCACACTGTGCTCCTTTTACCCTTCCCCAAAAATCCACACTCTGCTCCTTTTATGGATTTAGGGCTTCCTAAGGTTTGGGAGAAGGCAAAATTTCCTGGGGATGTCTAACAGGTTAACAAGGACATCCCCAGGTAATTTTGGGTGTTTAGGGGGCTGGGGACAAGAGGGTGGGTGGTAAACGACCTCCAAAATTTGGGGGGCTGCTGAGGGCCTGGGTGGGCACAGAATCACAGAAGAACTGAGGCTCAAGGGACCTCTGGAGATGACCACCCCACACTGTCCTTTTAACCGCACAAAATGTTTAAAACCCCCATGCTAGAATAGCTCTGGACACTCAGAACCCCCAGGCGAAGCCTCTGGTAATGGTGGAATCCCACCCCAGGCCCATCTGGAGGGGTTTTCCTGGTTATTGCTCTGGCAGAGCCTGGAACCAACAATTAAAATTCATTTCAAGCTTTTGCAGAATCCTCAGAGAGCCCCAGCAACTCCGTGGCTGGAGCTGTGCACCACCAAGGTTTCAGTCCCATACCTAATTAACCAGGCTGAATTAAGTTCCCTCTCTCCTGCTGATGGTTCTCCATTGCCAATAAATTACCCTGCGCGTTTTTATTTTTTCCTCCAGTCATGCTAAGTTTGCAGCAGCCCCACTCCTGTCCCCCATTTGTCACTTTTATGGCAGAGACTCAGAGTTGCAGGCACTCCATCAATCCTGCCCGGCTCTTGTGGCTCTCTGCATCTTGCTGCAGCTCTGGAGAAGATTCCTCCAGGGTTCAGGATCTCCACTAGGAAATTTTGGCACCCTCGCTTGTCCATTTATTTCCTGATGCTGCAAAGTTGTTGCTGAGTTCGCCTCCTCAGAGCTCGCTGCCAAACAAAAACCACTCCTGAAATATGGGGATGAAACAAACTCAAAAGTGGCACAGGAGTCACCCCAAACCCTGGGATTTTTTTCACCTCCCCATCCTGACATTTCTCCGAAGGGTTAAAGCCGTGGAGATGAGGAAGCTGCAGGTGTGAGAGCACTAACTGGGTGGCTGAGCAGTAATGAAGGCAAGCTCGGTGCAAAGGGGGGTTTGCAGCACTCTGAAAAACCCCAAACACAGAATTCTGTGCAGGGAAATAAAAACCACAGTGAGTTTGGCACCCAAGGTGTGTGATTCCACCCCAGTGGGGCTGGTCCCACACAGCCATGCTCGGTCTGGCCCACCTGGGGACAGCAAAGCCCCATCAGCTCCTGCTGACCAAACTCACTTTGGGCTGCAAGCCCACCCCAAGCTCGAGCTGAGAAACAGCCTGAATATCTGAGCTATGATGAACACTTTAATATTTAAGTAAAAATTCAGATTTTTAGCCAGAAGCCAGGAGAAAAAGATGTTTGGCTCGCATAGGAAATATTATTCATTATTAGAGGAAAAAATTCCAGTACTGGAAGGTAAAAATATCCCCAGCTATGGTTCAGTCCAAGCCCTGGCTGTATTAAGGTTGAGAACCACAACAAAAGCAACGTAACTCAGAATAAATAATGACCCCAGCAGCTTTTGGAGCTCCCAAAAATCCATGGAAGAGGCAGGGAACACCTCCAGGGGTGGGGCAGCCCCAGTTTCTCTGGGAAACCAGTGCCTGGGCCTCACCACCATCACAATAAAGATTATTTTTCCCAATATCCAACCTAAACCTACTGACTCCCGTCACTCCTCATGAGAGACACCAAACCCTGAGAGGGGCTCTCACTATGGAATTATCGGGTTTTTATCCCTCAGATGGGTATCAAGGAGCACCCCAGACCTCACCCAGGACTTGTCTATCACAGCTAGCCAGGGATGCACTGCAGAGACTCCTGAAGCAGGGACAGCAAAGAAATGCCCACAAAATTAGAAATGTAAATGCATTTATTTCTGATATCAGGTTCAGATTCCATCCCCACACCCCACTTCCTGAAAATCAGCGTGGATAAGGCTCTGCCATCAGATTTCCAAGACAGCTTCCTGCAGCAGCACTGGAGGCACATGCCACCAGCACCTGAATATTACTTTGTTGTCAGGGACCAGCCATATGTTTCCTATTTGAAAAAATTACTTTCTATCACAGGAAGCCACTTTTTTTTTCCTAGCAACAATAGCAGAGGTTCTTGTAACCATTTCACCCACGGAGGGGGGGAAAGAAATAATGCCAGAGCACCCCAGTGGAACGGCTTTCTCCCAGTCCCAAGTGGAACCTGGCTTTTGAGGCTTCATATTCAACAAATCTTGGGTTGTGATTAATTTATTCAGTGGAATGGTGCTGCTGCAACAGCAGCCAGGGGAAATTAAAAGACTTCAGGATATGAACAACATGTTGGAATAGTGTCAGCTTCCTCCGTCACCGAGCCGGGAACCAAAGCTCAGCTTTATATAGGGGCAGAAAAGACGGGATCTGACAGAACGTTTGGCGCTCTGACAAGGAGACACCTCTCCACCATGAAAACTGAGACCCAGCCACTCAACACAGAATTTCCAAAATCACATTACAGGCAGCTCCTGATGCTACACACAACCACAACATGGAGTGTCTGCAATGGGAGGCAGATGGGAGCCTGCCAAAACCATATTACGGTTTTTTTTTCATTTCAGAAGGAAACTTTCTTTCAAACAATATTATTCGCCCTGACAGTGATTTTCCTCCTGGAAAACATCCTGAGCACATTTCCATGTGAAGGGGAACTGCATCACCCCCGAGCCTGGGACGGGAGAGGGACCAAGGAGGGATCAAACAGCACTGCAGGCACAAGGCACCAGGATGTCTTATTGCTGGAACCTAAACCATTTGGGTTTTCAACTACAATATTTAGTATTTGATTTCTAGCAGGAATAAGAAAAAAAAAAAAAAAAAGAGAAATTTGTCTTCATCAGAAGCCCTTCTGGAAAAGCTCCGCATCCCATTCCTGCTTTGCCAGCTGGCCAAGCCTCCAGAAACATGGCACTGAGCTTGTGGATATTTATTTCCCTCGGATATTGAGGTAGACATTTGATGCGTCTCTTGACAGAAACCGAAAAGTTTTGAGGGAGAGCAACAACCACCAAACAATCAGGAAGGCTTTCCACAGATGGGAGGGGTCAGTATTTTGGTTTTATGGAGGTGCTCTGGCTGTGGCAGGGGTGCCTCCTTCCCAAGAAGGAGATTTCCAAGTCTCCAGCTCTGCTCTGGGAGAAGCAGCTCCATCCCGCTCCTGTCTCAGCTCCAGCTGGGACTTCTCAGTCGCCAAGGTCACAAAATCCCCAGCCAGACACAGCAGAGCTCTGAATCTGGTTCCTCATCTAGTTTAGGCTGTCACAACATGTGCTTGAATTCCAGCTGAGATTCTCCTGATACTTGTGGGTGAAATGGAAATACATGGCAACCCCTGCCTTGCTCTACATCTGAGCATTTTAGCTTTTATACCCCAATCTAAATTTCCTCCTGGGGAGTAAAGTGCCGCCCATGTAAAACCCCACAGCCTGGCCCAGTTTTGCCTCCTTTTGCATTTCAACACCCTGAACTCTAGTCTGCAAGGCAGCTCTTGTGCTTGTGGGGCTCTGCTTTACTCCCTCTTTAGAAATGATTGGCGACAAGGCCGATTCCACCTTTGCAAAATTTAATTGTGGCTTTAAAGGACTGGAATTCATAGTGTCCCACTGAAATTGCCACAAATTCAGAGTCAGGAAAATTTCAGGCAAAGCTCTGATGGAAAAGTTTTCTTGAGATAATTTGATGCTTCCGGCGCTAACGAAACCAAATGTGCGAAAATCCGCGAACGCTTAAGGTTAAAAAAAAAAAAAAAAATTAAAAAAAATTTTAACAAATTATTATTAATATTTTTTGTCAAGTAGATGTTTTGGACAAAGGCTGTGGGGTGGCTCAAAGTGCCATCTGCATGGCAGACAGTAATGGGATGTGATGGGAGCGCAGACACAACACGGCTCTGCCTCACCCCCACCATTGTCTGCGAGCCTCTGGGAGCTCTGCCTGCATCTGGCAGAAAAGTTGATCAACTTGGGGTAGCTAATCAGGCTGCTGCAATTTCCGGCCCTTTCTTTCCCAGATTCCTCAGATCAAAGTTCAAGTCCCAGAATTATTATTCCCCGAATGCTTAATGAGCTCCAACCGAGGGACACCAAAGGCACAGCTCAAACATTGACCGTGCACTTCATTGAGCTTGGCCAATGCGCCTAAAAACAAGAGGGTGGGATCCATGGCATGCAAAATCACAATATACAGATTTGGATTTTAATCCAATTAAGATTCCTGCGAGGGGATGGGGATGGCAAAAGGCTCTGGTGGCTTTGTAAAGGGAACTTTTGCTTTTCCTCATCGCTTTCCCCCCCCCCATATATGAAAATTTTGGAATCGGCCTCGCCGTCAATTATTTCTAAAGAGGGAGAAAAGCAGAGCCCCACAAGCACAAAAGCTTCCTGGGAGACTAAAGTTCAGGATGTTGAAATGCAAAAGTCAGATTTTGCCAGGAGGCATGATTTCTGAAGCCAGATGATTCCACCTCAGATTAACTTATTGAAGATCTTTGCATGCAGAAACATTTCTTTGTTCTGGCAAACCCTCCCCAAGTTTTCTATTCACAAATCCTGACCCTCAGGAAAGCCAGCCAAGATTCTTTTGCATTATCAGGTCACAATGTTCAGGGCCCAATTATTTTAATAGTTACAAAAAAAAAATAAAAAGGGAAAAAAAAATAAAAAGAACCTGACAATGCTTCAGAACACCAGTGAGAATAGAATTCAGGGACTTAACAAGTCACTCACTCTAACATCTGGCATGTTCTTTGGAGAAGACTAAACACATGGAGAGCCTTGCTGCAAAAAGTCAATGGAGAGGAATGATAATTGCTCATTAGAATGCCTCCTCCACAGGTTATTTTTAACTTCCCCTACCCTTTCTAATCACGGTGCACGCATCTGATGCTCCTGAAAGGGGGTCAGCGCTTGGGTTTCTCCTCTGCAGAGCACACTTGGAACAAAGCCCTTTGACCAAGCTGAGGGTTCACAGGCTGCGCCCAAAGCACCTGCTCAGGGTTTAGTGCCTGAGCAGGGGCCCAAACAAAAATGGTCCCAAACCCCCTCGGCCAGGCTAGGGCAGAGCTGTGCTCAGTCTGTGATGCTGATGGTTCTCCCTCAGCTTCAGGAGCAGAAACAGCCCCAGGTGCCCAAATGTGAGAGGGCAGCAGGGTCCCAAGGAGCTCAGCACCGATAAAGCAGAAACAACCCCAGGTGCCCAAATGTGAGAGGGCAGCAGAGTCCCAAGGAGCTCAGCACCGATAAAGCAGAAGCCACCAAGTGTCAGAGGAAGCAAAACAGGTCTTTATCCCCTTTTGGAGGAGGAAAATTCTGGCTGGGTTTTCCCAGTGTGTTTCACCCAAGGCAGAGCTGTGCTCAGTCTGTGATGCAGACAATGCTTCTCCCTCAGCTTCAGGAGCAGAAACAACCCCATGAGACCAAATGTGAGAGGGCAGCAGAGTCCCAAGGAGCTCAGCACCGATAAAGCAGAAGCCACCAAGTGTTGCAGGAAGCAAAACAGGTCTTTATCCCCTTTTGGAGGAGGAAAATTCTGGCTGGGTTTTGTCAGTGTGTTTCACCCAAGGCAGAGCTGTGCTCAGTCTGTGATGCTGATTGTTCTCCCTCAGCTTCAGGAGCAGAAACAACGCCATGAGCCCAAATGTGAGAGGGCAGCAGAGTCCCAAGGAGCTCAGCACCAATAAAGCAGAAACAACCCCATGTGCCCAAATGCAAAGATGTGAGAGGGCAGCAGGGTCCCAAGGAACCCAGCACCGATAAAGCAGAAACAACCCCATGTGCCCAAATGTGAGAGGGCAGCAGAGTCCCAAGGAGCTCAGCACCAATAAAGCAGAAGCCACCAAGTGTCAAAGGAAGCAAAACAGGTCTTTATCCACTTTTGGAGGAGGAAAATTCTGGCTGGGTTTCCCCTGAGTGTTTCATGTGATGTTTCCGAGCCTGCAGAGACAACTCAGCCCAGCCCAGCCCAAATGAGCGCAGATCTTTTGGCTGAGCCCATCACCACAGCACTGGGGCCTTTGTGAGGGACACAAAAACCATTTCCATGGGTCACCCCACTTCCTCCCAGCCTGGCTACGTGAAACTCTTCTCTTTATTTTTTTGTTTTGTTTTGTTTTTTTAATGGGGGTTCAACAGAGCATTTGGAAAAAGGGGGAGATTCTTTGTGGTGTAACATCAAAGGCTGCACACGAGGAATCTTGTTCTGAAGCCTCTCGCCAGGAAAAGCCAATGGAATTAAAAGCTCACGTCAGACACTTCCAAGGCGGCAAAGACAACGGATCCAGAGGCACAGGGAATGCTGAAAGCCAAGGGTTTATGGCCAAGATTGGGGAGGCCATGTCCTTATTTAAGGCTTTCTAAAACAGCAAAAAGCTGTTTGAAGAGGAACCGAAGGACATGCTCATAATGGGCTGTAATTTGTTTGTTTATCTGTCTGTTTTTAATGAAGGAACCGCAGAGCCTACTGGAGAATATTCGAGTTTCACTTCTGTCACCGGCCCAGCCATTCTCTAAAAAGCGCTGCCACCACATCAAACAGCTGCCAGAGCTCCCTGGGAACGGGCCTTAGAACACATTTCAGAGCCCTGAGGGGAGAGAGTGGCTGGACAGAGCCCCTGGAATCTGCCGGAATGCAAATCCCCTTTCAGCAGCCAGCAGCCGTGCGAGCATCCCTCGCTCCTCCTGCTCCAACCTGCCCCCAGACCACCCTGGGAGGAGAATCGCAGGAGGAGGGACCGGGCTCAGCCGTGGAAGGGCTTTTCAAGCCTTGATAAGTGGAGCGGAGCCGCGGCCGAGCCGCAGGGAGGCTGCTCGTGGGGTGGGCAGGGTGAGCTGCTCCAGCAAACAGCTGGGCCGAAAGCAGGGCTGGAACAGCTTGTGTGCACCCCAAATTAGAGCCATCGAGGGCCTGCTCCCGGCTCCCCAAGGCGTGAAATCCGCACCGTGCTCCTCGGGCCGTTTTCCTTCCCCAAAATCCACACTGCACTCCTTTTGCCCTTCCCCAAAATCCACATTATGTTCCTTCCCAAAATCCACACCCTGCTCCTTTCCTCCTTTTCCTTCCCCAAAATCCACACTGCCCTCCTTTTGTCATTTTCCTTCCCAAAATCCACACTGCCCTCCTTTTGCCCTTCTCCAAAACTCCACACTGTGCTTGCTCCTTTTGCCCCTTTCCTTCCCAAAACCCACACTGTTCTCCTTTTCTCCTTTTCCTTCCCAAAATCCCCAGAGTGTTCTTTTGCTCTTTTCCTTCCTAAAATCCACACTGTGCTCCTTTGGCCATTTTCCTTCCTCAAAACTCCACACTGTGCTTGCTCCTTTTGCCCTTCCCCAAAAATCCACACTGTGCTCCATTTCTCCTTTTCCTTCCCAAAATCCCTAGTGTGTTCCTTTGCCCTTTACCTTCCCAAAATCCACACTGCCTTCCTTTTCTCCTTTTCCTTCCCAAAATCCACACTGCCCTCCTTTTACCCTTCCCCAAAATCCACACTGCGCTCCTTTGGCCGTTTTCCTTTCCAAAATCCCCAGTGTGCTCTTTTCCTTCCCTAAATCCACACACTGTTCTCCTTTGCCCCTTTCCCAAAATCCACACTGCCCTCCTTTTCTCCTTTTCCTTCCCAAAATCCACGATGTGCTCGCTCCTTTTGCCCTTCCCCAAGCAAACCCACACTGTGTTCCTTTTCCTTCCCAAAAATCCACAATGCGCTCTTTTCCTTCCCAAAATCCACACTCCTTTTCTCCTTTTCCTTCCCAAAACCCACACCGTGCTCCTTTTCCCCTTTTTCCCTCCCCACCTGGGGCACATCCCCGCTCTTTCCACCATCCCATCCTGCCCCGGCCCTGCTCAAACTGCCCCGCAGGAATTCTTCACCTCCCCTCCGGGTCAAGTTTTCCTCCAAGGCCACTCTGGCCCTTCCCATTGCCATTTCCACAGTGCAACACTGACCTCCTGTGGCTGCGGCTCCTCAGCCCTGCCCCGGAGCACCTGAGCCAGATTTAGATTATTTTTTTGGGGAAAAAAAAAAAAAAAAGCCTGTAAAACTCGCCTTGGGCGTATCTACTTGTGTTGTCCACCAGCAGAAAGGGGGTGAAGGGAAATGTGACTTTACTGGCATCAAACCCGACAGAAAAACAACTTTTAGGATATCAAGCTTCCTATTTTGTGTATTCCTACAAAACAAGAGGTGTGCAGAGTTCTTGTGGAATTGCTGCAAGCAGGTGGAGTCCATCCCTGATAATTTTTTTCTCTTTTTTTTTTTTTTCTTTTTTTTCCCCTCTTGGAATTTCTCCACTCAGGACTATGACAAACCTGATTACAGGGATCCCTTGGGGTGCTCAGCATATTCCCAGCTCCAGCAGCCCCAGTCTGACTCCCCAGATATCACCAGACACCTATTGGTGTTGCTGCTCCTCCCTAGCTTCAAACAATCCAGGATTCTCTTTAAAATAACCCAGATTTAGAAGATTTTTTTTATCCTGAGCAGCAGCAACACCCCCTTAGAGTCAAACAGGAGCTCAGCAGGGAGCAGCTCATCACACAGAGGGAGATTTTACCTGTTGGGTAGGATCACCACACAGGAGGAAACAGCAGATCCCTCTGGGAATTTCTCCACTCAGGACTATGATAAACCTGATTACAGGGATCCTCAGCACATTCCCAGCTCCAGCAGCCCCACTCTGGCTCTCCACACAATCTCCAGATATCACCAGATATCATCTGTTCGTGCTGCTGCTCCTCCCTAGCTTCAAATATTTCAGGATTCTCTTTAATTAACAACCCAGAATTCCAAGATTTCTACTCTGAGCAGCAGCAACAAACAAACGGGAGCTCAGCAGGGACCAGCTCATCACACAGAGGGAGATTTTACCTCCCGGGTGGCTCTAGGGGACCCCAAACCCTGTCAGGGTCCCCCAGATCTGGCTTGGGAGCTGCTCAGAGGGACAGCCAGCCAGCAGCTGTCCCTCGCCATGGAAGGGACACTTGGACACTTTCCCTGTCGTGCCAGCAGGCAGCAAGAGGGAGCCAAGCCCTGCTGGCCTTGCCAGAAGCTGTTCATCATCCGGGCCCTGCCCCTGCACACAACAGGGGCTCCTGCTGAGCTGAGGGCCCTCAGGCTGCATTTCCACTGCCTGCTGCCCCCGTCCTGCCCCTTGTTTGGAGCACGGGGTTGTAAATGATGCATAACCCTTCTGGGCCTTCTGCCTGGGCACAGGAACCCTCCCGCAGCAGGGGAATTCAAATCTAGGTTAAACACACTTGGCACTCCAGTCAGCTCCTTAAAGCAGATGTAAAAGACTTTTTCTTTTTTTTTTTTTTTTTTTTTTTTTGGTCACTTCTCGTTAGATTTTTGTGGTGAGATCCCCTGTAAAGGCTGGAGGTGTGAGATCACAGCAGAGAGGAGAGCCACCTCTGTGTGCTTCACCAGCTCCTTCTCCCACAGCTTTCAGCCATTTATACATTTATTTTTCCAGAATTTATCAGTAAAAATCCATAGCAGTCACGTGAGAGGTGAAACTGGCAGGACACCTGAGTGCACTGATCCTTAACTGAGCAGGGTGGAGCTCCAGCACCTCCAAAAAACCTGTGTGGGATGTTGGGATATGAAGCATCCCAATGTACAAGAGGCCAGGTCAACACACAGGGCATCTCCTCTGACAGCTCCAGAATGGTTTGGGCTGGAAAGGAGCTTAAAACTCATCTCACTCCACCCCTGCCATGGGCAGGGACAGCTTCCACTGGGAAAGGTCACTCCAGCCTGGCCTTGGGCACTGCCAGGGATCCAGGGGCAGCCACAGCTTCTGTACCAGGGCCTGCTCACCCTCACAGGGAGGAATTCCTTCCTAAATTTCCACCCTAAATTTCGGTTTGACCCCACTCCCCTTTGTCCTGTGACAGAATCCCTCTCCAGCTCCCTTGGGTACTCTCCAGACACTGGAAGGTGCTCTGAGGTCTCCACAAAACCTTCTCCAGGCTGAGCAGCCCCAAATCTCTCGTCCTTCTCAGCCTCATGGCCTTGCTCCAACACTTCCACGCCCTCCTTTCACTGGGGTCACCACACCTGGGCACAGCACTGTCACTGTCACATTCTCTGAAAAATCCCTTTGCCAGGCTTTCTTCTGGGAAGCTGAGAGGCTCAGAGAAAAATGAAAACAACAATTATCTGATTTGCTTCTCCTGTGTTTTGCTGCTTTGGAATGTGTTTGGAGATTGTTTACCCACAGGTGCAGGTTTGGTTGGTTTCATGTGAATTGTTTTTACTTAATGACCAATCCCCATCAGCTGTGTTGGACTCTGAGGAGTCAGGAGTTTTTCTTTAGTATCTTGTTAAGCCTCCTGGTGTATCCTTCTCTATTCTGTAGTATAGTTTTAAGTATAGCATAATAAAATATAATTTAATATAATGTAATGTAATATAGTATGATATAGTATAATATAATATAATGTAATATAAGGTAATATGAATAATATCATATAGTATAATATAATGTAATATGATATTATATGATATAATATAATGTAATGTAATGTAATATTATATTATATTATATTATATTATATTATATTATATTATATTATATTATATTATATTATATTATATTATATTATATTATATTATATTATATTATATTATATTATATTATATAACATAATCCCTTAAGAACATGGACTCAGATTAATCAATTCCTTCAATTCATCAATTATAATAAATAAATAATATATTATACAATTATTTATATATATGTATTTTATTATATTATATTATATACATTATATAATTCTATTACATAAAATATAATAATAAATTAGCCTTCTAAGAACATGGAGTCAGATCCATCAATTGCTTCTATTCATCAATTTTAATAAATAAATTATATATTATATAATTACTATATTCTTATATATTATTATCTATTATTATATATTACATATATAATATAATATATATTATATTGCATAAATATATTAAATCAAATATAATAATAAATTAGCCTTCTAAGAACGTGGAGTCAGATCCATCAATTCTTTCCTCCATCCTGTGGACCCAGCAAATACCACACAGCATTCCAGGAGGGACCCAGGAGCAGAGAGGCAGAAAAATCATCCATATTCTTTACAAAGTGGGAGTATTCAGAACCTTTTCCCCACTTTTAGCACACAGCCCCGCATCAGAGCAGCGCAGCTGGGAGCAGAGCGAGGCAGCGGCAGAGGAATGCACAGCTGGAGGAGCGGAGCAGCAGCGAGACACGCCACCGTGACACGTTATCATTAGGGAGCCATCATCGCCTTCCTGCAGCCGCACAACAGCTGTCAGCAACACCCCCAGCACACACCGCGCACGGGAGCGCCACAGCAAACGCCTTTTCAGGCGGCAGAAGCAGAGGGTGAGGAGCAGGAGGATGTTCTGACAGCCTGGGTTCATCCCCCTCCCTGTACAACGCCCACAGCCTCTGCCAGAACCGCCCTGGGACACCCTGGGTGTGCACAGAGGGACCAGCAGCACCCCCAGGGCCACCGGCTGGCCAAGCCCGGCTGGGCAGGGGACATCCGCCCACCCTCTGGCACCTCTGGGCTCCAGGTGTGCAGCTCCACCCTCCAGGTGTGCAGCTCCGCCCTCCCAGAAGTGCAGCTCCGCCCTCCCAGGTGTGCGTTTTGGGTTCGGGAGGGCCGAGGGGATGCTGGATGGGCTGTGGGTGTCCTGTGGGCACAGGTTGGCCTTGCACACGGGAATGGCCTCCTGCCTTGCCTTCAGGAGCAGAGAAGGCATCCTAGCATTTTCCAGGCATTTTTTACCTTCTATCCATGATTTTTACCAACCTTGTGTCCCTCCAATGATGCCATTTCAAACCAGAAGTAATTCAGGCCCCTCATGGTCTGAACTTCTCAGGAGGCTCCAGACCATCCTGTTCCACCTTCCCTTGGTCATAAAGAGCCAGCCAGCACATCAGGGAAGGCATCCAGGCATTTTCCAGGCATTTTTCAGGCATTTTTCAGGCATTTTTCACTTTCCATCCGTGATTTTTACCAGCCCCATGTCCCTCCAACAATGCCATTTTGAACCAGAACTAATTCAGACCCCTCATGGCTTCTCCCTCAATCCTGAACTTCTCAGGAGGCCTTAAACCACCCTGTTCCACCTTCCCTTGGCCATAAAGAGTCTCCTGCCTTGCCTTCAGGAGCAGGGAAGGCATCCAGGCACTGTTCAGGCATTTTCAGGCATTTTTGGGGCATTTTTCAGGCATTTTTTACCCTCCATCTATGGTTTTTACCAACTCAGTGTCCCTCCAACGATGCCATCTTGAACCAGAAGTAAATTCTGACCCCTCATGGCTTCTCCCTCAATCCTGAACTTCTCAGGAAGCCCCAAACCACCCTGTTCCACCCTCCCTTGGTCATAAAGAGTCATAAAGAGCATTTTTTACCTTACATCCATGGCTTTTACCAGCCCCATGCCCTTCCAGTGATGCCATTTTGAACCAGAAATAATTCAGACCCCTCATGGCTTCTCCCTCAATCCTGAACTTCTCAGGAGGCCTTAAACCACCCTGTCCCACCTTCCCTTGGCCATAAAGAGCCAGCCAGCACACAGGAATGGCCTCCTGCCTTGCCTTCAGGAGCAGGGAAGGCATCCAGGCATCTTTCAGACATTTTCCAGGCATTTCCAGGCATTTTTCAGGCATTTTTTACCTTCAATCCATGATTTTTACCAGCCCTGTGTCCCTCCAATGATGCCATTTCGAACCAGAAGTAAATTCTGGCCCCTCAGCAGCCTCTCCCTCAGTCCTGACCTTCCCTGGACAAAACAGGAACCACCTTTTCCACCTGCCCTTGGCCATAAGGTGCCAGCCAGCACATTTCCAGCACAATTTTTCCTCCCACGGATCAAGTCCTCGAGCGTTACTGGAATTCAGGTGCCCCGAGCGTTTGCCATGAGCAGTTTATCCAAGGCAGCCTGATTATTAAAGCTTTTTCCAGGAGCAAGGGCTCTCATTATGAAGCAGGCAGCAACAACTCATCAATCTCGGGCAAAAGATAATTAATCAGCACCCAGAGCCATTTTTGCAAATATAAAGCCTGGTTGAAACAAACCAAAATAAGAGGGGGGAAAGAGGGGGGGCAACCATGACAGAGCTGTTGGCACTTGCCAACTCCTCTTGATTAAACTTATTTTCACCTCCAGGTGCATACACAGGATGAGTTTTGTTAATTAAACCTGCCAGTCACCTCATTATGCATTCAATTAAAAAAAAAAAGCCTGATGCCTTGATTTTATGCAGCTGGCAGGCTGAGCAGTGACAGGCAGCGTTGTGAGGGCGCCCAACTTCTGATGGGGAGGGGAGCAGAGACGCTCCAAAGCACGGCCAAGTGCAAGGTTTGCTAATTGGAAACCCTAATTTTTTATTTATTTTTTAATATTTTTGTGGGTCTAACGGATGGGTTGTTTGTCAGGCAGGCTGTTCGGGGTGGAGGTGGAAGCAGAGTGTGCTCATCTCGTTTGGAAAGCCGTAAAAGATGCTGGGAGAAAATTCATCCATGGAAACCCATAAAAGATGCTGGGAATATTCATGACAGGCTCAGACAAGGTTAAGGGGTGAGGAGAGTGGCACAAAATATTTGTCACAGGGCTCCTCAGGGGTAAAACAGCAGGAATTGTTCTGGGTGTCACCAGCCAGGCCCAACTTCTGATGGGGAGGGGAGACGCTCCAAAACACGGCCAAGTGCAAGGTTTGCTAATTGGAAACCCTCTTTTTTATTTATTATTTAATATTTTTGTGGGTCTGGATGGGTTTTTTATCAGGCAATGGAGGTGGAGGCAGAGAGTGGAAGAGTGTGCTCATCTCACTTAGAAACCCATACAAGATGCTGGGAATATTCATGACAGGCTCTGGCAAGGTTAAGGGGTGAGGAGGGTGGCACAGAGATTTTTTGTCACAAATATTTCAGGTTTTCACCCTGCCAGCCCAGGGCTCCTCATGGGGTAAAACAGCAGCAATTGTTCTGGGTGTCACCAGCCAGGCCCAACTTCTGATGGGGAGGGGAGACACTCAAAAACACGGCCAAGTGCAAGGTTTGTTAATTGGAAACCTTTTTTTTTTTTTTTTTTTTTTAATATTTTTTGTGGATCTAACAGCTGGGTTGTTTATCAGGCAGTGGAGATGGAGGCAGAGAGTGGAAGAGTGTGCTCATCTCATTTGGAAAGCCATAAAAGGTGCTGGGAATATTCATGACAGGCTCTGGCAAGGTTAAGGGACGAGGAGAGTGGCACCTAGATGCCATGGTGATGAATGCTGTGTGAATAGATTAGACAGGGGCCCTGAAGCTTCTGGAAAATGGTGGGGGTTTAATTTAGATGAAAGATAGCCTTTATTCTTGAGGGAAGAGCTGCATGCAGCTCCTGGCTCTGCTGCAAACTCCTTGTGTGACCTTGAATAAATCCCAGAGCGCCAGGGGTACCTGCAGCTCCATTGGGCCAGCCCTGTGTCCCTGGGCCTGGCTGGGGACACCCAGCCCCCCAAATTCCTGCCCTGGGCTGGGCTGGCAGCATGAAAACCTGAAATATTTGTGATAAAAAGCTCTGTGCTTGCACACTGCAGCTTTCCACCTGACATTTCTGAGTCTGCTTCACGCTGGCAGCAGCTCTGAGTGACCTGCAGCAGAGGTGACCCATCTGTCGCGCTCTGAGGCAGAGAATTTTATTTTCTTTTTTTCTTTTATTTTTCTGGTTTTTTCTGTTGTTTTCTCCAAGTTTCCACTGAGCTGTTTGGACAGACAAGACCCTTCTAATGCGTTAATCACATCTCTCCCTCTCAGACCCTTGTGAAAATCTCGGATTTTATGCCCACACCAGCCACGGGAACACCTCTGGGCTCTGCCAACAGCGTTGATTTCCTCTTCTCTTTTCATTTTTCGGAGCAGAGCTTTAGAATTGTGCCTTTTCCCACCTGTGCTGCAGCTCCCCAGTGGTAACAGGATATTTTGTGCCTGACGAGGGGTGAGGCAGATATTCCAAACTCCCCCTTGTGTCCTGGGGCTGGCTGCAAGTGTGAGGAGCTGAACTTTGACCAAGGGCATCCCTCGCATGTTGTTTGTTTGGTCAGAGCATGAAACGGACAGGATGTTGTTGTTATTGTTGTGTAACCCCCCTGTGCTATCTGCTTTCAGCTCCAGTAAGGACAAAACTCACTCCAAATCCTTGGGAAGCCCCAGCAGATCTCTTGAATGACCTGAATGATCTCTTGAATGGCCTGAATGATCTCTTGAATGGCCTGAATGATCTCTTGAATGACCTGAACCCCATTGCCCACCAATATCAGAGAGCTGGTCCCAATCCAGAACGTTCCCAAACCCAGATCAGCAGCCCAGCCTCTCCTCCCTGCGGGTTTATTTATTTCCCTGCCACAGCAAGGCCAGGCAGGCTTGGAGGAGCCACAGCAGCTGGGCTGAATTTTTTATCACAACTTTCATTGAGAAGTACTTGAATGCCAGAAGAGCAAAAGGAGCTTTGGAGGGTGTTGGGTTGGATATTTCTGCTGGGACAAAGCACAGGAGCCAAATTCCCTTGGGACTGGGATGGTTTGAAGAGGTTTGGAGCAGCTTGGGATAGGGAAGTTTCCCTTCCCATGACAGGGCAGTGGAACAGGAGGAATTTTTAGGTTCCTTCCAACCCAAACCATTCTGGGATTCTCTGAAAATGCCAAGTTGAGGCTCAGTTTAATGCCCAAGCTGAGGCTCAGTCTAATGCCCAAGTTCTGGCTCAGTTTAATGCCCAGGTTTAGGCTCAGTTTAATGCCCAAATTCAGGCTCAGTTTAATGCTCAAACTGAGGCTCAGTTTGATGCCCAAATTCAGGCTCAGTTTAATGCCCAAGCTGAGGCTCAGTTTAATGCCCAAGTTCAGGCTCAGTTTAACGCCCAGGTTCATGCTCAGTTTAATGCCCAGGTTTAGGCTCAGTTTAATGCCCAAGCTGAGGCTCAGTTTAATGCCCAGGTTCAGGCTCAGTTTAATGCCCAAATTCAGGCTCAGTTTAATGCCCAAGCTGAGGCTCAGTTTAATGCCCAGGTTTAGGCTCAGTTTAATGCCCAAGCCGAGGCTCAGTTTAATGCCCAGGTTCAGGCTCAGTTTAATGCCCAAGTTCAGGCTCAGTTTAATGCCCAAGTTCAGGCTCAGTTTAATGCCCAAGCTGAGGCTCAGTTTGATGCCCAAATTCAGGCTCAGTTTAATGCCCAAGTTCAGGCTCAGTTTAATGCCCAGGATTAGGCTCAGTTCAGGCTCAGTTTAATGCCCAAATTCAGGCTCAGTTTAATGCCCAGGTTTAGTCTCAGTTTAATGCCCAAGCTGAGGCTCAGTTTGATGCCCAAGTTCAGGCTCAGTTTAATGCCCAAGCTGAGGCTCAGTTTAATGCCCAGGTTCAGGTTCAGTTTAATGCCCAAATTCAGGCTCAGTTTAATGCCCAAGCTGAGGCTCAGTTTAATGCCCAGGTTTAGGCTCAGTTTAATGCCCAGGTTTAGGCTCAGAGCTGTTTTCTGAGCCAGGCTCAGTCTGGAGCTTTTCCCATCCCAGATGAGAACTCAGCCCCTGAGCCAGCAGCTGCTCTGCTCAAGGAAATCTCATTTCCCTGGGAAAGTTTCCTGAAAAATCCCAGCTTGGACTCGACATCTGCATGGAAGAAAGCGATAAAACCACAGGGTTGTGTTGTTTTTTAATGGTTTTTTTTTCTTTTTTTTTTTAAGCAACCTGTCATTCTTGAATTCCAGCCAGGAACACCCAGCAGCAGGAAGAGCTCCTCAGCTTTTCCAGCACAGGATGGTTTGGAATTCTCCCCACAGTTTATGAACACGTCCCAACACACACAGAGCAGCAGCTACTGCTCAAAAACCTCAGGAGAGGACAAAATTTTCCTTCCCATCTCAAACTTCCGGCACAGGAAAATAATTGCGGAATTTTCCTGGTTATGGGAAAATTACCCATAAAAAATTGATGTTTTCCGATTATTTGGGTAATAATTACGCAATTATTAGGGAAATAAATGGAAGGAATGGGATATGCACAGAGATGTCCTCCCATGCTTTGTCTTTCCCTTGACTCCAGGGATTTTCTCAGGCAGGAAAAAACAGCTGAAAACTGAAGTTGTCACCTGAAAGGAAATCCAGGGAATATTAAATGAATACATTTAATAATATTAAATAAATAAATAAATTTATATTAATTTATTTAGTTAATTAATAAATCTAATTTACTTATTATTTATTATTATTTCTTAATTGATATTTATATTTATTAATATCTATTAATTTAAGTAATAAATAATTGAATTATTTAATTAAATAATAATTAATAATTAGTTGTTTTATATAATATTACATCATTATATAATATATAATGTATAATGTAATTCTACAATATAGATTATATATTATATAATATATATATTATAATTATATATTATACAATGTTATATAATTATATATTATAAAATATGATCATTATTATAGTATAATAGTTATAGTCAACTAATTAATAATCAATAACCATTATTAGAAATTAATGATAAATAAATTGATGTTTAATAAATACTTAAATTTAAAAATCAGATATCAGCTGATGCTGCTCTCCACCCCAGGCACTGCGGAGCTGGAGCTGGACCAGGTTGGTTTTGAGCGCCTTTATCCCTCACCTAGAAATTCCTGGCCTTGTCCAAGCTGCTCTTTTTGGGATAATTGTGCCGTGTTCACATCTCTCAGCAAGCAATGATTGAGTTATTCTGAGATCCACCGCTCTCTGCGCATTTCCCACCCACAATTATCGCCCAAACAGCCCAGAAAACAAAACAGAAATCAGGCACTGAGAGCTGCGTTGGGAAAAAACTCAGTGCTGGGATTAAAAACAACCAGCTCCAGGCTCAGTACATTCTGTACCCACTAGATGGGGCAAAAAAGCCACATTCTGATAAAAAAGCTCTGCAGGTGCTCCTGTCCCTGCTTCGCCTGGCCCTGAGAGGGGAAAAGGTTTAGAAATGTGTGAGGGTTACAGAGAAGCTTGCGCTGAGCTCCCAAAGAGAAACTCGAGTTTCTGACGCTCTGAGGTGGTTCTTTCTCAAAACCTTCCCAGAAAACACCAGGAGGGTGAAGTTCAGCCCTCAGGGAGGTTTTGAAGGCTGAAATTCCATTGCCAACTGCTCTGGAATTCCAAACCCCGCCATCCCAGAGCCTTCTTTACAAAAAGAATTAGAAACCAGGGCTGGGACACAACAGCTGATGGGAAAACTCATCACTCCTAAAAAAAATCAGGGAGTTCAACCCTGCTTTGGGTTTGGGACAGAGCTTGAGTTTAGAACTGGTTTAAACTGTGTGGAGGGGAAAGGACAGGCAGGATTTTTCTCTTTGGGGAGAAATCTGGGGTTTTTGTTCATCAAAATGTCACCATCTCAGGGCAGCTCCTCTTCTTGTGGTCTCCAAGCTGGGCAGAATTCTCTCAGTGCACAAAAACGGGGGGGGAAAAATTCAATTGAAGTGGGGAATTGTTCAATTATCCCAAAAAAAAAATCTGAGGGAAGGGGAGGATCAGGGGAAAGCTGCACTGAGCAGGGTGTGGGGAGGAGAGGAGGCAGAGGAAATCCAGTGCGGGCAGCCAACAGCAGAGGGAAGTGCAGCACCAAAATCCAGCCCTGAAGGAGCAGCAGGGGGAAGGTTTGGGGCATTCCCTGGTGGAGCCTTCCCCCTCCCCTTGGAGTGATGCTGGTCCCATTTATTTCACTCCAAATACTTCAGCAGACGCTGCCATTTAAACCCAGGCTTAAGTTCAAAGCCATCTAAGCCCAGGTTTGAATTCAAAGTCGTTTAAACCCAAGTTTAAGTTCAAAGTCATTTAACCCAGCTTCAAGTTCAATTGGACTGCATCAAGGTGCATTTATAGTCATCCACGGTTTTTCTCCTCTCAATTCAAGTATTCCACCAGCTGTTCTTTGTCATAGTGCCCCTAAAATAATCCAGGTGTCAGTGCTTAATTGGGTAGTTTGGCTTTAAAAGGCCTTGGAACAAGAGATCGTTGCCATTTTGTGCCTTGCTGCAGAACTCATGGCTGTGAGGCTGTTTCACTGATAAGAAATAATAAATAAACACCTGAGTGTGAACATGAGCTATCATCTCAAGTGCCTTCAATCCAGACCCAGAGAAACCAACAGTTCCCCAGCCTGACTCATTCTCCCAGCTGAGGTTTTGGGATTTTTAGTGTGGTGTGTGGATGGGAGCGAGATGGAGGGCATGGGGTTTGTCCTGGGTTTCTTCTTCTTCCTCGTTCTCCATGGCTTTGGGTGGCATTTTGTAATTGGGCAGAAAATCCACACTGGGACCGGTTATTGGGTTAAAAGGGACAATAATCCAGGTGTCAGTGCTTAATTGGGTAGTTTGGCTTTAAAAGGCCTTGGAACAAGAGATTGTTGCCATTTTGTGCCTTGCTGCAGAACTCAGAGAAGTGTGACATTTTTACTGATAAGAAATAATAAATAAACACCTGAGTGTGAACGTGAACTACTGCCTCAAGTGCCTTCAATCCAGATCTGACTCATTCTCCCATTTGAGGTTTTGGGATTTTTAGTGTGTTGTGGATGGCAGCGAGATGGAAGGCACGGGGTGTTGTCCTCCTTCCTGATTCTTCTTCTTGGGTTTGGTGGCATTTTGTAATTGGGCAGAAAATCCACGCTGGGGGCTCTTTGGGATCAGTTATTGGGATAAAAGGGTGTCAGTTCTTAATTGGATGGTTTAATCTTAAAAGACCTTGGAGCAAGAGATTGTTGCCATTTTGTGCCTTGCTGCAGAGCTCGGAGAAGTGAGACATTTTTACCGACAAGAAATAATAAACACCTGAGCGTGAGCATGAATTATCATCTCAAGCGCCTTCAATCCAGACCCGGAGGAACCAATATTTCCTTCTATTTAAAACAGGAAGGTTTCTGCCCCTGCCCAGTCCCTGTTCTAGGACAGGCTCCTCAAGGCGTCGGTCTCTGCAGGGCTCGGGGCTGAGCTCAGGGGATGCAGCCCCGGGTGCCCTGGGCTGGATTCTCCGCAACGAGATGAGCAGAGCGTGGAAACGCTCCCCAGGGCGAGGAACAGATGGGCACAGATCCGCAAACAGGAACTCTTCCCTTGCCTTGTTTGCCTCCCTCGTGTTGTTTATCCCTGACGATCCTAACACAGAACAGGGAAAACAACTGCAAGGGACTCCAGGCCAGGGCTGCAGAGCTCTGGCAAATTTATTTTGTTTGGGATGTCTTGAGAAAAGCATCAAGAGTTACCTTGGGCCCCAGGAACAATTTCCTTGCTGGGAATACAACAAGGATACTCTGAGTAGTAAAATTAAACATATGTGTGCACTTTTGGGACTGTCTCAATCAGGAAATCTGATTTATTCTGGATTTTTTTTCTTTTTTTTTTTCCAATGCAAGGTTTATGCTAAATATTATCATTCCAGATCAGAGTTTGGACTGAGAATGTTTAATTCTCTGCAGCACTCACGTAAAGGAGAGAGGCAGCTGAAATCAAAGTTCTATGGAAATTTATGCTCCAAAGGATGAATGTAATGTTTGAGGAAATGATTGCAAAGAGTTACACATGGAGCCACAGACGGGGGAATTTAATTTACACTGAGCAGCCTCTCTCTTTTAGCCACTCATCTAATGAGGATTTAAATATGAAATAAATTGCAGACACTTCCAGCAGGAGCAGGATGTTGGATGATGCTCATTCATATTGAAATTGCAGCTTGAAGTTCCTCTCCAGCTACAGAAATTGTGTTTATAATGGACACACACGTACATGGGAAATAATCCTCTTCTCTAATCATTGCTGAAGTGATGTTTTCCAGATAAAAATCTTATCACAAACATTAAAAATCTGCCTCCTACGTCTCTAAGCCTGTTTGGTGATGACATTAGAAATATTTTCTTTTCAAAGTTTGCTCCTCTCTGCCACGTGCTGCTTAATTATTTCTGTTCCAATGAACTTGGTGAAACTTGGCCGAGCGTTTTCACAGAAGCACTTCCAGGCTCAAATCCATTCAAAGCCTGTTCTGCACAGAGAGAGGAAAGTTAAACAGCAAAAATAACCCAGGAGAAAATGAGGAAAGGCACCAAAGCATCACCCCATTGATCCGAGCTGGTTCCTGTCTTTGAGATCAAATTAAATCAACCCTCGTATTATTTTAAGATCCTCATATAAAATTCTCATATTGTTCCAAACAGTTCGACAATTTCAATTCCAATTCTACAATTTCAAAGAATCAGGATGATTTCAAATGACCACAAACACCCCATCCCCTTCCTTTCCAATATTCTGTTCAACAAAAGCAATTTTTTTTTTTTTTCCCTCCGGGGAATCCAACCAGGGCCCAGGAATGCAGCTAAAAAAAAAACAAAAAAACAAACCACAAAAAAAATGAAATGAAATGAAATGAAATGAAATGAAATGAAATGAAATGAAATGAAATAAAATAAAATAAAATAAAATAAAATAAAATAAAATAAAATAAAATAAAATAAAATAAAATAAAATAAAATAAAATAAATAATTCCAAGCAAAGCAGAAGCAAAAGGAGATTTGCAGACTTTGTACAACCTCCACACATTTCTCTGTGTGGGGGAGCTGGGGAAATCCCAGCAGATTTCTATTGTACCATGTTATTTCTTGGCTCAGTCCCCAGCAAATAAATGAGGGTGGAAATAAACTGGGTTCACACCAGGGACAGCCAGGGATCCACGAGATAACACAGCCAAGGTTCTGGATCTTTCTTGCACATGGGCTGCAAGTTGGGGCTTTTTTTAATCATTTATTTACTCAGTTTTTCTCCTGCTAGCAAAGGGAGCAGCCCAGCTCAGAAAAAAATGGATTTTATATCAATAAAAGTGGGTTTTATACCAATAAAAATAGGTTTTATGCCAATAAAAATGGGGTTTTATACCAATAAAAGTGGTTTTTACACCAATAAAAGTGGATTTGCACCAATATTTTAATTGGCCTGTGGTTTTAGCTGAATCCCACCTTGTCCCAGCTCACTGCCCCAGCTGCTGGGCCAAGCAGGAGAAATTCAAATAAAGATTTTATATATAAAAAAACCCAGCCCTGCCTGGTTCGGAGAGGGGAAAGCCTCACTCAGCAAAGCCTCAGCGCCTCTCCACGGCTGGCTTGGGTTTTAATGAGCAAAACAGTCAAATCCTGCCCTCAGAACCCAGCTCTGGGCTGAATCAGTGCCCAGCAACAAAACCCTTCCTCTCCCAGCAGAGCCAAAAAATAGCTGAAAATCTTTTAAAATTAATATATTCTTCTCTTTCTCTTTTATTTCTGTTTTATTTTTCTTTTATTTACCTTTTATTTCTCTTTTATTTCTCTTTTATTTTCTGTCCTGTCCTGCCCTGAAAGATCTGAAGGCCATTTTGCCTCTTGACTTATTCCTGCTCTGCTCCGTAACTCTAAAAGCCCAAATGAAGGAATTGTGATGAAATTAAAAAGTGGATTTTTTTTTTTATTTTAAAGTGGATTTTTTTTTATTTTAACGCAGAAAACACACTCCAAAACTGAAGGAAACCTGAGCTAGAAAAGCAAATTCTCAGTGCCCTGCTAATGGAGATTGTGGTGCTTTTTTCACCCCGCACAATTCCACATCTGCAGCCGAATTTGGAGCTACAGATCCAAAATTTAAAAAAAAAAAAAAAAAAAAAAAAAAAATAGCTGGAGGTGGATAAAAAATCCCCAGTCCTGAAGCTCTGATGACTTTCCCAGAGCCCAAGACCCAAAATAAAATAAAATAAAATAAAATAAAATAAAATAAAATAAAATAAAATAAAATAAAATAAATAATGAGGATAAAAGAATCCCCATTCCTGAAGCCCTGATGACTCTCCTAGAGCCCAAATCTCGTGGCAAATTTTGAGATGAGGGAGAAATGGGAAAAAATTCTCCTTTCCCATCCCTCTCTCCATTATCCAGCAGCTCCAGCTGTTTTTAACCCCTCTGGGGACCCAAATTTTACCCAAATTTTGCAGTTCTGAGAGGAGGGAGCAGCTCGGCAATGGGAGGGAAGGAAGGGAATTTTCCCTGTGGGAATTAACAAATAAATTCCAGCCCCACATCCAGCCCCAACAAGTACCAGAGCCGGACAAAAAGGGGATTTTTGCTCTCAGGAATGTTGTTCTGCCACTTCCAGCACCCACAGCACAGAAAATGAGCTGCAGTTTGCAGTTTTGGTCTGCTCCCAGCGTCACAAAAAATCCGAGATAACAATGAAATCATCATTTCCCCTCTGGTTTGGTGCTGCTGAGGCAGCTGTTGATTCTCCTCAGCCAGAAATCAAATTTCCTTGGCACTTGGAAACTCAGGAGAATGGGGAAAAAAATTAAAAAATTTTAAAAAGGAGGGGAGAGGGGAGGGGAACTGCTGAGTTTAATTTTGGATTTCAACTTATTTTTGATTCTTTAGCTGGTGTGGGCAGGGAAATCAACAAACGAGGGTGGACTTGCCAAGGATGGATTTGGGATAAGGGGAAAAGCAAAGGCCCTGCTCCATTCCCTGCTGCTGAGCTCTTTATTCCAGAACATTCCATTGGTAGGGAGCAAAGCCTTCCCATGGCAGCACAGGAGGGAGCATCAGGCTGGGGAAAAAAACCTAAATTTGGCTCAAAACATCCCCTAAATTTGGCTCAAAAAATCCCTAAATTTGGCTCAAAAAATCCCTAAATTTCATTCCAAAACCCCCTAAATTTGGCTCAAAAAAATCCCTAAATTTGGCTCAAATTCCTCAGAAACCTGAGCTCTTCCTATGGAAATTCTCCCTCCCTGGCTTTTTAAAACTCTGCCCCCTCAATTCTGCCTTTACCACAGGAAGAGAAATTTAAAAAAAATTTTTAAAAATCCCCTAAAATAATAAAAATAATAATTAAAATATATCATATACTTAACATTATATACTATATATATAATATATAATATATAATATATAATATATTTTGCATTATATATTATATGTTGTGTATTATATATTATACATTATACATTATACATTATATATTATATATTATATATTATATTATATATACTGTAGATTATATATTATATATTATATATTACATAATATATATTATATTATATATTATATATTACATAATATATTATATATATTACATAATATATTATATATTATGTATTATGTATTATATATTATACCTTATATATTATATGTTATGTTATATATTATATATTATATATTATATATTATATATTATATATTATATATTATATATTATATATTATATATTATATATTATATATTATATATTATGTATTATGTATTATGTATTATATATTATGTATTATATATCGCATATTACATATATATTATATATTATATAATATATATTATATATTACATATTATGTACTATATATTATGTATTACGTATTATATATTGCATATTACATATTATATATTATATATTACATATTACATATAGCAAAATAAATAAATATAATTACATAAAAATAATAATAAAAATAATCCCCTGAAAATGCATTTTCCTGTAGGCAAATAGATTAGAATTGGAGTTCACCCAGGAAAATTCAGGATTTCCCAGCCAAGGCTCTTGGGGCAGGAATTTGTGTTCTTTTTGTGGCTTTGGGCACCCAAAAGTTGTTGCCCTAAACAGGGAAATGCTGAGCAGCAATAAAAGATCACAAATAGAAATATCTGGGATCAGGCCAGCAACACAAGGCCATGTGAAAACAAAAATAAATTCAAAACCAAACCAGAAATGTTCTCTGTGAAAATCTGACAGCATTTTACACAAACTGAATATCACAGCTTTCACACAAGCCAAATCATTTTGTATATTTTTATTATTTCGCTGAAATTATTGTTAATTTTAGCAACACATTTTTCTGGGTGCTTTCCTTTTTAAAAATTTGCCTTTCTACTTTTACTTTCTTCCCTTTCCCTATTTGATCACTGTGACAGCTTTCATTTTCAGCTTACAATCAAAAAAAGAGAAAAAAATAAAAGGTGGGTGGCAGCTTTATTTCCAGGCACACATTTGATAGCTGGGGGTAGGAAAAAAACCAAGTTTTTTCCTAAAAATATCAAGTTTCAATGTAAAAAAGCCCAGCCAGGTGAAGCTAAAGTTGCAAGGACATGATTTTGGCAGGCTTGAAAAATAACTTCCAGCCAGTCTTACCTAAAAAATAAATCTTATTTCTGTTCCTTTTTTTGATGCAGCAGCTCACCCAACCAAACCAACCTCAATAGTGCCACTTCCCTGATGTGGATTTATTTCTGTCGGAATTTATTGTGTGAATCCGTCCCAGGCAGAGGAAAGAGATTCCCGTCTGGGCAGAGCCCCACAGCAAAATCTCATTTTTATTGTTATTTCCTGCTTGAGTAACTCAGCTGGAGCGCGGGAGGGAGGCCCAGGGAGAGAAATGCAAACATTTCCTGCTGGCCCAGACCCCTGCACTCCCCTGGGACATGGGGAGGTGGGAGAGGAATTTGGGATTTTTATTTCTCCTCCAGGGTCTTTGTGGTGCTCCCAGAGAGGCTGGGATGAGTTCATGGGGGCCAAACTCTTCTGGGGGCTCCAAATTTGAGCACAAAAATTGTTATTAATACTCCTAATTCTCCTCCTGTGTTAAAATGGAATAGAAAATATTGTTATTAAAACCCTTAATTCTCCCCTGAATTAAATTGGAGTGCATTGGGTGCCTGATCCTGATTTCACAGCTGAAACCCACAGCTAAATTCATTTCACCCTCTGGCTTAAATGAAGACCTTGCTAATCAACAGTAGGGACAAATTGAAGAACATCAGCCACATCAGAGGAGTTAAAAGTGATTTTAAGAGAGGAACAAGAAGCATTTTTAGTTTGGTTTTGGGTTTTTTGTGCTGTGTCTTTCCTGAGCTGGAATTTCCAGGGTCTTTGTGAGGCTGGGATGAGTTCATGGGAGCCAAACCCTCCTGGGGGCTCCAAATTTGAGCACAAATATTGTTATTAATACTCCTAATTCTCCTCTTGTGTTAAAATAGAATAGAAAATATTGTTATTAAAACCCTTAATTCTCCCCTGAATTAAATTGGAGTGCATTGGGTGCCTGATCCTGATTTCACAGCTGAAACCCACAGCTAAATTCATTTCGCTCTCTGGCTTTAATAAAATCTTCACCAATTAATAGTGAGGGCAAATTGAAGAACCTCAGCCACATCAGAGGAGATTAAAATGATTTTAAGAGAGGAACAAGAAGCATTTTTAGTTTGGTTTTGGGTTTTTTTGTGCTGTGTCTTTCCTGAGCTGGAATTTCCATGGAATCCTCAGTTCAGGGATGGTTTTTCCCTGTGAATAAAGAGCAGAAAATCTCCTGGCACAGGAGGAGAACGAGCAGGGAGCTGGGAGATGAATTGTTTTATTATTTTTTCCCTTTCATTGATACAACAAAATGGAAATGGGCTGTTGGTTTTCCCTAATGGGAATAATAACAACTGCACTGATAGATTTGTCATTGCCACTATTGATTTCCTTCCCCAACATAAACTATTTTTAAAAATGCCTCTTCAGGGGATTTTATTTGCTGGCAGGGTTGGGGTTTCAGGCTGGGCCTGCAGGAGCAGGATGAGGCTGGCCTTAAAAGTGAAAGGAAAAGTGGAAAAAAGGGAAAGTCACAGAAAAAAATAATTATAAAAAATAAAAGGAAAAGGATGAGGCGGATGAATTGAAACAGAATGAGGAGAAAAGCAGGAATATCTGTCCTGAGGAGTTTGGTTGAGGTCACAGAGAGGATTTCCTAAAACATGAAAGAAGGGAAATAAGAGAGAAAGAAAAAGAGAAGGAAGGAAGGAAGGAAGGAAGGAAGGAAGGAAGGAAGGAAGGAAGGAAGGAAGGAAGGAAGGAAGGAAGGAAGGAAGGAAGGAAGGAAGGAAGGAAGGAAGGAAGGAAGGAAGGAAGGAAGGAAGGAAGGAAGGAAGGAAGGAAGGAAGGA
Source organism: Melospiza georgiana (assembly GCF_028018845.1). Classification (NCBI taxonomy): domain Eukaryota; kingdom Metazoa; phylum Chordata; class Aves; order Passeriformes; family Passerellidae; genus Melospiza; species Melospiza georgiana. The sequence continues at coordinate 3,752,602 of NC_080456.1, read as the reverse complement.
AGGAAGGAAGGAAGGAAGGAAGGAAGGAAGGAAGGAAGGAAGGAAGGAAGGAAGGAAGGAAGGAAGGAAGGAAGGAAGGAAGGAAGGAAGGAAGGAAGGAAGGAAGGAAGGAAGGAAGGAAGGAAGGAAGGAAGGAAGGAAGGAAGGAAGGAAGGAAGGAAGGAGAGAAACAATTTCTATATAAATAAATATTTCTATATAAATAAATAAATTTCTATACATATTTCTATATAAATACATTTATATATAAATAAATACCATTAAATATATCTATATAAAGAAATATATTAAACAAATACATGAATGAACAAACAAAAGCAAAAAAAAATTACAATAAAGGCAAAGCGGACAAAAACAGACAAAAAAAATCATTAAATCAATAAGAGATTTCTAATGAAGGCAAAGCGAACCAAAACCAAACCAACCTTAAAAAATAAATAAATAAAGGAACGTAACGACCATGGTAAAGGCAAAACAAAAAAAAAAAAAATCAATCAAAAAAAAAAGAAACAAAAAAAAAAAAAAGAAGAAAGAAAACCAAACCGCGCGTGCACGTGCTTTCATTTTCCTTTTTTTTTTTTTTTTTTAATTTTTTAAAATTATTTTTTATTTTTTTTTTTCCTTAAAGGAAACCTTCCTTGCTCCCGCCCGCTCCCGCGCATCATCCACCCACCCTCGGCGGGGCGGGGGCGCAATCTCGGCCGCGCTCCCGCATCCCTCCCTCATCCCTCCCACATCCCTCCCCTCCTTCATCCCTCCCTCATCCCTCCCTCATCCCTCCCCCATCCCTCCCCCATCCCTCCCCTCCCTCCCTCCCTCCCTGCGGGCCGTGGGCGGTGTCGCCGCCGCTCGGGGCCGTGTGTGGTGTCCCCGGCGCTGTCCGCAGCCCCTGGCGTGCATGGCCGGCCGATGGCAGCGCGCTGATGGCCCAGCTCGCCATGGCCGCCCGGGACGAGCTCTACAGCAAAGTCATCCCGCGCCGGGGCCGCCAGCACCGCGCCGGGACCATCAAACATGGCTCTTCGCTGGACATCCTGCTCTCCATGGGCTTCCCCAAAGCGCGGGCGTGAGTCGCTGCCCCGCGGGGCTTTGCTGCTCTGTGCTCGCGTTTCACCGAGCGGGGAGAGGCGGAGGAGCGGCGGGCGGCGCTCGGCTGCGCTGCTCCGGAGCGGAGCGGGGCCGGACGCGGGGAGGGAGAGCCGGGGGAACGGGGATCGAGCTCGGGGAGAGGCGGGGATGCCGCGCCGGAGAGCGGATGAGCTCCCGGAGAGGGGAATGCGCTGCTGGAGCAGGGGGATGCTCTCCCGAGAGAGAAATGAGCTCCTGGAGAGGGAGGATGTACTGCTGGAGCAGGGGGGATGCTGTGCCGGAGCAGGGGGATGCTCTCCCGAGAGAGAAATGAGCTCCCGGAGCGGGGGAATGCCCGACCGGAGAAGGGGGATGAGCTCCCGGAGAGGGGGGATGCTCTGCCGGAGCGGCCCGGACAGCGGGAAATGCGCTCCCGGAGCAGGGAGATGCTCTGCCGGATCAAGGGATGCTGTGCCGGAGCAGGGGGATGCTCTCCCGAGAGAGAAATGAGCTCCCGGAGCGGGGTGATGCTCTGCCGGAGAAGGGGGATGCGCTCCTGGAGAAGGGGGGATGCTCTGCCGGAGCGGCCCGGACAGCGGGGCATGCTGTGCCGGAACAGGGAGATTCTCTCCCGAGGGGAAATGCGCTCCCGGAGCGCGGGGAAGCTCTACCGGAGCAAGGGGAAGCTCTACCGGAGCAGGGGATGCTCTCCCGAGAGGGAAATGCGCTGCCGGAGCGGAGGGATGCTCTGCCGGCAGCGGGCAGTGCTCTCCCGGATGCGCTCCCGGAGGGGCCCTTCTCGGAGCAGCCAGGGAAGCGGGGAATGCTCTCCCGGCAGTGCAGGATGCGCTGCCGGGGCAGCGGCGCGATGCTGTCCCGGGCTGGGGGCGATACGGCCTGGGGATGCCCTCTGGGAACGGCCTGGACAGCTGGGAATGCTCTCCCGGAGCAGGGAATGCTCTCAGGGAGCAGGGAATGCTCTCCCGGAGCTGGGAATGCTCTCCTGGAGCAGGGGATGCTCTCCCAGAGCAGGAGATGCTCTCCCGGAGCAGGGAATGCTCTCCCGGAGCTGGGAATGCTCTCCTGGAGCAGGGGATGCTCTCCCGGAGCAGGGGATGCTCTCCCGAGAGGGAAATGCACTACCGGAGCGGAGGGATGCTCTCCCGGAGCAGGGGATGCTCTCCCGAGAGGGAAATGCACTACCGGAGCGGAGGGATGCTCTCCCGGAGCAGGGAATGCTCTCAGGGAGCAGGGAATACTCTCCCGGAGCAGGGAATGCTCTCCCGGAGCAGGGGATGCTCTCCCGGAGCAGGGAATGCTCTCCCGGAGCAGGAGATGCTCTCCTGGATCAGGGAATGCTCTCCCGGAGCAGGAGATGCTCTCCCGGAGCAGGGAATGCTCTCCCGGAGCAGGAGATGCTCTCCTGGAGCAGGAGATGCTCTCCTGGAGCAGGGAATGCTCTCCCGGAGCAGGGGATGCTCTCCCGGAGCAGGGGATGCTCTCCCGGAGCAGGGGATGCTCTCCCGGAGCAGGGAATGCTCTCCCGGGACAGAGGATGCTCTCTCGGAGCAGGGAATGCTCTCCCGGAGCAGGGAATGCTCTCCTGGCGTGGCCCGGGGATGCTGTAGGGCTGTAGGACCCTCGGGATGCTCCGCTCGCCTCCTCCGGCCGGGCAGGAGCCTCGGGCACTCCGGTCCCTGTCCCGAAGTTTGGGATGGCCAGGGAGGGACCAGAAGTTTTTGCCGCCCAAACTGAAATTGCTTTAGCTCGGACACCCGGGGGATTCGCTTTAAGTCGTGTACAAATCACCCTTAAAGCAGCGGAGCGACAGAAGCGATTTCCATCCCCAGCCCGGAGTGGTTCGGTTTATCTTGCCCAATTCACGGCCTGTGTGTGCTTAGGCTTTAAATTAATCAGGCAGCAAGCTAATGACACCTTAATGAGGGAACAGCGGCTGCTGAGGTGGGACTGCTGCTTTGGGATGCAAATGAAACCGGCGGGGATCGGGATGGCTCCTTGAGCTGCCTGAGTTTTCAGTTTGGGCCTCGGGATGGCTCCTTGAGCTGCCCAAGTTTTCAGTTTGGGGCTCGGGGTGGCTCCTTGAGCTCCCCAAGTTTTCAGTTTGGGGGTCGGGATGGCTCCTTGAGCTGCCCAAGTTTTCAGTTTGGGGATCGGGATGGCTCCTTGAGCTGCCCAAGTTTTCAGTTTGGGGATCGGGATGGCTCCTTGAGCTGCCCAAGTTTTCAGTTTGGGGCTCGGGATGGCTCCTTGAGCTCCCCAAGTTTTCAGTTTGGGGCTCGGGATGGCTCCTTGAGCTGCCCAAGTTTTCAGTTTGTTGTTGATTCCCATCAGAGCTCTGGCGTTTTGCAGCTTCCCTTGTCACAGTTTGTTTTTATTTTAATGTATATATAAATATAGACAGGCACATGCAGTTTAAGGGCATATGTTCCTGGTGGATTCGTGGGATTGCGTGGATCCACCAGCACATGCAGGAAATCGTATTTTTTTTTTTTTTTTTTTTTTTGCTTTTTGCTGCTTTGCACTCCTTCTGGCTGTCACTTATCTACCGAGATCAGCACCCAGCTTTCAGACACACTGAATGCAAATGAAGAGCAGGGCAGAGCGGTGACTTCACGCTTGGAAGAAAAGATGGTTGGGAAAAAAAAAAAAAAAAAAGATGTGTATCTTTCAGTGGAGCTGGGATTTAAAAAAAAAAAATCAGCCTGATCCTATGAATGAAAGTGGTTCTTACCTGCACAACAGTGCCATCAAGGCTGCCAGGCAGCCCTGCTCCCACCTGACTCAGGAGCTGTGTCTGTGGGCCACATTCCTGCCCTAAAAGCTCTGGCATTTGTTAAAATGAACTCATTGTTTCATAGTGCAAAGAGGAGGAGGTTAAACAGAGGGAGCAAGCCAGAAGAAGGAGTAAAATACCCCTAAATGCAAAAAAAAAAATTACAGCCAGGTCGGTGGGTAAAGCTGCCTTGAGTTCAGGATATCCCTGTGCAACAGCTCAGCAGAGCAGAGGATGTTAAACACAAGGAGCAAGCCAGGAAAATGGGCAAAATACCCCTAAATGCAAAAAGTACCTATGGGAAATACAATTAGGCAGGTGGGTAAAGCTGTGTTGATACTGAGTTCAGGATAACCCTGTGAGACAACTCAGCAGAGAAGGTTAAATAGAGGGAGCAAGCCAGAAAAAGGAGCAAAATACCCCTAAATGCAAAAAGTACCTATTGGAAATAAAATCAGTCAGGTGGGTAAAGCTGTATTGAGTTCAGGATAACCCTGTGTGACAATTCAGCAGAGCAGAGGATGTTAAACACAAGGAGCAAGCCAGGAAAATGGGCAAAATACCCCTAAATGCACAAAAAATGCAGCCAGGCAGGTGGGGAAAGCTGCCTTGAGCTCAGGATAACCCTGTGTGAGAGCTCAGCTCTGTGCTGGGACAGGCACCACTCATCCCATCTGAAGGAGCAGCGAGCTACAAGTAATTCATCATTAAAGTTCAGGCAAAAAGCAAAACGAAAATAAAGCCATTAAAATCCAAAGTGGTGCCACCAAGGGTAGGGTGAGGATGGAGCACAGGTTTGGGAGCTTGAGAGGGAGGAGGGCACGGCAAAAGGGCATTTCCTAAAGGCCCAGAGAATGGTTTTTAACTCTCAGCATCTCTCTGGATGTGGGAATGAGAACACCAAGATGCCAGGGACATAAAATCATCATTTCCTACCAGAGAGGGTAAGGAGATTAAAAACAAAAAATCATCGTCTTCATAGAGAGAGGGTAAGGAGAAATAACCCTAAAGGCCTTGTGAGTTTTCCCCCAAAATCTCCCACCTGTGTTTGCTGCCCCAAAACCACAGCTCCAACAGGGAACTCAGTGAAATGGGAACTCTGAAATGGGAACTCTGAGATGGGAATTCAGAGAAATGGGATTTCAGAGAAATTGGAATTTCAGTGAAATGGAGATTCAGTGAGATGGGAATTCAGTGAAATGGGAATTCACAGAAATGGGATTTCAGTGAAATGGGATTTCAGTGAAATTGGGAATTCAGTGAGATGGAGAATTCAGTGAGATGGGAATTCAGTGAAATGGGAATTCAGTGCAATGAGATTTCAGTGAAATTAGGATTTCAGCTCTGTGCACACAAACACGAGCCAGGCTGGTACTTAAAAAGTGGTGACCATCTGTTTGGGTGGCTTATGCAAAACAAACCCCCAAGTTGTCAGACAAGTCTGTCAGGCATGTCACCAAACACCATCGCTGCCTCCTGGCTCTGCTGCAGCTGGGGGCACTCAGTGGGGACAGACAGACAGACAGGGGAGCTCAGGCAGGGCCACAGGCTGAGCTGAAATCCGCATTTCCAGGGTGAGCTCCTGGGCAGGGCTCCCAGTGCCGGGCTTTGCCTGTAGGTGCTAAAATAATCAAAGGTGGAAGGCTAAATGTGATCTCCAGGTGTTGCTGGTGGCTCAGGTAAGGCAGAAATTGTTAAAATAATCAAAGGTGAAAGGCTAAATATGATTTCTGAGTGTTGCTGATGGCTCAGGTAAGGCAGAAATTGTTAAAATAATGGAGGGTAAAAAGCTAAATGTGATCTCCAAGTGTTGCTGGTGGCTCAGATAAGGTAGAAATTGTTAAAATAATCAAAGGTGAAAGGCTGAATGTGATTTCCGAGTGTTTCTGGTGGCTCAGGTAAGGCAGAAACTGGGCTGGGGCAGGCAAGACCAAGAGAGGATGTCAGCTGGCAATGCCAAACTGCAAAAGGTTCTTTAAAAATCCTTTATTTGTCCATCCCATGGGTGGTTTGTGGGCTTCTGGGGATGTGTCCTTCCTCTCTGAGCTGTGACTGTAGTTAATGGCTCTGCACTGATCCGGGGTCCCCCAGCTCACACTGACACCCTTGAGGTTCTCCCTGCTCCCCTCTCTGAGGAGTTTTAGGGCACAGCTCTGTCTGTTTTCCTCCTTCCCAGCACCAGCTGCATTCAGGGCTCCTCTGAATCACAGGGTGAAGCTCAAACCGCTTCTAGAATGTTCTACCTGAGCACCTGCAGTGTGTCATCCCTCCGAACCAGCACCAGGAGCTGCTGCTCTGCCCTGCTGCCAGCACACTGCTACTATTATTATTATTATTATTATTATTATTATTATTATTATTATTATTATTATTATTATTATTATTATTTTATTTTGCAATTAGCCCATTAGATTACATACTGTCTGGTGTCCCTACCCCCAGGAGTTTCTGTTTGAAGCAGGCAAGGAAGGCAAAGGTGAGGTTAAAATTCCCATTTTGCAATTTCGGCACCAAGGAAAACATTTTAAACATTTTACCCTTGTTGACACAATCAAACCCCCAGTGCTCCAATGCCCTAAACACAACAGGAGGATTCTTCCAGAAAGAGATTTCGTACAAATGATATTTCCCAGTCGCCCCTAAAATATTATTTATCATCTTGTTATGAATTTCCCATCAGTGGTTCCACCTAATTGTCATCCAGTCTGCCTGCCAGCACCTCTCACTGTTGTTTATAATCCCTGCATAACCCTGAGAGCAGAGAGAAGAAAAGCACAAAGTAATTTACAGGCCATCAAAACCACAGGGGATCACTTACAGCTCCTATGCCTGTAGAAGCAATTATTAAAAAAGCCATAATGTGTCTATAAAAGGCTGAAATTGAAAAAAAAAAATTAGTGGTGGACTGCAGTTTCATTCAGGATGGAAGGAGACCTTTGGCCAAGCTTGAATTATTGAAACATTTCAATAAATTTCAGTTGTTCTGCATGGTGCAGAAATCAACGTGGGTCCAGAATCTGCAAGTTTTAAAAGTTCCATGTCAGCCTTTGAACTCTTCCAAAACATCCTCAAAACCAGTTAAAGTTCTAGCATGAGGAAGAATAATCAATCCTGCTTTTTTTGGTTTAATTCTGGGTTCACAGAATGGGTACAGAAATGGATATAATGCATGGATATATAAATGTAATTTACAGGCCATCAAAACCACAGGGGATCACTTACAACTCCTGTGCCTGTAGAAGCAATTATTAAAAAATCCATAATGTGTTTATAAAAGGCTACAATTGAAAAAAAATTAGTGGTGGACTGCAGTTTCATTCAGGATGGAAGGAGACCTTTGGCCAAACTTGAATTATTGAAACTTATTCATCCTGCATGGTGCAGAAATCAACGTGGCTCCAGAATCTGCAAGTTTTCAAAGTTCCATGTCAGCCTTTAAACTCCTCCAAAACATCCTCAAAACCAGTTAAAATTCTAGCATGAGGAAAAAGAATTAATCCTGCTTTTTTTTTTCATGTAATTCTGGGTTCACAGAATGGATATAATGCATAGATATATAAATGGATAAAATTCAAGATGTTTCAGCTGCTGCACACAACTCTGAGATTCTGTTTCAGAAGATATCCAGGCCTAAGAAAATGAAGATAATTCCCTGGTCCATTACTCAGGCTGGGTAAATCACTGCCCACAACACTTAAATTAGAGATAATTTGCTTTTTCTGTCTCTGATAAGCAGAAGAGGATGACACAGGTGGCAAAGCTTTCCCAAAACTAAATCTTCCTTCCCCTGATGTGGGCCTGGAAAAGGGTTTAACTCTGTGTCCATGAGGAGGAGATAATTCCCCTGGACCTGGGCAAAACCAGGATTTGCCTTCTCAGGAAGGAGGAGAATTTACAAGCATTAAAGGTTTCATTCTTGCTGAAGAAACGAAGCTCAGTTCTCTGGCGTTTGGGAAGGGATTTTAGCCTGCTAAGACACGTTTTGCTTGGTAACAGACTTAGCAACACCACAGGATTTCAGCACAGCAAGGCGGGAGCTGGATTTGGGAAACGACTGTGTGGAAGTGAAGTGCTGCTCATAATTTTCGTTTTTCAAGTGGTTTCTTTTCCTTCCCTTCCCTTCCCAGCTTTGCCTTCAGGGTGTTTGTTTGCTGCAAATATTCCTGGCTGGAATTCACACTGTGCAAAGACCCAGCCCGAAACCAGCCCCAAGCTCCTCTTGAGCCCAAGCATTTAAAGGGCTTCCCGGATTCCCAGGATTTTCCTGGGAAACAAATGTGAAGGATTTTCCTGAGAAAAAAAAAATTGAATGATTTTCCTGATTCCCAGGATTTTTCCTGGGAAACAAATGTGAAGGATTTTCCCGATTTCCCAGGATTTTTTTTCTGGGAAACAAATGTGAAGGATTTTCCTCAGAAACAAATATGAAGGATTTTCTTGATTCCCAGGATTTTTTCTGGGAAACAAATGTGAAGGATTTTCCTGAGAAAAAAAATTTGAATGATTTTCCTGATTCCCAGGATTTTTTCTGGGAAACAAATGTGAAGGATTTTCCCGATTCCCAGGATTTTTTCTGGGAAACAAATGTGAAGGATTTTCCTAGGAAACAAATATGAAGGATTTTCTTGATTCCCAGGATTTTTTTCTGGGAAAAAAATGTGAAGGATTTTCCTAGGAAACAAATATGAAGGATTTTCTTGATTCCCAGGATTTTTCCTGGGATCAAATGTGAAGGATTTTCCCGATTCCCAGGATTTTTCTGGGAAACAAATGTGAAGGATTTTCCCAGGAAACAAATATGAAGGATTTTTTTGATTCCCAGGATTTTTTTCTGGGAAACAAATGTGAAGGATTTATTACTTATTTATTACTGTATTATCTATATTATATTAAAGAATACTATACTAAAATATACTAAAGAATACAGAAAGGATACTTGCAGAAGGTTAAAAAATAATAATGAAAACTCGTGACTCTCTTCAGAGTGTGACACAGCTTGGCCCTGATTGGCCAATAAGTCAAAACAATTCACACCAGAGTCCAATGAAACAATCACCTGTGGGTAAACAATCTCCAAACACATTCCAAAGCAGCAAAACACAGGGGAAGCAAATCAGATAATTATTGTTTTCATTTTTCTCTGAGGCTTCTCAGCTTCCCAGGAGAAAATCCTGGGCAAAAGGGATTTTTCAGAGAATGTGACGGTGACAGGGAGAGGTTCTGGGAGGTCACCTGCACAAGTGACTCAGCTCTGTGCCCACGTGAGGGTTTAGGGGATGGGGCTGGAGCAGTCTGAGCTGCTCTGGGTTGTGTTCTGCAGTTCCTGGGCCAGCCCTGAGGGCTCAGGACTGTTCTGTCCATCTGTGCTGGAGGGGATCCAGCAGGTCTGCAGGACAGGACAGGGAGATGGGGCAGCAGCTGCCAGGGAGGTGCTCTGGGGGAGCTGCACAAACTTGCATTTGGGACTCAGTCCGTGGCTGCTCTGCACATGGATTTTATTATTTTTTTTTTTCCATTGGCTTTACTGCAGTTTCTGCTGTGAGACTGAGGTGATTCCTGCAGGATTCAGGTTGTTCTGGGCCAGTGGCTGCAGTCCATTGGGGTGGGGGGATCTCCATGAGACAGTTTAACTCTGTGTCCATGAAGGGGCTCCAGAATCTGGAGGATTCCTTACTTTGGAGGAATTCCTTACTTTGGAGATCCAAAGTGATAAACCACAGAGGGCTCTTTGTTTCCACTGTATAATCTGAAGACTGAGGCACAGAGAAGCTCGGATATCAAACCCACAGTTAGGCTGAGACTTGCACCTGAATCTGTGGAGTTTCAGTCCATTCATACAAGACTTAGTGCAGCAACTCTTTCCATGACATGGTACAACGTTATCAGAGGAAGGGAAACCTCTTATCAGAGTCAAAGGAGACATTTCTGTGATAAGATCTCACTGTAAAATGGTAACGGCAGCAGCAGGGCTTGGTGTCACCTCCTCAGTGGTTCAGGATGCCGGACACAGAAGTGCCATTAATCAAAGGGACACAGAGCTGCCATTAATCAAACCTGATGGCTGGGAGCCCTGGAACAATCTGATATTTGGGGCTGATATCCACAGGGAAAGAGTTTAAGGACAGAGCACCCCTGTGTGAGGGTGTTCACAGGGGTCTGAGGATGAGGGAAGAGACAAGAATGTTGACTCCATGTTTCAGAAGCTTTGTTTTATTATTTTATGATATATATTGCATTAAAACTATACTAAAAGAATAGAAGAAACGGTTTCCTCAGAAGGCTGGCTAAGAATAGAAAAAGAAAGAATGATAACAAAGGTTTGTGTCTTAGACTCTCTGTCTGAGCCAGCTGTGATTGGCCATTAATTAGAAACAACCCCATGAGACCAATCACAGATGCACCTGTTGCATTCCACAGCAGCAGATAACCATTGTTTGCATTTTGTTCCTGAGGCCTCCCAGCTTCTCAGGAGGAAAAACCCCGAAGGAAAGGATTTTTCATAAAAGATGTCTGT